>NC_133650.1:275063758-275663758 GCF_009905375.1 Apium graveolens | reverse complement strand
GCTAAATCCAATCAGGATCCAACAAAGCTTCTTCTACCTTCTTTGGTTCTTCCTTGGAAAGAAAGTTGTTGTATAGACACTCTTCTTGAGTTGCTCTCCTGGTTTGAACTCTAGAAGAAACATCACCAATGATGAGCTCAAAGGGGTGATCCTTTGTCCATTTCCTTTGTTGAGGTAGATTAGCTCTAGATGAAGAGGCCTCATTGTTGTCTTGATGTGTGATTGAGTTTTGATTATTAGAAACTCCTCCTGATTTTGTGGATCTTTCATTTGAGAAAGGGGAACTTTCTATAGGTGATCTATTCTGATTTCCAGCTTCTTTTGATAACCCGACGGATGGTGAATTTTGAGTTCCGACGGATGAAGCTGGTCGTCTACCGACGGATAACGCAGATTGCCTCCCGACGGATGAAGCATTTTGCAACTCGACAGATGTTGAATTTTGTGCTTCATTTGTAGTGGACTTTTCTGCATTATCCTTTGATATTGTTTTTTGATCACTTTCATCACCACTGTCATCACTAACCATCTCCATATTGTCAAATTTGAGGCTTTCATGGTAGTCTCCATCTTGCAGTCCTTCAATCTTTTTATCATCAAACACAACATGTATTGATTCCACAACAATGTTGGTTCTTAGATTGTAGACTCTATATGCTTTACCAACAGCATATCCAACAAAAATTCCCTCATCTGCTTTAACATCAAACTTCCCATTCTGATCAGTTTGATTTCTCAAGATATAACACTTACAACCAAAGACATGAAGAAAATTTAGAGTTGGCTTCTTGTTCTTGAACAATTGATAGGGAGTCATGCATTTTGCTTGATTGATCAGAGAAATATTCTGAGTGTAGCATGCAGTATTTATAGCTTCAGCCCAGAAATGTGTTGGCAATTTAGATTCTTCAAGCATTGTTCTGGCAGCTTCAATAAGTGATCTGTTCTTCCTTTCCACTACTCCATTCTGTTGTGGGGTTCTTGCTGCTGAAAACTCATGCAAAATTCCATTTTCTTCACAAAATGCTCTCATGACAGAATTCTTGAACTCAGTTCCATTGTCACTCCTGATTCTTCTAACTTTGAAATCAGGATGGTTATTGACTTGCCTTATGTGATTGATTATGATTTCACTAGCCTCGTCTTTAGACTTTAGGAAATATGTCCAAGAGAACTTTGAGAAATCATCTACAATTACTAGGAAAAATCTTTTCCTTAAAATGGACAACACATTGACTGGTCCAAACAAATCCATGTGTAGCAGTTGCAAAGGTTCTTCAATTGTTGAATCAAGTTTCTTTCTGAATGATGTTTTAATCTGCTTTCCCTTTTGGCAGGCATCACACAATCCATCCTTAGAAAACTCCACTAGAGGAATGCCTCTAACCAGTTCTGAAAGGCATATGTCATAGCCTACTCGTTTATTCGAGTATTTAACTCAACTCAAATAAGAATGTAATAAGTAAATAGTGGATCAAGCATCAGAGAGATCTCACAAAGTAACATCTGTCAAAGAATAAAGAAACATTGTTCATCTGCAGACTTGAAGATTCACTGGAAGAAGTTCAAGAATTTGATCATGCCTCAGTGATATAAATCAAGATCGTGGATTTAATCAAGTGACAGAGATCTCGTCAAGGTATCATTTATTACAAGGATTCAATCAGAACAACAAAGTCAAGACATGAAGAAACGTCACGAAAGTTAGTCACTCATGAACCAGACAGTACATCGAGTGTCAGCATTGAAGTGACGGAATTGATTCATAAGTCTCAGAGACTTTCAGAAGATTGTCAGAAGAATGGATGCTGCTCAGGGATAGTATTAATTCACTATTAATTAATTAAGTCATATAATTTAATTAAGAGAATAAATTAAATCTGCAAGGATTAATTTATTGATTAATTGAATTAAATTGATTAATTAATTTAGAATTAATAATGAGGATTTTCAGAATGTTAATTGATTAAAATCTGTGATAATTCTAAAAAGACAACTGATTGTACTAGTATGACAATCGGTATGACAATTGATAGTCATACCGAATGTCTTGCTAATTCAGTTGATTGTATTGATAGAATTTTCAATTAGATTAAAATCAATTATGTATTCAGAAAAACAATTTCAATTGTACTACTATGACAATCGGTATGACAATCAATAGTCATACCGAAAGTCTTGCTAGTTCATTTTAATTGTCTTCCTAGCTCTAATAGATTGTCTCACCGAAAGTCTTTCAAGCTCAAATAGATTGTCACACCAGTTCAACAACTTCGGCTGTGATTGATTAAAAGAAAGCAGAAGACAATATCAAAAAACTACTCAGCAAAAACAGAGCAGCACATACAGAACAAGAAAACACAGCAGAAAACAAAAGAAAATATTTCATCATTCATCTGCTTATTCAAGATCAAATATTCTAGTTTGTTAATGTTAAATCCAAACCACTAGAATTACTTATCTTGTTCTTGTATATCAATCTAGCGGATTAAAATCCCTAGAACTTAATCTCAAATCGCTTTTAGCATTTGATCTTTTAATTACAAAAATAGAAAAAGTTCATGTCGAATTTATTCTAAATTTGTAATAATTGATTTGAGATTAATCCCTTGTAATCGATACCGTAGTTGTAACACCTTTCAAGTTTAATAAAAGTTTTATTTAACTTGAATTTTGTTTCACAATTTTATTCCGCATTTTATTCGACGAAACGGTATTGTTTGCATTCAACCCCCCCTTCTACAAACAAATTGGGACCTAACAATTGGTATCAGAGCCTTCTGATTAACGTACAAATCAAGATCCTAGACTTTTGTGTTTCTTTCACTTCTTGAATTTTTATTCACTCAAAAATTCATAATGACTACACAAAAAGTTGGAACCGTTAAAATTCCACTTTTCGATAAAGAAAATTATGTGATGTGGAAGAAGAAGATGCTACTGTTTTTACAGGTTGCTAATCCCAAATATTTGCAAGTGTTGAAGAAGGGTCCAAAAATTCCTATGGTTATTGAACCAGAGGTAATAGAGAATGATGTGGTGATCACCAAAGCGAGAACTTATGTGAAGGATCCTGAGGACTTCTCTCCTGCTGAAATAGAAGAAGCTTCCCTGGATGCTAGCCTTCAATTAATCTTAGTAGATTCCCTTAATCCCCTAATGAACAGACATGTGATGAATTGTAAAGATTCTAAACATATCTGGGAAACTATTGAGATTATTAATGAACGCACAGAGGAAGTTAGGGAGAACAAACTAGAAATCCTAACCTCTGAGTATGAATACTTTAAATCTAATCCAGGAGAAGGAATCACTGAAGTGTTTGAGAGGTACAATGCATTGATCAACAACCTGAACATTAATGGTAAATACTATTCCATCAGGGAGGTCAATAAAAAGTTCCTTTTAACACTGCCAACTCATCTCGAACATAGAATCACTGCCATAAGAGAAGCAAGAGATCTGAGTGAGATTTCTTTGGAAAGGCTATATGGTGTGTTAAAGACTTATGAGTTGGAGCAGATTCAGCAGAAGGAAGTTTACGGGAAAGGAAGAGTGGTCAGCACGTCTACTGCTCTGGTAGCTGATGAACAACAACAACAACAACCACTATATCAACAACAATCTCAACAGTCAGATAGAATGGTACAGTCTTCCAAGGTTGAAGATAATGTGATAGTAGCAGAATTTGATTCACCTACTACAAATCAATCAGGAGATGATTATTATTCCTTGGAAGAACTGGAGCAATTGGAGGATGAGTCAATGGCCCTGATTGTCAAGAGATTCTCAAATGTCAGATTCAAAAGGAATCCCAAGTTCAAGTACAAGTCCAACTACAACAGATTCCAGAAAGGTGGATCTTCATCCTCTAACACCAGCAGTGGTGGGTATAAAACATGGATGGTTGATCGAAGCACCATTCGATGCTTCAACTGTAATGAGTTGGGACACTTTGCCACAGAATGCAGGAAGCCAAAACAAGCAAGGAAGAACTCTTACGATTCTAATCAGAAGAGTAAATCTGAAAGGGCGTACCTGGCAAAGGGAAGAAGCTGGGATGATACTGACAGTGAAGATGAAGAAGTTGGGAATCTTGCTCTCATGGCTAGTGATGCAAGCACCTCATCGTCAAGAAAAGAGGTAAAACTTTCTGATGCTGAAATGGTTTATCATCTAAGAGGTAACTTAGATTGTGCTCGTCGTGATAATGAATTGTTAAATCAACAAATCAAAGACCTTGAGAAAGAGGTCAATGAATTAAGACTTGTGCACATTAATCAAGATAAACTTAAAGACCAAGTATCTTTTCTAGAGAATAGAGTTGACTGTTATAGACAACTCGAAACTATTCTCAAAGACAAGATCACCGGTCTTGAGGCTAAGGTTAAAGCTTACTTTAATTCTTGTTCGAAGTCCAAAGAGTTTTACAATAAGCAAGCTGTTAATCAAACACATGGAATAGGTTATGATTACAATGCTGCTATTGGAAAATTAGGCATAAACTCCCCTCCTCATGTATGTGCTAAAGGCAGGGAAGTACCACATGTGCTTAAGGGTGTTGATGAACCCCTCTATAAGGAATCAATTGCTGAACCATTTGATGAGACCTCTTTTATTATTCAAGAAGAAATCCGTGCTGAAGATAATGCTAATGGGAAAGCTGTCTCCAAGTCAAGTGTGTCAAAAGTTCCAGTCAAGGTTGTGAAAGCAACTAAGACTAACTCAGACACACATGAGTTGGATAGCACAAATGCCATGTCTACCATGCATAAGTTGCCTATTGTTAATCCTTCTCATAAAGCATGTGGTGTTCCTGATTGTATGTCTTGTGCTTTTAATCTGTTGTTTGCTTATTTTAATGGTAAGCATGCTTCTAATGATAAGACTACTCCTCGTCAGCATGTGAATAATAGAAAGCATGATAGGTCTAAGACTGCTAGTCCTCCTAAAGCTAGAAAGGAGACATTTGTGCCTAAGCCTAAACATAAATCTGATAAGGCTATTTTAAAGGTCAAATGTTCAGTCATTGAGAATGTTGAGAATAGTGAAATTAAGAATGTTGTTTTGCCTGATAAAGGCCAATTTTACAAGTATGCCGGACCCAGCCAAGCTTGGGTTCCGAAGAAGTTCTAATCCATTTGTATTGCAGGGCATTAAACAGGTACAACCGGTAGTGTAGATTCTTGACAGTGGATCGTCAAGACATATGACCGGAGATAGAGCCCTGCTATCAAATGTGGTTGAGAAAGCTGGCCCAGTGGTTACCTTTGGAGATAACAGCAAAGGTTTGACGGAGGGATATGGCTGTTTGCAAGCTGGAAATGTTATCATTGAAAATGTATATCTTGTGCAAGGACTTGAACACAATCTGCTTAGCATTAGTCAGTTCTGTGACAACGGCTACAATGTTTTATTCGACAAGCTGAAGTGTCAGATTCTGCACAAGAAAAGTGAAAAACCCTCCTTAATGGGAATACGGAAAGGAAATCTGTTCGTAGCTGACATGAACTCTGGAAGCAATCTTGAAGTCAATTGTTTCTATGCAAAAGCATCGTCAAATGAGAGTTGGCTATGGCACAAGAGACTTTCCCATCTCAATTTCAAGACAATGAATTCTCTTGTCAAAAGAGAATTGGTAAGAGGTCTGCCTCAGCTGGAATTCTCTCCAGAAGGACTATGTGAGGCTTGCCAGAAAGGAAAGTCAAAGAAAGCAAGTCACAAAGGCACTGACACATCTTCCATAACTGGTGTTCTGCAATTACTGCACATGGATTTATTTGGTCCAGTTAATATCCTTTCTATGTCAAAGAAGTGTTACTGTCTTGTGATAGTTGATGACTATTCCAAGTATACGTGGGTTTTATTTCTTCACTCTAAGGATGAAACACCACAAGTTGTGATTGATCATATCAAGATGATTGAGTTAGATTCTAACGTCCCTGTTAGAGCAATAAGGTCAGATAATGGAACAGAATTCAAGAATGCACTTCTAAATGGATTCTGTACAGACAAAGGGATTACCAGACAATTTTCAGCTCCTAGAACCCCTCAGCAAAATGGAGTGGTAGAAAGGAAGAATCGTACATTGATTGAAGCTGCAAGAACGATGTTAAATGAATCAGGTCTTCCAATGTACTTTTGGGCTGAAGCTGTCAATACTGCATGTTATACTCAGAATCGAACTCTAATCAACAAAGACTTCATGAAAACTCCTTATGAGATTTTGAATGAACAGAAACCTTCTATCAAATACTTTCATGTATTTGGTGCCAGATGCTTCGTGCTCAAGGATGGAGATGATCGTCGTGGTAAGTTCGAGGCAAAGGCATATGAGGGTATTTTTGTTGGATATGGAAGAAGATCATATAGAGTGTATATCATTGATCAACACAAAGTAACTGAAAGTGTCAATGTTACATTTGATGACACTAAACTCCCTAGTATCCAAACTGAAGATCCTTCTGAGAAACTGAAGTTTGATGATACGTCAGATTCAGAGTCAGAACATGGTCAAGAACCTGAGGTTGTTGCTGTTGAAGAACCTGTTAATCCTGATAATACTCAAGGTAATAGTGATGGAAACTCTGGAAACAATGGAGATACCACTGCTACTGACGGAGAATCTTCAAGTCAACATGGCAACAACTCAGGGGGAGATGCTGAAGGATCATCTAGTAGGACACAACATCACAATGAATTTCAAGGCGAATCATCAAGATCAAATCTTCCAAGACAGACTGTCTGGAATAAAGCTCACCCTTTTGAGTTGATTATTGGTGATCCAGATGTTGGAGTCAGAACTAGACGTGCTACTCAAAATGAGTGTCTGTTCTCAGGATTTCTTTCTGAGATGGAACCTAAGAAAATTGAAGAAGCACTGACTGATCCAGATTGGGTGATTGCTATGCAAGATGAACTCAATCAGTTTGAAAGTCAACAAGTCTGGAAACTGGTACCTAGGCCTGTACACAAGAAAGCTGTTGGTACAAGGTGGGTATTCAGGAATAAACTAGATGAAGATGGTGTGGTTACAAGAAACAAGGCAAGACTGGTAGCTAAAGGGTATTCTCAAGCTGAAGGTATTGATTATGATGAAACCTATGCTCCAGTGGCTAGACTTGAGGCCATCAGGATATTTCTGGCATTCGCAGCATTTTCAAACTTTAAAGTTTATCAAATGGATGTCAAGAGCGCCTTTCTGAATGGAAAGCTGGATGAAGAGGTATATGTAGAGCAACCTCCTGGTTTTGAAGATCCAGATCATATGGATTTTGTCTTCTTTCTTTTCAAGGCTATCTATGGGCTAAAACAGTCACCAAGAAAATGGTATGACACTCTCTCTGAATTTCTTATTGAAAATAGCTTTATTAGAGGTGTCATAGACAAAACTCTCTTTTCTAAAAAACATAAGAATGATACTATATTAGTCCAAGTCTATGTGGATGATATAATATTTGGGTCTACTAATGATAATCTCTGTAAGAGATTTGCTAAGTTAATGCACAGCAAGTTTGAAATGAGCATGATGGGAGAGCTGAAGTTCTTTCTTGGATTACAAGTAAATCAAAGGTTAGACGGAACATTTATTTGTCAATCCAAGTATCTCAAGGAACTCCTCAAAAAATACAATCTGGAGGATTCTGCATCAGCAAGGACTCCATCAACTACAGCTGTCAAGCTTGGACCATGTGAAAACTCCATTAAGGTAGATGTCACAAGCTACAGAGGTATGATTGGCTCGTTACTCTATCTTACTGCAAGTAGACCAGATATTATGTATGCTACATGCCTATGTGCAAGGTTCCAAGCGGATCCTAGAGATATTCATCTCGTTGCTGTTAAACGAATCTTAAGATATCTTAAGGGAACACCAAATCTAGGTATTTGGTACCCTAAAGAATCTGGTTTTAACCTTGTCGGATATACAGATTCAGATTATGCAGGAAGTGTTGTTGATAGGAAAAGCACCTCAGGAAGTTGTCAATTCTTAGGAAGCAGGCTAGTCTCATGGTACAGCAAGAAACAGCAAACAGTTTCCAACTCAACGGCCGAGGCTGAATATATTGCTGCTGGAAGCTGCTGTGCTCAGATCTTGTGGATTAGGAACCAACTACGAGACTATGGCTCTGTATTGAACAAGATTCCTATTTTATGTGATAACACAAGTGCAATAGCCATCACCAACAACCCTGTGCAGCACTCGAGGACAAAGCACATTGACATCAGGTATCATTTTATTAGAGAGCACGTCATAAATGGTACTGTTGAACTATTTTTTGTTCCAACAGAAGAACAAATAGCAGATATTTTCACTAAACCACTTGATGAATCCACATTTACCAGATTAGTTGGTAAATTGGGCATGTTAAATAGTTTTTGTGATTAATTTAATTAATATCTGGAATCTGTTCTTGAATGAATTTACAAATGAATTTTTCATAAATGAAAAATTCATTTGCAAATTTATTTTATCATTTTATCATATTTCTTGCTTATTTCTATGTAATATATATTATCTTATCTATGTTATTTACTCTACTTGTTAATTTAAAATATCTCAGAATATTTTATTTCCTCTAAAGATATTTTTCTATGAATTTTATTTGCTAAAATTCAACAGAAATCTATTTTTAGAATAAAAATAATTAATTCTGAAATATTGTCTTTGTCTCTGTGAAAATTTTAATTGTTTATTTCAGTTGTACTATTATGAAATATAGCTTCAGTACATTAATAGTTGTCTGTACATATTCATTTTGTTTTTCTACTGCAAAGACAATCGGCAAGACAATTAAAATTGTCTTGCTGAAAATCATTTCAGTAAACATGAAAATATAAATCTGTTAATGCTTATTTTATCTTATTCTAGAAAGACAATCGGCAAGACAATTGAAATTGTCTTGCTGAAAGTCATTTTAGTAATAATGATTGCTTATTTTAAAATCAGATTAATTTTATAACTGGCAAGACAATCGGTATGACTATCAGATTGTCATACCAGTTATAATTTTAATACTCATTCTGTTATTTATTTTTCTTCTTTTTGCCTGGTATGACAATCGGTATGACAATCCCGGATTGTCATACCAGCTGTTATATAAAGGCTGTTGCTGTGTTGTTTTTCACCAATTCAACTTAGCAGTTCATTTTCAAAAAATTTCTAACAGTTTTCACTCTCATTTTCTCTCTTCTCTCTCCTCGAACAAACAAAAAAAACAGTCACCATATTTCCTTGCTCGAGTTTTTACTCAGCACACTTAATCATCACTTTAGTGATATATACATATAAGTATATACATAAAGAAGTGCTGTTGAATTTTCTTAAAAATAAAAGTTATTATAAAAAAAACTCTAAAATCAAATTAAAATCAGTTTGCCCCTTCAAATTCCATTTTAATTTTAATTTCTTATTTGTGTCTTTTGGTGTGTCAAAACTGTGTTAGTGATTTAAGAATTTTAACGAGATACATTTCTGTCTAAATTTTTCGATTATAATTAATTTAATTCGAATTATTAAATTAATTTAATTAATTCGAATTTTCTTAATATTATTCTTAAAATTCTGAAAAGCTTGTGTCTTATTATTATTTTATAAAAAAATGGCTCTCAATTTCCAAATTGTCGCGCATAATCAAGTTGGTTATTTCAATCCGGAAAAATGTGATGTTGAAAAATTTAAGCCTTGGATTAGATTTTTAAATGATCATTCGATTGTTAGCTCTGCTATTAAATCAAATGTGATTTTAAACGTCGATCTACTTAGACTGATTTGCACAACTTCTACTGTGGCCGATGATTCAAAATCTTTTTCATTCACCATCGCAAACACACAGTATGTAGTTGATGAAACAGTCGTCAATCGTGCGTTAAATTTTCCACTAGACAATTTCTGTAATTTACCCTCTGAAAATGATATCACAAATTTTTTCAATGCTATTCACTATCAGGGGGTGATCAATTTAACCAAACTTTCTAAATCAAATTTGGTGTCTGAATGGGATATATTCTTCGATACACTTTCCAAAGTGTTTGCCAACTGCACAAAATCTAATTTTCATAACATTACTTCCACCCTGCAGTATATTGGTCTTGCGGTTGTTTTCAATCAAAGAATCAATTTTGGCAAACTACTTTTTCCCATTCTCTTGAGACGTCTAACTTCTGCTTTACGTGATCATTCTACAAATCGTAGGGTATCATGTTACTATGCTCGTTTTCTTATGCTTATAGCAGATCATCTACTCACCCCTGAACACAAAGCACTTTTTGCTAACTCTGCTGTAACCGAACCCCCACCAGTTAGCAAAAAGATTTACACTCGCCAAGACACAACCTTCAAATTTATGCAAGTACCAGTACTTGTATCTGCTTTCATGGCCAATTATATTCCCTTGCCTATTTTTAATCTTCCCGGCCATGAACAGCAACCTCAACCTCCAGTGGTTCAAGCCACCCAGGCTCTTCCATTACAGGTAGTAACTCCTCACTCTCACTCTCACTCTCTTCCTACTTCTGTTAACAGACCCTCAGTGGTTGATAGGGCTGACCATGAAGTTGTAGAACCACAGCTTCAATCCCAGGTCATAGAGCCAAACACGGAGTCTCATTCTATCTCACCCTCTCCCCCACTGTCTAAAATGTTACCCAGAAGATTACTAGGAAGTAGTACAATGTCAAATATGAGTGAACCCTCAGCTCTGCCTCCTCCTAAGAAAAGAAAAACCTATTCTGAGGCATCTGAAAGCCCATCCTTGTCCTCCCAACAGGACATGGACTTTGAAATGGCCAATGAACAGTTACTAGAGGCATTCTCTCAACAGGATGCATCTATTGAAATTCGCCATCGGGCCATGGCATCTTGTACTGAGTCAAGCACAATTCCATTACTCACAATGGAACCATACACTTCCCCAGATAATACTCAGGACACCCAGCGAGGAGTGCACGTCGAGTCGGTTACAGTGCCTGCCATAGTTACGGCAGAAGAGCAGTCACATGCTTCAGAGGGAAAATCTGACTCTCCGCCATCTTTAATAGAGTCATTTTCTCCCCTCCCAGATCCAACAACTCTGGCTCCCTTATGGGATTCTCCACTCGCAGATTTATCTGGAGAAAGTGGAGGGCAACTCGGTCAATCTATCCCTGAAGCAATTCAGACATCTATTCCAAAAGATTTGATAGCATTGACCGAGGATCGGGACTCGCGAATTCCCATTGCACCACCACTGACCTCTCTTGAAGAGGCTAGGGTGATTTTTAATGCAGGTACACAAGAACAGCAATTGGAAGACTCCTCACGAGCAATCATATTGAGAGAAACACATGCACGTGAGATGAGTGAACCAAATACGAGTGAACTTCAGGTGAGAGCACACACAGACACTGATACTGTCAACCTGTTAGCTCAGATTGCTGCCCTGAAAGAAGAACTTGCTAAAAGTCAAGTTGAAGCTCAAGCATTCAAAGCACAAGTGGTTGAACGGTCTTCTTCTTCCACCTCTGTCGACAATCAGCTTGCAATCATAAGGAATGACATCTCAGATTTAAAGACTACTGTAATACCAAAGCTCAATTCTATTCAGGACACTCCAAATTTATCAGCTGATGACATATCCAACTTCTGCTCCCTACATACAAGAATGACTTCTCTTGAAGACCTCGTTGAGATGAATCATTCACTGGACAACTCAAGATTTCTAAAGATAGAGACGGGCATGGAACATCTAAATGAAGGCATAAAGCACTTATATTACATGATCAAGAATTCTCATTGCCCTACTGAAGAACAAAGAGCTTATTTTGAAGGACCGTCTGGTGGAGGATCAGGCTCTGGAAGTGGTGGAGGTTTCAAAGGAAAGTCAGTAGAGGATCCCTCAACTAAGGGGGAGAAGAAAGGGAGTAGTTCCAAAGGGAAAGAAAAAGATACTTCTGCTGGAGATAAAGGAAAGGCTGATGATGCCTACTACAGTGGAGAACAGGATGACTTCGATATTTTTGACATTCCCACTGAACCAGTTCAGGAAGATAAAGATGGGTTATTTGAAGCTGAAGAAGAAAGTGATTTTGAAGATTGGGAAGAAGAAGATACAGTGGATCCTAGGTTTGAGAAAGAATTTCAGAAAGAGCAGTCAGAGATGCAAAGAAAAGAAGCTGAACTCAAGAAGGTCTCACAGATCATTGATAGGAGAAAAGACATACAAAGAACAGAAACTCTTCAAAAGCAACGTCTTCATGACATTAAAGCTCAAGAAAGGAGAAGAGATGTCAGACTGAAGATTGGTGGAAAGTGGGATGAAGCTAGGAGAGTACTCGATATGCCTCAGCTATGCATTAACAATGATAGGCAGTTCTTACATCTTCTTGACAAGCTGGAAATCTCAAATCCTAACAATGACATGTACATGAATGCTATCAAGACTGAAGTCTCAAGGATCACAGCTGCTTTTGATAGATCCCTAAATGAGATGAGCATTTTTGTATATTGTCAGAGTGAAGGATCATTCAAGGTGTCACTTCATCTATTTGAGAATCGTTCGTTGTCAGAGATTTGGGTTCTTTTAAACAAAGTGAAAAGAAGCTCAGAGTTGAATGAAGTTCTTCGGGAAAGGCTTAAAGAGTTTGCCAGCAGGGCTAGTCCTCAAGTGGTCAACAATCCTCATCAGGTGAGATTCTTTAAGTCTGATTGTCTTCAAATCTGTCAGCTAGATGTACAATCTCTTAAAGACTACTCAGCTAAGCATCTGGTCTGGATGGAACATCATTTGAGAACTGCTGGATATTCATCCATGTTGAAGACTCAAGCTGCTGACTTGATTCAAGCTTATTGTGAGAAGAATGTTAAAAGGTACAATCAACTCAAGAATAAGTTGAAGACAGTTGGAGTTCAACCAGTCAGACCTGCAAGCTTCACTTCAGAAAAAGATCGTATCTTTGACAAGGAATTGCTTCAAGATTTAGAAGAAGGTGAAGTCAGAAGAGAAGACAACTAAAGTCAATTAGCTCAAAACTCAATGTAATATGATTAGAGCGTTATGAATCAAGATAGTCTAATGTAGTTATATGTTCAGGCTAGAGGAACATCTATCTTGTATTCACTTGTAAATTTCATTTAGAATCTGGAAAATGTTAAATATAATCCAGAACTTTTCTGCTATTTACTTTACATTACTGTTTATATCTTTTTCTTATTTGTTAGTTGAGTTATCCTCTAGGTATTTGTTGTTATTGTCTAACAAGCAAATAGGGGGAGATTGAAAGGCATATGTCATAGCCTACTCGTTTATTCGAGTATTTAACTCAACTCAAATAAGAATGTAATAAGTAAATAGTGGATCAAGCATCAGAGAGATCTCACAAAGTAACATCTGTCAAAGAATAAAGAAACATTGTTCATCTGCAGACTTGAAGATTCACTGGAAGAAGTTCAAGAATTTGATCATGCCTCAGTGATATTAATCAAGATCGTGGATTTAATCAAGTGACAGAGATCTCGTCAAGGTATCATTTATTACAAGGATTCAATCAGAACAACAAAGTCAAGACATGAAGAAACGTCACGAAAGTTAGTCACTCATGAACCAGACAGTACATTGAGTGTCAGCATTGAAGTGACGGAATTGATTCATAAGTCTCAGAGACTTTCAGAAGATTGTCAGAAGAATGGATGCTGCTCAGGGATAGTATTAATTCACTATTAATTAATTAAGTCATATAATTTAATTAAGAGAATAAATTAAATCTGCAAGGATTAATTTATTGATTAATTGAATTAAATTGATTAATTAATTTAGAATTAATAATGAGGATTTTCAGAATGTTAATTGATTAAAATCTGTGATAATTCTAAAAAGACAACTGATTGTACTAGTATGACAATCGGTATGACAATTGATAGTCATACTGAATATCTTGCTAATTCAGTTGATTGTATTGATAGAATTTTCAATTAGATTAAAATCAATTATGTATTCAGAAAAACAATTTCAATTGTACTACTATGACAATCGGTATGACAATCAATAGTCATACCGAAAGTCTTGCTAGTTCATTTTAATTGTCTTCCTAGCTCTAATAGATTGTCTCACCGAAAGTCTTTCAAGCTCAAATAGATTGTCACACCAGTTCAACAACTTCGGCTGTGATTGATTAAAAGAAAGCAGAAGACAATATCAAAAAACTACTCAGCAAAAACAGAGCAGCACATACAGAACAAGAAAACACAGCAGAAAACAAAAGAAAATATTTCATCATTCATCTGCTTATTCAAGATCAAATATTCTAGTTTGTTAATGTTAAATCCAAACCACTAGAATTACTTATCTTGTTCTTGTATATCAATCTAGCGGATTAAAATCCCTAGAACTTAATCTCAAATCGCTTTTAGCATTTGATCTTTTAATTACAAAAATAGAAAAAGTTCATGTCGAATTTATTCTAAATTTGTAATAATTGATTTGAGATTAATCCCTTGTAATCGATACCGTAGTTGTAACACCTTTCAAGTTTAATAAAAGTTTTATTTAACTTGAATTTTGTTTCACAATTTTATTCCGCATTTTATTCGACGAAACGGTATTGTTTGCATTCAACCCCCCCTTCTACAAACAAATTGGGACCTAACAAGTTCCTTCTTTACTAGCTCATTCATGGTCTTGAAGTTTAGATGGGATAGCTTCTTGTGCCATAACCAACTTTCATCCTGACTTGCTTTGCTGAGAAGAAAAGTAACAGATTCTGCATTAGATGAGTTGAAGTCAGCTAGGTACACATTTCCTTTTCTCACACCAGTGAGAACCACTTTGTTGCTCCTCTTGTTAGTCACAACACAGGCTTCTGAGTTGAAGGTTACTGAATTGCCTTTATCACAAAGCTGGCTGATACTCAATAGATTGTGCTTGAGACCATCCACCAAGGCAACCTCCTCAATGATGACATTATCTTTTGAAATCACGCCATATCCCACAGTATAACCCTTGCTATCATCTCCAAAAGTAATACTTGGGCCAGCTCTCTCCTTGAACTCTGTGAGCAGGGTAGAATCACCAGTCATGTGTCTTGAACAACCACTATCCAAGTATCATAGGTTCTTTCTGATTCCTTGCACACATTAAAATTAAATCAAGTTAATTTTGGTACCCAAGTTTCCTTGGGTCCTGCCTTGTTAGCTTTCTTTTTCTATTTCTTAGGCTTTATCTCATTTGACTTGGGGATATCAGATTCATCCTTAGTCATTTGAGTTGGGCCTTTAAAACCATTCATCATAACAGAATTATCATGCATACTTTGATTAACAGGGAATGGCATGCTGCTAGTGAACATGTTATTCCAGTAAGGCATGCTAAATGGCATTTGTGGCATACTAAATGCAGCATAATAGGGATTAGGTGCAAATGGCATATTAGCAAACTGTGCATTCATATTCTGTGTAGACATAGCATTCATAGGCATAGGAGGCATGACATTCATGTTGGGAAAGTGAGGTGGCACAGATATAGAAGTAGGCATGGCAGATTTGCAATTAACAGACAAATGATTTACACTACCACACTTGACACAGATTTTTCTTGGAGCATATTTATCAGGTGTGTAGTTATTGTGTTTGTTAATCCCTACTTTACCATTTCTATTATTCTTCTTTTTAGCCTCTGTTTTAACCTCAATCTCTTCAAGTCTGTCACTCAATTGCTTGACAGTCATATGACCAACATTAGCCTTTTTCCCTTTCTTAACTTGACGATTTTCCTGTAACAAAATTCTTGGAAACTGATCCATACTTTTCATTTAATTTAACAAGTTTGGCTTTACTGATAGGTTTGCTCACAGTCGACGGATGATGATTTACATCACTCGACGGATAACCCGTTTTGTTATCCGACGGATGATCATCATCATCCATCGAGTCTACATTTGTTAGCACTCCTTCCACCAAATTTGAATCTAGCTTCTCCTTGTTCTACTTCCAGGCTGCATCACAAAAGGACTCGATCCCTTGAACTTTGGTGATTTGAGCATGAACATCTTTAGATGTTTTCTATGCCTTAATCACCTCTTGTTCACGTTCAAGCTGCTTCTTTAAAATTTCTTCTTTCTTCAAGGACTCAGTTAATTCCTCCTTGGAAGTCTTACACTCAATTCTTAATTTTTCAAAATCAATGAACTGAGACTCTAGCATATTATTCCTCTCACTTAAAAATAAATTGTTTTCTTTGATTTTAGCATTTTCTTTATTAAGAGACTTAAGTGTAACACGCAAATGATATAACTCTGTAGACATGTCATTTATAGCATCATTACACTCAGCTTTAGATAAATGTGCAAGGTTTGTAGTAATTACCTAATTACTTGAAGAACTTGTCTCTGTTTCATCAGACTTGGCCATTAGGACTAGATTGACATAGCTGATATCTTCATCCAGACCATCTGCAGCCCAGTCATTTTCTTGTGTAATGAAAACCCTTTCTTTTTGTTTGAGCAACTCAAAGTATTTTTGTTTGTAATCCACGGGCTCAAACTTCTTTTTGTTGGAATCTGACTTTCTACACTCACTGGCAAAGTGCCCTGCCAAGCCACATTTGAAACATTTGAATTTAGATTTATCCACCATGTTTCTATTTGGCTTGGCTGCTCCAAAATTCTTCTTGAACTTGAGCTTGGAAAATCTTCTGGAAAGAAATGCTAGATGTTCATCAATATCCTCCATGTCATCTTGGCTCAAAGAATCTTCATTTTCAACTACCATCCCCTTGCCCTTGTTTTCACGGACCTTTGAAGTTGATTCAACAGCTTCCATCTTCATCTCCTTCTCTTTTTCTAAATCAGCAACTAGTGCAATGGATCCTCCTTTCTTCTTTACTCTCTCCATCCTCTCATCTTGCTCTATTTCAAGCTCATAAGTCTTCAGGATGCCATACAGTCTCTCCAAAGTAAACTCCTTATAATCTTGAGAGTTTCTTAATGAGACTGTCATTGGTTTCCATTACTTTGGAAGAGATCTAAGGAATTTCAGATTGAAGTCTTTTGTCTGATAGACTCTTCCATGCAGCTTCAGAGCATTTAGTAGTTTTTGAAACCTACTAAAGATATCAGTGAGAGACTCACTTTATTCACTATGAAAATGCTCATATTGCTGAATCAGTAGCTGCATCTTGTTTTCTCTAACTTGCTCAGTGCCATCACGGATAATCTGTATAGTGTCCCAAACATCCTTGGCAGTTTTGCAATTGATGATGTTGTTAAACATATCACCATCAACTCCATTGAACAGGATATTCATGGCCTTCTTATCTTTCCTGACTTGTTCAATTTCAGGATGAGACCATTCATGCCTTGGCTTGAGGACAGATGGCTCATTTCCAGTTGCAGCTTTCATTGGTACATGAGGACCTCTTTCTATGCAATCTACATAGGCCTCATCTTGAGAAAGTAAATACAGATGCATCTTTACCTTCCAGTGATGGTAATTATCTTTATCCAGAAAAGGAATCTTGATTCCAACATCCTTCTTGTTCATCTTGTTGTTTTGTTGATCTTTACACTCTTTGTTTATCAAGAGCTTGCTCTGATACCAATTGTTAGTCCCTTAACAATGCAACAAGATTATAGAAGGGGGGTTGAATTGAATTCTTGAAACTTTTTCACAAATAAAATTGTTCTAACTTAAATATATATATCAGTTTGAATTGATTTGCAGAGTGCGGAATAATAACTTGAAATGAATCAAAACACAAGTAATTAAAAACACAAGTCTTTAAAAACTTTATGGTGGATTTGAATGTATCCACCAAAGATATATAATATATATCGAGAGAACTCTGTGTAGCAAAAAGCTCACAGCTGCTTAAAAATGTTGAACAACTAAGAATACAGAGAAATACTGAGAATACAGCTTACAAATGTTTCTCTCTTGGTTGCTTAGTTTTTGTTAGTTGTTCTATTTTCTGCTTCTTGGTTTATATATCACCAAGATTACAAAGCAATAAGACAAGATAATAAAATAAAAACTATCGAGTCTAATACTATGCTACTTCATTACTCTATTCCAGCATCTTTGAATATCTTCATAATAGCATGGAAATGGCAATGCTTCTTTATTCTCGAAAACCTGGTTGAATAGGCTACCACATTCCATTTGCATACACTCGACGCATGTGACTGTGTTGTCACTGTCAACAGATGTTTGAATTCTTTATCCATCAGGTTCATGATCATCCGTCGAGTTCATGATCATCCATCGGGTTGTCTAGTTGATCATTCGTCGAATGGCATTGTTGTTCATCCGTCGGGTGGAAATCTGGCACTTGACTTCATTTCATTTATGCAGGATTACAAGACATCATCTATGTACAATTAATCAACCTATTCTACATATCTAGCTAACGTCAACATGACTTGAGTACTACTTACAGAATATAAACAATGTGTATGTAGAAATGTGCTACAGACTTATTGTTACAAAGCTACTCACTCGATGGATAATAAATCATCATCCGTCGGGACTATATTGAGTCATCCGTCGGGACTATAATCCTTATCCGTCGAGTGCTACATTTTTCACTAAGTAAAATCTATCAAGGTATTTTATTAATGAAATCATCAAGTTCACTACATATACACAACAGGTACCCCGGGCCAGCAGCAATAATATTATTCTAAGCGGGTCTCACATTGGTGGAGACAGCCGGAAGGCGATGGACAGATATGCCCAGGAAGCAAAGGACAAGCCCCTCACCAACGTCAACCATCTGAGCCAAAGCCCCCCAGAGCTCTTTGAAAAGGAGGCTGATGATATTGTGTTTAGGGAGAACAATGCAAAATGGGTGCACTACCCTCATACTTATGCCCTGGTCATAAAATGAAGATTAGGATAGTAAATATTCATCGAGCATTGGTGGATACCGGGAGCTCGGTAGACTTTCTAAACTATAATGCCTACAAGAAACTAGGACTGCTAGACAGAGAACTGACCTCGACAGGTGGGCACTTGGATGGGTTCATGGGAAACTCAATCGGAGTAAAAGGGACGATTCGGCTCCCGATGACCTTAGGAGAAGAGCCTTATGTGGCCACCCAGATTGCTATGTTTACAGTTGTAGATCATCCTTGTGCTACAATGTTATAGTGGGCAGGCCCCTTATGAGGGCAATAAGGATGGTGACCTCGATCTATCACATGACAGTAAAATTCCCAACCCCCACGGGGGTAGGCTTCTTGAAGAGCTGTCAATACGAATCGAGGGTCTACTACAACCAGGCACTCAGGTCATCCGAGTTAGGAAATGCATCGAATGAGACGGTCAAACTGGGTGAAGGAGATGTCCTTATGGAAGAGGCAAAGGGAAGGAAGAAAGTACGTCCTGAGGGACACGAGACTTGTAACATGATTTCAATCGAGGAATTGCCCGAGAACTATTTCAAGCACATGGGGATTCAGGTAGAACAGCGCCCAGGGGCCCAGCTGATGGAGGCCTCTCAGCCCATCATGTTGGTACAGGAGGGGATTGTAGAAGAGGCAAGTGATGAAGAAGAGAGCCCTGAATAAATCCCTGCAAAACTCAGGAAAGGAAAATAGGCACGCAAAGAAACAACAACAATTATGGATCTGCCCAACGGAATCACTCGCACAGTCACTATGACTTCTGAATGCTTGGTAAATCCGGTTCGAGCTCACCAGCCCGAGATCGAGGACACGGAAGATTTGACAATCACGGAAGTGGAAGAAACCAGTGAGGCTCGAGAAGACTTAGACCCAAGAATGCCCCCAATGGTTGAGAGGGCTGGGGCCGTAGAGGACACAATTCCAATCTTGGTAGACCTGAATGATCTCTCCAAGGTACTTAGAAAAGGCTCTAACTTAAGCCCTGACTTGAGGGACCTGGATCAATTCTTGAGGGGAAATTTGGATGTTTTTACATGGTCACACTCTGATATGATAGGGATTGACCCAAATGTTATGTGCCACCACCTCAATTTGGACCCGAAAAAAAAGGGGGTCAGACAGAAGAGGCGGCCGATTAGTGGAGAAAGGGCAGAGGCCCTCAAAGAAGAGGTGGATAGACTAATGGAGGCAGGGCTTGTAAGGAAGCCTTCTACCCCATGTGGTTGGCCAACCCGGTGCTTGTCAAGAAACCAAATGGCAAATGGAGGATATGTGTGGACTTCACCGACCTAAACAAAGCTTGCCCGAAGGATAGTTTTCCTCTACCCCGAATCGACCAGCCGGTTGATTCCACAGCTGGGCACACACTACTTAGCTTTGTGGATGCTTATTCGGGATATAACCAAATCCCAATGTATGGGCCAGATTAGGAGAACACCTCATTTATTACTGATCGGGGCCTCTATTGTTATATCGGGATGAGCTTCGGGCTCCTTAACGCTTAGGCAACCTATCAAAGGTTGGTGAACAAGATGTTCAAACATCAGTTGGGGAAAACCATGGAGGCCTACGTAAATGATATGCTTGTGAAGTTAAAGGAAGTAAAGGATCATGTCCGCCACCTATCAGAAATGTTATAAATCCTAAGGGAGTACAGAATGAAGCTTAACCCCCAGAAATGTGTGTTGGGGGTCGAATCAGGGAAGTTTTTGGGATTTATTGTCAAACATAGAGGTATTAAGGCCAACCCCACCAAGATACCATCCCTACTCAAGATGAGATCCCCTAGATGGGTGAAAAATGTTCAAAGCTTAACGGGACCAGTGGCTGCCTTAAACTGCTTCGTCTCAAAGTACTCCGATAAATGCCAGGAGTTCTTCAAAGCAATTAAAGGAGTGGGGAGGAATTTTGAGTGGACATAAAAGTGTGAGGAAGCCTTTCAGCACATAAAGAAGCATCTTAGCAGTCCTCCAATGTTGTCCAACCCAAAGGCAGGTGAGACTATGGTCCTATACCTGGCTGTCTCTGACTTTGCAGTAAGTGCGGTACTGGTCCGAGAGGAGGATGGTATCCAGCTCCCAGTATACTATGTGATTAAAATGTTAGTCGACGCGGAGACTCGGTACACAAGCCTCGAGAAATTAGCATATGCTCTGATCATGGCCTCCCGAAAGCTAGGCCCTATTTTCAGGCGCACAGGATAGAAGTACGAACCTCCTATCCCCTCATGCAAGTAATACACAAACCAGAGTCTTCTGGCCGAATGCAAAAGTAGACGGTTAAGCTCGGCCAGTTCGAGGTGGATTATAAGCCCGGGACCGCAATCAAAGGCCAAGCCCTGGCCGATTTTATGCTGGAATTTCCTCCACATCAAGAAGTGGAGCAGGGAGCCCTTATTGTCATACCTAGTGCAGAAGAGGTCGGGCTGGAAAGCTAAAATAGTGCCCTATAGTGGAGCCTATTTGTGGATGGAGCCTCTAATGGGGATGGGGTAGGATCTGGAATTGAGCTAATTAGCCCAGAGGCGCACAAGATCAGACGCGCGACCCATCTGGCCTTTCATGCAATCAACAATGATGCTGAGTATGAGGCCCTGATAAACGGTCTCAAGCTAGCTCTAGAAATGAAGGTGGAGAATTTGAATGTGTTTGGTGACTCCATGATCGTGTTCTATCAGATAAAATAGGGGTACCAAGCTAAGGGGCCAAGAACAGAGCTTTACCTGAAGTGTGCGGAGAGGATAATTGAGAGATTCAATGAAGTGAGGCTGGAACTAATTTTACGCAGGCAAAATGAAGGCGCGGACGAGCTGGCTAAACTCGGCTCGCGCCGCGAGGCCACTCTGTTAGGTGTCATGCCCCTTGATATAGAGAGGCAGCCTGGTGTGCCCGAGCATGAGGTGGGCAGTCTCAGTGATGGCCTCGCCTCTAACCACTAAGTGGGCAGAGGCCGAGCCTCTAGCCACTATCATGGCAAAGAAGCTCAAGGAATTTGTGCACGGACCATTGTGTGCCACTATGACATCCCTTACAAGTTAATATCTGATAACGGGAAATAGTTCGATAGCAAGGAAATGCGGGAATTTTGTGAGCAACTGGGAATTCAGAAGAGTTTTAGTGTAGTTTGCCACCCCCAAAACAATGGGCAGACGGAGGCTGTTAATAAAATCATTAAGCACACCTTGAAGACAAAGCTGGAAGAGAAGAAAGGGACATGGCCAGAGGAGCTCGCACAGGTCATGTGGTCTTATAACATGACCCCTGAAATACAACTGGAGAGACCCCTTTTTCTTTGGTGTATGGGTGTGAATCTATGGTGCCCGTTGAAGTAGGGGCAGGATCTTTTCGGAGGGACAACTATGACTCAGAGGTAATTGAGGTCAACCATCGGCTCTATTTGGACATGATCGAAGAAACTTGGGAAGAAGCTCAGATCAGGATAGCAGCATATCAACAGAGGACAGCAAGGCACTACAACAGTAAGGTTTGAGCCCGGACTTTTAAGGTGGGAGATTTGGTTCTGCGCCGGGTCATACCAAACACCAAGGTGGTGAGCCACAGAGTCTTTGGGGTAAAGTGGGAAGGCCCCTATAAGATAAAATCAGTGCTCTGGGAGGGAACCTACCACCTCAATGATATGCAAGACAAGTTGATCCCGAGAGCCTGGAACGCGGAACACCTCCGCAAGTATTATAAGTAATATTATTCTTCTCAGACTTAGTATTATCTTAAAATATTCCTAAGTCTCGGGAGGTAGTGCCATATAGGTGCCTCCCCTGAGACCTTAAACATGTAATCCTTTCACTTTCCATTATCTATGAATGAACGATTGATATTTATTTGTGCCTTGATATTTTAACTCCTGTTAATAGATTAAAATAACCAGCAGGGGAGCCCATCCTTGGGAGCCCATGTGAGGACAAAACAGTTGTTTCATTAATGTGTTAAAATCATAAGTCAAGTCGGCCCCCTGCCCACTTTACAGCAAGTCTGTGAACCGAGATGGGCCTCGTCCCGCTTGGAAAAATAATAAGCACAAAATGGATTAAAGATGAAGATAAAACTATGAAAGTAGAAAGAGGCGCCAACAACCCCCCCCCCCCCTAACTGACTTAAAATTTAGGAATGGCCGGGATGCGAGCCCAAATCCCTGGCTCGTAAGGCGACATATGCTAGAGGGTGCGGGCCGGGGAGCCCAGCCCTCTATCAAATATGGCCAGGGTAACATTATGCGAAGAGAGGATACAAGAACAAGATGTGAGCCCCTGGGCCCGGCTCGCTAATGAAAGTACACATGCAACACTTGTGAGTTAGCAATGATGTGAGCCTGTTTTACTTAAAAATTATCATTGATTTTACTTGATTGGACCATAATGCGAGCTGATGGGCTCCACTCGCTGTCAATGTGTAATACCCGCCATACACGGCCAGGGTTATGATAGCTTTTGGTCAGTAGGGGCACAGTAAGTTTACACAAAATAAAGAAAATCAGCTAGCACAATAATGACAAATGTGGGCACAAAAGACTTGACATTTTATACAAGCAAGTTATAAATAAGTTATGCCCCAAGGCAGGTTATTTCAAATATATATGCGAGGCGAGTAGGGTGCCCGCTTATCCATTCAAAAGTCTATCTTCAAAAATAAATTAAACTAAGACTTGTTAGCCTCTGCCTCCTTACGGGTCTGCTCAGCTGCGAGCCAGGCCTCCTCGGCAATTTGAGCGTCCATTTCCATCTCCAGCTACAGCTTCTCAGCACGCCTAACTATACCAGTGCCCAGAGCACCCCAATCAAATTCAGAAACCTTGCTGATAAAGATTTTCATGAAGTTCCTAGCCCCTAGGTTCCTGGCATCAGTGAGGGCGGCTTCATGACCCACAGTCAAGGCAGAAACTGACCCCTCCAGCTCAAGCACCTTCTCCTCGAGGGCCTCTTTCTCCTCTTCTATGCATCTGCGACCAGGTCATGAGCCTCCTTCTAATCCCTTAGCGCCTTCTCATGAGCAGCGGACAGATCAAGCATCTTCTGGTTGTAGTTGTTCACAAGTGTGACTTTCTCCTGCCCGTGCTCGCTAACCTTGCTCTAAAGGGACTTGACCTTAGAGTCAAGCTTTATGTTGGTCTGGCTGATGGATCGCATTTCTCGAGCCCTAGACTGCTAACGGTAGTACACATCAGCCACGGCCCGGGTGAGCCCATCATTGTTGGCCTCAAGAGAAGAAGAAGTCCAATTCTTCACATCCTGGTCGTTGATGTGAGCCTGAGCGAGACGGCCAAATGTGGTCACGACCGTGTTGGCAAAAGAAGAAGTAGGGAGAGGGGCATCAGATGGAGCAGCCTTTTTTGGTCATGCTCACCGGTTCTTCCCTTTTTGGGACCTTGATACCTTTTCAGCCGAGGAGAGGGCCCTCCACTCTTGAGATGCTCAGTAAGAGTGGTCATGCGGGCCGGAGGATTAACTTGAGAGCGAGCCCCTGTGGTCGCCACCGCGGGCTGAACTGGGACCGAGGTCGCGGCTTGCTCAGCCTCTTCCATGAAAGTAATAGGGGAGATGGCCATTTCTGAAAAGAAGACAATAAAACAATACATTAGTCACAACAAGATACAATGGATAGAGGAGATGCGAGCAGATAGTAAATGCAGAAAATTAAAATATAATGTAAGGTCAAATGCGTACAGGAAATATAGGCATGCGAGCACACGGGCTCGCATGTGCGGGCCCGATATTCTTACCCTTTCTGGCTCTTTTCTTTGGCTTCTTATTTTGGGGAGTCAGCCTCGCTCCTTCCTTCAAAAACCCACACGCGACCAGGTTCGAGGTCGTTATGAGTTTTCTGATATCCATGTCCGCCTTGGGAAGTCCTAGAAGGCTATCCGTGTTTATCTTTTCCTGTCCATTGAGGACAGTGCGAGGCGGGGTGGCTGGAGATGAATAAAAAACAATGTGATTATTAAGAAAGAATTATTGTGAAGAAAAGGAATGCGGCCAGGGAGAACTTATCTTACATGAGTTATAATAGAAATGAGTCTGGACTCGAGGCACCTCGTGGATATAGAAGTAAGGGCTCTTCCATTTCCCTGAATTGCTCGGCCTGTTGTGGATGAGGTTTTTCTTGTTGAAGCATGGCCAGACAGAGAGGTAGAAATATCCAAAATCGTTTGGCGAGTGCTTCAAGTTGAGGAAATAACCCAGCTGCCTCGCGGTTAGAGGAGGGTACCCACACTTATGGTACATGATGTACAATGCGAGGGCGGCCCGGTATCCATTCGGATTGATCTGAAGGGGTGCGAGCTGGGAGTACCCGCAAATATCCTTAATGAAAGGGGAGGGGTGAAGAGATTCCTATCCTTAGCAAAAAGGTGGACAAAACCATGAGAGGCAACCTGCCTCCATTCTCCTGGTGGTTGAATTTATAGCATCGCATGTGCAGCAAGGGCAAGAAAATATGACCCTTGAGCTGGAACTCCTCGATGTGCTCAGCCAAATACTTCTGAGTAAGCGAGGTGGGCAGGTTGCGGCAAGCGAGCACCTTTATCTCCTCGGTCGTAGTAGAACTCTCCTCCCCATCTGGGATGATCTGCTTTCTGAAGATAACCTCACCCTCAAGTTCGGGCTGGGCAGGAGGCATGTAAGGCTCAGGAGAAGCTGCGGGGATATAGTTATAATTGCAGCTCTTAAATTGACTTGTAACATCTGCCACCTCCTCGCTTTGAGGGGAATCGTAAGACCAATGTGAGCCATCTTCTTCACCCTCGAGCCCCAAGATGGGATACTCTGCGGGAACAGGCTTCTTCCCTTTCTTAGTGTCATAGTAGGCGCTCCCCAGGTCGCTGTAAGTAGACTTCAAGTCGACATGAATAGGGTCGAGGTCATTGGCTGCAGCTTGCCTAAGACGGGCCGCTCTCTCTTCAACCATCTCTCTCAAAATCTCATCAGCCCTTTCTTTGTCCAAAAGAGTGGGCCCCGAGGGAAGCTGGTATCTTGGGGAGGTCCACGGGCCTGTTTCTCCAATCATAAATATTCTTCTCCCTGGTGTAGTCTTCAGGGTTAGGGTCAAGGTGAATATCTAGCGAGCCGGAGCCACCTGCTCGCATCGAGTTCTCAACTCTAGCAATGTTCAGGGCCCCTTGAGGGGTGATAGCAGAGCCAGGAGAAATAGGTTGGCTGAGACGGCCAGAGAGGGAGGTCAGCTCGCGTTGGAAGTCCTTCGAGCCTCGCTGCTCAGGTGGATATTGGTTTAATGGAGACAGAGTGGCTGAAGAGCGAGTCGGGCTGGCAGAGGAACGAGCCGGGCTCGAAGAAGAGCGAGATGATCCGTAGGAGCGGGCTGAAGATGCACTCGACATCTGTAAAAGATGGTAAATATTAGTGTTTGGCCTTAAAAAAAGCAGAAACAAGTATGGGGTCGCACCTAAGTGTCCTCACGTCTCACAAGGGGTCACACCTAAGTATCTATGTGGGCAGACAGGCTCGTATTACATTTCGTGATTGTGTGTGGGCTCGCATCGAACAGGTGGTGTGTGCTTGCGTGGTGCATATGAACAAACATGAATGGATATGAATGATTAAAGATCAAAGGGGTACATGTAGGTGAAGTATAGGATGATCTTGATGAATCTGTTCCCGGAGAATATCATCGCCGGTAGACGGTTCTTGTGGTGATGATAGTTTTTCCGTGGTAGATCCTTGAGCAAAATAAGCAGCAATTCGTTAGTGTTCTTGGCAAAGTGAAGAAATGAATTGAAATCCCACATATTTATAAGGGATGGGAGAGAGAAAGGACCACTGACACGTGTCACCATCTCAAGGGATGACACGAATCCCTACGCCAGCTGTCCAACAGCTGTCATGGGTTTAAGATACATGATCGCTGAAAGGCATGTGAGGTAGCAATATGCGACCTCGTGGGCTCGCACTTGTGAGGCCATAAAAAGCCAATGTTGGAAAATTCCTAGCCTCAAGATGCGGCCAGAAATTTTGGGGGGTAGTTATTATGCCCGCTTTCGGTCATGGGCCCTAAACAGGTCCCCATGGGAATATTGAATAGTTGGGCTCTCATGTGTGGGCTAGAATCGTGGATTAATGTGACTTGGGCCAGCATATGCGAGTTGGGCTCGTGACATGTGAGCTAGCAGGCTCTCACATGAGAATTGGGCTCACACTTGTAATCTGGGTTCTCATACGCGGGCTGGGCTCAGGTGCCCACACGCGGGCTGGGCTCAGGTGCCCACACGCGGGCTGGGCTCAGGTGCCCACACGCGGGCTGGGCTCAGGTGCCCATACATGAGCTGGGCTCAGGTGCTCACACATGAGTTGGGCTCAGGTGCCCACACGCAAGCTGGGCTCAGGTGCCCACATACGGGTTGGGCCCATGAGCCCACATCTTATAAAAATGAAGGAAACATTATATTTATTAATTAAAAAGGAAGGCGGTGCGGGTCGAGGCGACCAGGCCGGCCCGCATTAAAGGACTTTGTGTGCAGCATGTGAAGTGACTCATAGATGACTAAGTTGCTCGTAGATTTTGGGGCCGATATGGGT
Source organism: Apium graveolens (assembly GCF_009905375.1). Taxonomy (NCBI): domain Eukaryota; kingdom Viridiplantae; phylum Streptophyta; class Magnoliopsida; order Apiales; family Apiaceae; genus Apium; species Apium graveolens. The sequence continues at coordinate 275,636,340 of NC_133650.1, read as the reverse complement.
TGTTCCTACAATTACGGGAAGAAATGCGGAGATACCGCGAGATTGTAGGAAGCGTGTGGAGCCGGTCGAGATTTACGTGACTAATTGGCTGAAGGCCTGACTTTTATCATGGGCTTGGGCTGCACGGGTTGAAGAACCCTAACCCTAGCCTACATGACTTGTTCCTTAAGAACTACGTAAGGCTTGATCCTTATAAATAGGGTACGTAGGCAATTGTATGAGACATGGGTCAACACTTTATAGAGAATAACATAAACCCTATTCTTTCTTAAGGAGTCAACATAAAAGCTCGGCCACCACCACAAAACAAACTTCCTCCTCCTTCAAACACCGTCTTTGATCCTTGTTCCGACCATCAACCTCCATAACACTGTTATACGAAATTCTCCCTATAACACGTTATTTGCTTGTAATAATTTTTATACTTATTTGCACATTCCTAAACACTTTGATTATAGATGAAATATCCAATAGATCAAAGTATATGGAACTTAGAATATTTTTCTAAGATGGCAAACAAGACAATTTTGGTTAATGACGCTTTATTTATTGAACCAATAATGTTTGAGATATTATATTTGTTCAAAGTTAACAATTTTATAGTATATGAAATTGAATGCTAATGTCTATCTGATAGATAGTTGGTATTTAATTCATTAAAATCTTATTTTAATATATTTAAATTACAATGTTAGACAATTCCATGTCAAATCAGTTTCATAACTTATAATATATTAAAATAAGGTGCAACATGATTATTGATATCTAAAATACTTGACAAGTATTAGTCAATGATTTGTTACAAATAATTGTGAGTTTTTAAGTTCTAGTGAATTTATATGTGTTGCTATATCTGACAGATTCACTATAATTTAAAATCAATAGCATAATTATTCTTATTAATATTATTTATCAATAAACAATGTTGTCGATAATAATTTTATAAAGATAGATTATGGAGCTTTTGACATGAATGAGAATTTCTTAGACTTTACCCTAAGTGATCAATGTTTTATAAAAACTCATTCAGGTTAAAAGACAAAATCTTTCTTTCTTTTCTTAATACTTCTAGATCAATACATAATCATTATCCTTTCATGCATAAAAACAGACTTGAAAACTCGAAAAATTTTAAGAGAAAAAATAAAGTTCTTTCTACAGTGGTAATTATTTATTTCATGAAAATCATTTTTGAAATCACTATTGTACATCATTTCTCTCAAAAGATAAAATACATAATTTTCACTCATACAAGGCTTTTCAAAAATTTACATGCATTTTATTTCTATTGCGATATATGTTTGATAATGTAGGTTCAGCCTTCAATGGCCTTCTTTCATCGATAGTCATGAGGTTGAAAACCTACGACTTCTATCCCAAACTGTAAAGACAAACACTAAAACAGAACCAACCAATACTCTCTTTCCCTAAAATGAAGTATGAACGAGCGTGAGGGAAAAAAAGCCTTAGTGCACCAAATAAGGAAGGTTTCGAGGTCAACCCAGCAGCCATGTCTCCTATAAAGTCGAGTAGTATTAAACCGAGGCAACTGCTAGCCCCATATATCTTCTCAAAAAGATGTAATAGTTGAAAAGGCACAAAACCAGTTACTAGATTCATCTTCTCAACAGGGTGCGTCTATTGAAATTCGTTTGTCAGCCAGGGTATCCGAGGTAGTGTCACCACCTCGAATACAAATAATTCTTGATGCACAAGGTGATGTTACAAACACAAGAAATAGTGGACGAAAACAAGAGTTTTGACCACTTTAAGGTCAAATTCGATTGTTCAAGGTTCTTTAATGGACCAATTGCCTTTACGGGTGTTAGGAGAAGATACCGATCCAATAGTTATTTGTTAGTGGTCGGTGTCTACCTCCCCAGGCTTAAATCCCCTGGATGTATCTGCGGATAGTGGGTCTGACATAGGCGCAGATCGACAACTTGTTGACAATGATTCATATTTACCTGATGAGTCATAAGGAGATATCTTCATGGACATTAGAATGAAATTTTAATCTTTATGCTAAATTTTTTGGATCCTTATTTACCTTCCTAGAGTTTAAATCTGGAACCCTCAATGGGAAATAACAACTTGAAGATTATGACTCGGATTTATATGACGAATCTAACAAGGACGAGGATTTGTGAACTCCCATTGCACCACCTGTGACGTCCTTAAGGATGGCTAATGTGATTTTTCTTACAGGTACAGCTGGATTTTGGAGCTGTGAGAGGAATGATACACTTGTGAGAATGAGTGTAAACACGAGTGGAGAGAAAAGTGAAAAACTTGTGAGGTACATGAAACAGAATCACACACTCAAAGTGAGGAAGAAAGAGAAACACCAAATCTCATTCCCTTTCCCTAAACATGGTTCGTAATGTTCGATCTTTCGGAAGATGATTCTTAGGGAACCAACTCCATTATTTAGAAACTAAAAGTTATTTATGTTGGGACCTAACTTTTAAGAATTTAATGTTTACAGATTGGAATCGAAAATTTGGGACCTAACAATCGAATATGTGGGGCCTAAAAATTGTGATCTAATAGTTGGGAGGTATAAAGATTTCGTGAAATTTGGTTAATACGATTATCAACAATAAAGCCACTGTTGCAGTATTTAAAGGGCATAATTGATCAGACTATAAATTGCTACTTCTTTTCTAACCAAGTGTTATATGAGAACTCCTTCGGACAACAGAATACCTTTATTATCTTATTCAAAAGGAAGAAGTGTGACATAAAAGATAATGAATGATTCCTCAACTAAGGGGGAGAAGTCGCAGGAAAAAGCAAAGGTAAAGCATGTGTATTGTTGTGTATATGTTGTGTACTTGATGATTTCATGAACAAAACACCTTGGTAGATTTTACTTAGTGAAATAATGGACGGATGACTCAATATAATCTCAACGGATGATGACTTATTATCCATCGAGTGAATAGCTTATGTAACAATAAGTCTGTAGCACATTTCTGCATACACATTGTTTAGAATCTGTAGTAGTACTTAAGTCATGTTGACTTTAGTTAGATATGCAGAATAGGTTGATTAATTGTACATAAATGATCTCTTGTAATTCTGCATAAGTGAAACGAAGTCAATTGCCTGATTGCTACCCGACGGACAAACTACAATGAATTCGACGGATAATCAACAACCCAACGGATGATCAATAACTCGACGGATGATCATGAACCCGACGGATAAAGAATTCAAATATCTGTTGACAGTGACAACACAGTCACATGCGTCGAGTGGATGCAAATGGAATGTGGTAGCCTATTTAACTGGGTTTTCGAGAACAAAGAAGCATTGTCATTTCCATGCTATTATGAAGATATTCAAAGATGCTGGAATAGAGTAATGAAGTAGCATTGTAATAGACTAGATAGTTTTTGTTTTATTATCCTGCCTCATTACTTTGTAATATTGGTGATATATAAACCAAGAAGTAGCAACTAAGGAAACATCTAAGATAGAAGCAGAGAAACATTTGTAAGCAGAATTCTTAGCATTTCTCTGCATTCTTAGTTGTTCAACATTTGTAAGCAGCTGTGAGCATTTTGCACACAGGGTTCTCTCGATATATATTATATATCTCTGGTGGAATCATTCAAATCCACCAGAAAGTTTTTAAAGACTATTGTTTTTAAATTCTTGTGTTTTGATTCATTTAAGTAACTATTCCGTATTGTGCTAATCAATTCACACTTATATATATATTCGAGTTAGAACATTTTTATTTCTAGAAAAAGTTTTAAAAATTCCATTCAACCCCCCTTCTGTAATTCTTTTCATATTGTTAAGGGACTAACAATTGGTAGCAGAGCAAGCTCTTAACTTACAAAGAGTTTTAAGATCAAAACAATACAGCAAGATGAACAAGAAGGATGTTGGAGTTAAGATTCCTTTTCTGGATAAAGATAATTACCATAATTGGAAGGTAAAGATGCATCCTCATTTGCTTTCTCAAGATGAGGCCTATGTTGACTACATAGAAAGAGGCTATCATGTTCCAATGAGAGCTGCAACTGGAAATGAGCCATTTGTCCCCAAGCCAAGGCATGAATGGTCTGATCCTGACATTGAAAAAGTCAGGAAGGATAAAAAGGCCATGAATATCCTGTTTAATGGAGTTGATGGTGATATGTTTGACAACATTATCAACTGCAAAACTACCAAGGATGTTTGGGAAACAATACAGATCATCTGTGATGGCAATGAGCAAGTTAGAGAAAACAAGATGCAGCTACTGATCAGCAATATGAGCATTTTCATAATGAAGAAAGTGAGTCTCTCACTGACATTTTTAGTAGGTTTCAAAAACTGCTAAATGCTCTAAAGCTGCATGGAAGGGTCTATCAGAAAAAAGACTTCAATCTGAAATTCCTTAGATCTCTTCCAAACAAATGGAAACCAATGACAGTCTCATTGAGAAACTCACAAGATTATAAGGAGTTTACTTTGGAGAGACTGTATGGCATCCTGAAAACATATGAGCTTGAAATTGAGCAAGATGAGAGGATGGATAGAGGAAAGAAGAAAGGAGGGTCCATTGTACTAGTTGCTCAATTAGAGAAAGAGAAGGAGATGAAGATGGAAGCTGTTGAGTCAACTTCAAGGGTCTGTGAAAGCAAGGGCAAGGGGCTTGTAGTAGAAAGTGAAGATTCTTTAAGCCAAGATAACATGGAAGACATTGATGAACATTTAACATTTCTTTCCAGAAGATTTGTCAAGCTCAAGTTCAAAAAGAACTTTGGAGCAGCCAAGCCAAATAGAAACATGGTGGATAAATCAAAATTCAAATGTTTCAAATATGGCTTGGCAGGGCACTTTGCCAGTGAGTGTAGGAAGTCAGATTCCAGTAAGAAAAAGTTTGAGCCTGTGGATTATAAGCAAAAATACTTTGAGCTGCTCAAAGAAAAGGAAAGGGCTTTCATTACACAAGAAAATGACTGGGCAGCAGATGGTCTGGATGAAGATGAAGATGTCAGCTATGTCAATCTAGCACTAATGGCCAAGTCTGATAAAACAGAAACAAGTTCTTCAAGTAATCAGGTAATTACTACAAACCTTACATATTTATCTAAAGCTGAGTGTAATGATGCTATTAATGACATATCTACAGAGCTATATCATTTGCGAGTTACACTTAAGTCCCTTACTAAAGAAAATGCTAAAATCAAATAAAACAATTTATTTTTAAGTGAGAGGAATAATGTGCTTGAGTCTCAGTTCATTGATTTTGAAAAGTTAAGAATTGAGTGTAAGATTGCCAAGGAGGAATTAACTGAGTCCTTAAAGAAAGAAGAAATTTTGAAGAAGCAGCTCGAGCGTGAACAGGAGGTGATTAAGGCATGGAAAATATCTAGGGATGTCCATGCTCAAATCACCAAAGTTCAAGGAATTGAGTCTTTCTGTGATGCAGCCTGGAAAAAGAACAAAGAGAAACTAGAACCAAATTTGGTAGATAGAGTGCTAACAGATGTAGACTCGATGGATGATGAGGATCATCCGTCGGATAACAAAAAGGGTTATCCGTCGAATGATGAAAATCCTCATCTGTCGGCTGTGAGCAAGCCTATCAGTAAAGCCAAACTTGTTAAGCTGAATGAGAAGTATGGATCTGTTTCCAAGAACTTTGTTTCAGGAGAATCGAGTCAAGTGAAGAATGGAAAAAAGGCTAATGTTGGTCACATGACTATCAAGCAGTTAAGTGACAAACTTGAAAAGATTGAGGTAAGAACAGAGGCTAAAAAGAAAAATAATAGAAATGGTAAAGTTGGGATTAACAAACACAATAACTACACACCTGATAAATATGCTCCTAGAAAAATATGTGTCAAGTGTGGTAGTGTAAATCATTTGTCTATTAATTGCAAATCTGCCATGCCTACTTCCATGTTTGTGCCACCTCACTTTCCCAATATGAATGTCAAGCCTCTCATGCCTATGAATGCTATATCTACACAGAATATGAATGCACAGTTTGCTGACATGCCATTTGCACCTAATCCTTATTATGCTGCATTTAGTATGCCACAAATGCCATTTAGTATGCCTTACTGGAATAACATGTTTACTAATAGCATGTCATTCCATGTTGATTATAATATGCATGATAATTCTGTTGCAATGAATGGTTTCAAAGGCCCAACTCAAATGACCAAGGATGAATCTGATATCCCCAAGCCAAATGAGATACAGCCAAAGAAACAGAAAAAGAAAGCTAACAAGGCAGGACCCAATGAAACTTGGGTACCAAAATCAACTTGATTTGATTTTGATGTGTGTAGGGAAACAGAAAGAATCTTTGGTACTTGGATAGTGGTTGTTCAAGACACATGACTGGTGATTCTACCCTGCTCACAGAGTTTAAGGAGTGAGTTGGCCCAAGTATTACTTTTGGAGATGACAGCAAGGGTTACTGTGGGATATGGCTTGATTTCAAAGGACAAGGTCATCATTGAGGAGGTTGCCTTAGTGGATGGTCTCAAATACAATCTGTTGAGTATCAGCCGGCTTTGTGATAAAGGCAACTCAGTAACCTTCAACTCGGAAGCTTGTGTTGTGACTAATAAAAGGAGCAACAAAGTGGTTCTCACTGGTGTGAGAAAAGGAAATATGTACCTAGCTGATTTCAACTCATCTAATGCAGAATCTGTTACTTGTCTTCTCAGTAAAGTAAGTCAGGATGAAAGTTGGCTATGGCGCAAGAAGCTATCCCATTTAAACTTCAAGACCATGAATGAGCTAGTAAAGAAGGAAGTGGTTAGAGGCATTCGTCTAGTGGAGTTTTCTAAGAATGGATTGTGTGATGCCTGCCAAAAAGGGAAGCAGATTAAAGCATCATTCAGGAAGAAACTTGATTTAACAATTGAAGAACCTTTGCAACTGCTACACATGGATTTGTTTGGACCAGTCAATATGTTGTCCATCTCAAGGAAAAGATTTATCCTAGTAATTGTAGATGATTTCTCAAAGTTCTCTTGGACATTTTTCCTAAAGTCTAAAGATGAGGCTAGTGAAATCATCATCAATCACATAAGGCAAGTTAATAATCATCCTGATTTCAAGGTTGGAAGAATCAGGCGTGACAATGGAACTGAGTTCAAGAATTCTGTCATGAGAGCATTTTGTGAGGAAAATGGGATTCTGCATGAGTTTTCAGCAGCAAGAACTCCACAATAGAATGGAGTAGTGGAAAGGAAGAACGGATCACTTATTGAAGCTGCAAGGACAATGCTTGAAGAATCTAAACTGCCAACATATTTCTGGGCTGAAGCTGTTAATACTGCATGCTACACTCAAAATATTTCTCTGGTTAATCAAGCAAGATACATGACTCCCTATCAATTGTTCAAGAATAAGAAACCAACTCTAAATTTTCTTCATGTCTTTGGCTGCAAATGTTATATTCTGAGAAATCAAACTAATCAAAATGGAAAGTTTGATGCTAAAGCAGATGAATGAATTTTTGTTGGATATGTTGTTGGTAAAGCATATAGAGTCTACAATCTAAGAACCAACATTGTTGTGGAATCAATACATGTTGTGTTTGATGATAAAAAGATGGAAGGACAGCAAGATGGAGATTACCATGAGAGCCTCAAATTCGACAATGTGGAGATGGTTAGTGATGACAATGATGATGAAAGTGATCAAGAAACATTATCAAAGGATAATGCAGAAAAATCTACTACCAATGAAGCACAAAACTCAACATCTGTCGAGTTGCATAATGCTTCATCCGTCGGGAGGCAATCTGCTTTATCCGTCGGGAGAGAACCAGCTTCATCCGTCGGTACTCAAAATTCACCATCCGTCGGGTTATCAAGAAAAGCTGGAAATCAAGATAGACGACCTATAGAAAGTTCCCCTTTCTCAAATCAAAGATCCACAAACTCAGGGGGAGTTTCTAACAATCAAAACTCAATCACACATCAAGACAACAATGAGGCCTCTTCATCTAGGGCTAATCTACCTCAACAAAGGAAATGGACAAAAGATCACCCCTTTGAGCTTATTATTAGTGATGTTTCTTCTAGAGTTCAAACCAGAAGAGCAACTCAAGAAGAATGTCTATGTAGCAGCTTTCTTTCCAAAGAAGAACCAAAGAAGGTAGAAGAAACTTTGTTGGATCCTGATTAGATTTTAGCTATGCAGGAGGAGCTAAACCAATTTGAAAGGAATAATGTATGGAAGCTGGTGCCCAAGCCTAAAGGAAAGAATCCAATAGATACCAAATGGGTATTCAGAAACAAGATGGATGAAAATGTCATAGTAGTCAGGATCAAAGCTAGATTGGTTGCTAAGGGCTATTGTCAACAAGAAGGAATAGATTTTGATGAAACATTTGCTCCTGTTCCAAGACTTGAAGCCATCAGAATCTTCTTAGCCTATGCAGCTCATGCCAATTTCAAGGTCTATCAAATGGATGTCAAAAGTGCCTTTCTGAATGGAGATTTGGAGGAGGAAGTCTATGTCAGCCAACCTCCTGGTTTTGAAGATTCAAATTTTCCAGAACATGCCTATTATCTTTTGAAAGCACTTTATAGACTGAAGCAAGCACCTAGAGCCTGGTAGGACACTTTATCAAAGTTCCTTTTGGAAAATCACTTCACAAGAGGTACTGTAGATAAAGCTTTATTTTTCAGGAATGTTAATGGCTCTAGTATACTTGTTCAAATTTATGTAGATGATATTATTTTTGGCTCTACAGATGAGAAACTTTCCAAAAGGTTTTCCAAATTGATGCAAAGTAAGTATGAAATGAGTATGATGGGAGAACTGACTTACTTTCTTGGTTTACAAGTTAAGCAAGTTAGTGATGGAATATTCATTAGTCAAACTAAATACATTTTTGATCTTTTAAAGAAGTTTGATCTAATGGATTGTACATCTACAAAAAATCCCATGGCCACTGCAACTAAGCTTGAATTAAACACTACTGAAAAGTCTGTGGATATTTCAAGTTATAGGGGCATGGTTGGCTCACTTTTGTACTTAACAGCTAGTAGGCCAGATATAATGTTTACTACATGTTTATGTGCTAGATTTCAGGTTGATCCTAGAGAGTCTCACTTAATAGCTATTAAGAGAATTTTCAGATATCTCAAGGGAACACCAAAACTTGGCATTTGGTACCCTAGAGATTATGGTTTTGATCTAACTGGTTATTCAGATGCAGATTATGCAAGTTGTAGAATTGATAGAAAAAGTACAACAGGAACCTGTCAATTTCTAGGAAACAAGCTTGTGTCCTAGTTCAGTAAAAAGCAAAATTCAGTTTCTACTTCTACAGCTGAAGCTGAATATATTGTTGCTGGTAGTTGCTGTGCACAGATATTATATATGACAAATCAATTGCTAGACTATGGTCTGCAAGTTGAGAGGATTCCTATTTTCTGTGATAACACAAGTGCAATTGTCATCACTGAAAATCCAGTACAACATTCAAGGACAAAGCACATAGATATCAAGTACCACTTCATAAGGGAACATGTAATGAATGGTACTTTGGAGCTACATTTTGTTCCAAGTGAGAAGCAGCTTGCAGATATCTTTACCAAGCCACTGGATGAATCCACCTTTTTAAGGTTGGTAAGTGAGTTAGGTATGCTTAATTATTCCTAAATCTATAAGAGTTAATTTGCAAGTTGAAATGCAGCCTGAAATTTAATTGATTTTTCAGTCTGGGATGAAATTTTGGCTAAGTCAAAATTTACATCTCGACGGATGATTTTTATTCATCGAGTTTGATCATCCGTCGGAATACTATTTGCTAATAAAAATCAATTATTTTTCTGGAATATTTTATGACTCGACGGATAACAGTTTATCCTCGTCCGTCAAATTGTCTTAATCTCAGCCGTTAATTCTCTGAACATTATCCATCGAGTATACTTACAGTTTGTAAGCATAACACGACGGATAATGGATGGAATTTTTACAGTTTATTTTTAAACGGCTATTTTAGGCAATTTCTATTGGTTACTTTATTTTACTTTATTATTTTTAAAAGTTATTTTTTAGATAGTATAAAAGCTTATTTCATTTCAATCGCTTTTCTTTTATCATTCTCAATTCAACTGCTCAAATTTCATTCTCTCTCAAAGCACTTACTCTCTTTCTCTTCAAGCTCTTATTCTCTAACAATGGCACATGTTGTAAAGATTATGTCTCAAACTGGGTTCATTTATGAGAAGAACAATCTCACTGTATTAGTGAACAAGGGTATTCAGCAATCTGGTGACTATCACAAGATGATGGACTTTGTGAAGAATTGCAAGCTCAGCCATGCCATGCTAGAATCACCCACAATCTTTTGTGAAGTTGTTGAAGAGATGTGGACCACTGCTACATACAACTCAATAGATAAGACAATCACGTTCACCATTAAAGGTAAAGAATTATGTATTAATAGTGATGTTATAAAAGCATGTTTCAAGATTCCTGATAACACTGTGACCTCACCACACACTGACACTGATATAATCAATATGCTTAATTCCATGAACTATGCTCTTTTTACTTCTAAGTTTAGTGACATTAGGAGAATGGGTCTTAGGAAATAATGGAGTTTTATGTGTGATGTTGTGACAAAGTCTTTTCAGGAAAAATCAGTAATTTTGATTCAGTCAATATATCCATGCTTAACATGCTCTATATGCTAGTTACCGATAAATTCTATAATTTCAGTGACCTTATCTTATTTGAGTTAGGCTTTAAATTAGGAGAGTTAAAGAGGTAAAAGTGTGTATTATGCTAGATTCTTTATGATGTTAGCTAACCACCTCTGTGAAGAGATTGTGCTTGAGAACCCAAACAACAAATTAGATTGTTGGGTTCAAGAGAAAAGGCTCATTGCAGATTTGAACAGGGAAAATCATCACAAGGATGTGCCAATATTCTATTTTCCTGTAATGGAAGCACCTCAGGTAAGTGAGGTAAGTTCATCTATCCCAGCCACTATTCCAACCTCACTAATTTCTTTGAGCTCTAGTGTGGCTATGGCAACTGTGTCAATGACCCAACAGTTGCCTACCCAAGCCACCAAACCTGCAAATATTTCAAAATCCAAATCAAAGAAAGCCCCCTCTGGTATCTCTCAAAAGATGTCAGTTGCAAAATCCACCAAAACCAAATAGGGGAGTGTGCAGGTGGGTAAGACAGGTGAGGGAAGGGATGAACATAAAAGAAACCCTAAGGATAAGGATGGAAAGTTGAGTGGTTCCCAACCTAGCCACACTGCAGTTTCCCAACAAACTGTAGTGCTTAAAAAGCATAAAAGCTCATTTCTAACTGCATCCTCCCAAAAGGATGTAGTTATTGAACAAAGCTCTCAACCAAGAGCACAGGCCAAGAGGGTTAGGGACACAAACTCACCCCAAACTTATGCCAGAAAGAAGAAGTCTAAAACCCTTGGGGATGCACAGGGTACACACACTGTGCAAACTTGTGCAAAAGACACAGTCACTGCACCTTCACAAATTCAGTTTGATGTGGCTCCAATAAATGTGGAGTCACAGCCAAAATCTCTAGTCATAGAAGCACATCAAACACCAAACTCACCAACAAATTCTCTGGATGTGGATATGATAAACACATCAATTCCTGATTCCCCTTCTTTAACTCTATTGGGGAAGCCAAAATCTAGTGCAAGTGAGCAACATCTTTTAGATAATTTGTTGGCTCACTTGACAATTCTTTCAGGAACTGTTGAATCATCTGTGCCCAAAATATCATCAATCAGCACAGAGTCCACAATAGTTTCTTTTCCAAGTTCATTCATTTCTACTCTCTCGATGGATATTGCTCATCCGTCGAGTAGTGATTGTATCCCGACGGATAAGCTTAACAGCAGTTATCCGTCGGATAGCGAAACCACTCACCCGATGGATTCACTCATCCATCGAGTATCACTGCACAGCCTCAAACTTCATTTATTTCAAATACAGAAGATCTAGTGGTTGTACATTCACTATTAGGATTGAGGGAGAAGAGTGTTTTGAGTGAGAGTCTGGGTTGCTCCCAGGAAAAAGGAGAGGAAATGAGTGACACTATGGAATCCATTTCTTCAGGATTAGCAAAAGAAAATGAGAGGGGTCCCACCTTAGTAGGTGAAGGTGAGGGTGTGAGGGTGGGGAGCCAGGGTGAGACCCTGATGCAACAAAAGAGAGAAAACAAGAGAAATACAGGTACTGGAGCTATAATGATGGATGTCATTGCTAGTGAGTTAATGAATGTCCAGGATGTAGATAGGGAGGGACTATCTCAGCAACCTAAAGTTGTTATACATTCCACCTCCCTTGATGTTGAGGCATTTACTCGCCCTGTTCCATCTTATCAACTTCTAGCTGAACAGGGCAATGACAATGCAGAAAGGATGCTCAATCTGGTGCATACCACTCAATCAATGCTATGAGCCAAGGATGCCATCACAGCTTTGCCTTCTACAACTGGTGATATGGACTATGAGACTGGAGGTTCAGCTGATTTCTTTGGTGATGGGAGTGGGGATAGTGAAGATGAGGCAATGGACATAAGGGGAGAAGTAGGTTCAAGTTCAAGATCAGGTATGACATCATGAGCATTTTCAAAGCACTGTGATGAGCACTACTTCAAGACAACCCTAATCCAACTAATCAATCAGATAAATACTGCTCTTCAAACCACTACTAATGCCAGCACCAAGAAGCTCCTTCAGGCACATCTAGCCTCCCTGCAACTTCAACACTTCCAGGGCTTCCAACATGCTAGGGATGTAAACACCATCAAGGGTGATATTGAGGAGATGAAGAAGGCCATTTCAGACAAAATGGATTCTAAACTTCTAGAAGCTACAATGCTTGACATCAAGAGGCAATTAAGGAAAAATTTTGATCTTTCAACCAAGATAGATGCCTTGGACACAAGAATGTCAGCCATGGAAGCATCTTTAACGGCCATTCATCTTCATCAAGCTCAACAGACAGATTTACTTCAAAAATTGGTGGCTGCTCAAACCTCATCCTCTACTCAACTTGATGATAACAAAAAGGGGGAGAAAGGACCAAGTGAGGGGGAGAAGCTTCAAATTCAAATCAGTAAAGTAATTGTGCCTTCAATTACTATCTCAAAGCCACCAGTTACAGACAGTATAGATCTGATCAATGCAGCAGCAGCCAACATAAGAGCAACTGATAAGGAGAAGTTGAGTTTAGTCAACTGGGAGAAGATTGATGAGGAAATACAAAAGAAGTTTGAACTAGACAAAGAGCCAGTAAAGTCAGCCATCCATCACTCTCAAGTCAAGCAAATTAGTGTGAATGAGATGAGCATGAACTATCTGGAAAGGGGACAGCCATCCTGTTCAAATCTCCAAAGGCTGAAATAATTCTGAAACCAAGGGTGAACTACTCAAAATCATCATGGAAGAACCCTTTGGATACTGTGTATGAGACACCTAAGCCTGATGAAAAGAAGCTTCTGACAAGATCAATTTCTTGCTACAAAGATCCAGCTGATTCAACTTCTAAAAGGAGAATTGCTAAAATTTTCAGGAATGGGAAAGAAATTTGTGTGGTGGCTGGACATCCTCAAATTGCCCAAGCAAAGAGAGAAGAAAAGGCTAGATTGAAGCAGGAAAAGAAGCAAGCTGCTCTAGATGCTAAAAAGACTAAACAAAAGAAAGAGCAAATTGTTATCTTGGCCAAGCTACATGTTGTAAATTCATCACAACAAATTCCTTCTCAGCCATCTGAAGTTATTGAATCAAAGAAGCAAGTTGAACAACAGAAGAAATCTCCAAGAATCAAGGAATTGGCTAAAAGAACTAAAAGGAAACTGGACACTGTTGATAAGGAATTGGAGAATCAGTTTTCCAAGGAATCCACTCCAACTACAACTCAAGCATCAAAACCCTCTGTTGTATTTGAAGATATCAAAGTGGTGGATCCTTACAGGAACATCCATGGTAAACCTATAGTGCCTAAGGATGAACCAGTAGAATGGGAGAACATACCAATTCCTGACTTCTATTTGCCAATCCTTAACAAGCCAAAGAGAACAAAGTCAAGAGCAGTCAAGAAAGTGAAGCTGTCACCTCTCAAATCTAAATCAGTAGTCAAAGCTCAATCTAAAGTCAATAGGGGAGATTACATGTACTTGTGTGACATCAAAGAATTTTCTGATCTAAATCTCTATCTAGATGAACTAGATGAAGTGAGAGGAATTGATGCATACAGAAACCTACCTGAAAGGTTAGTGTTCAAGTACAAAGAAGGAAAGGAGATTCAGTGGCCACTTCACAGGATCCTTCAAGAAAGCCAAGCTGTACTGATTAAAGTTTATTCATCCTTCAAGAAGAACTTTGGGTTCAATATTACTGCAAGAAGATTGGTACTGAAGAAGAATGAAGAGCTAAGGAGTGTTAGAGCTAAAGATGCACTCCCAAAGACTTTAATCATCCCTTACACAGGAAGAAGAGTGCATCTAAGGCCCTACTGGCTGATGGAGTTCATGGATGACAAAGGAGTGAGAAGATTTTTCAGATTAGAAGACCAATTGAGCATCTCTAGCAATGAGACTCTTTTGGAAATGCAAGGAAAGCTAAATCTCTCAGAATTTGATGAACTGGAATTCCACAGGCAGCTCCAAAATCAGATTGAGGAAAACAACAGAAAGCTTAGAAAGAGATCCAGACCTTCAAGGAACTAGATAAATCTGCTCAGGCTAGAGGAGCATCTTGACAATGACTGTGAGCAAAACTTTGTACATTTTGTTAATTGAAGCACTTTTCAGTATTATCCACTGTCCTTTAAAAGTTGTATTTTTAAGGTGTTTTGTTATCATCAAGTGTCTCTTAATTTATGGCTACAATTCCAGTAGACATAAATTGGGGGAGATTATTGTATATATGTTGTGTACTTGATGATTTCATGAACAAAACACCTTGGTAGATTTTACTTAGTAAAATAATGTAGCACTCGACGGATAAGGTTTATAGTCCCGACGGATGACTCAATATAGTCCCGACGGATGATGACTTATTATCCATCGAGTGAGTAGCTTATGTAACAATAAGTCTGTAGCACATTTCAGCATACACATTATTTAGAATCTGTAGTAATACTTAAGTCATGTTGACTTTAGTTAGATATGCAGAATATGTTGATTAATTATACATAAATGATGTCTTGTAATTCTGCATAAGTGAAATGAAGTCAAGTGCCTGATTGCTACCCGACGGATAAACTACAATGAATTCGACGGATGATCAACAACCCGACGGATGCTCATTAACTCGACGGATGATCATGAACCCGACGGATAAAGAATTCAAATATCTGTTGACAGTGACAACACAGTCACATGCGTCGAGTGGATACAAATAGAATGTGGTAGCCTATTCAACTGGGTTTTCGAGAACAAAGAAGCATTGCCATTTCCATGCTATTATGAAGATATTCAAAGATGCTGGAATAGAGTAATGAAGTAGCATTGTAATAGACTAGATAGTTTTTGTTTTATTATCCTGTCTCATTACTTTATAATCTTGGTGATATATAAACCAAGAAATAGCAACTAAGGAAACATCTAAGATTGAAGCAGAGAAACATTTGTAAGCAGAATTTTTAGCATTTCTCTGCATTCTTAGTTGTTCAACATTTGTAAGCAGCTGTGAGCATTTTGCACACAGGGTTCTTTCGATATATATTATATATCTCTAGTGGAATCATTCAAATCCACCAGAAAGTTTTTAAAGACTCTTGTTTTTAATTACTTGTGTTTTGATTCATTTAAGTAACTATTCCGCATTGTGCTAATCAATTCACACTTATATATATATTCGAGTTAGAACATTTTTATTTCAAGAAAAAGTTTCAAGAATTCCATTCAACCTCCTTCTGTAATTCTTGTCATATTGTTAAGGGACTAACATGTACACTACACCATTGTTTTATACTATAGATGTTCTATTGAACGGGAAATGTGGTAAACAAAGGTGATTTCCTAGTGATAAGAAGAAGTGGTTTTGATTCATCATTGTTCTTCGTAAAGTGAGAAGCTGTTTTCCTAAAGGGGAGTAGTTGTCTCTCATAGGGGGAGAAGCACGAAAGTATATACTTTTCAGACAAGGAAATGTGGTAGTACAACAGAAGCTGTTGATAATTACTTCAAGACTAAAAAAGGTTATTTAGCAGATATTTGAAGAACCAGTGAAATGAAGATGAGACTACTTGAAGATCAGTTCAGTGCTAGAGGAACAAGTATCTTTCACTTCAATTACTCAAGAAATTTGGAAATATAAAATATTATCCATAAAACCAATAACATTATTTACAAGTCCCGGTACTTTACTTTTTTGTTTAGTTGTTAGTTGAGTTATCCTCTCAATTAATTTGTTTGTTTGGTTTAACAATCAAATAAGGGGAGATTGTTGGTGAGATTGTGAAGCTGTATGAACAATAGACATGATAACTCAATACTAAAACTTGACAAGTAATAATACTACGTTTACAAAAAAATAAGAAGAATTGAAGACAACGCAAATACAAAGAATCAGAACATTTGAAGAAGTTTTGAGATCTATTTACAGGTCACTGAAAGAAGTTCATTCATATGTTTATGTCTTAGTGTAAAATAAAGTTCAAAGACTTTCAGGGTTTCAGAAGTGTTGAAGATTTCAATGTGACAATGTCATCAGAAGATTTCAGTGCATTAGCATTAATTGTGTTATAGTCAGTGTTTGAAGCAAAAAAGTTGCTGCAAGTTTAACAATGTAATCAAGGTTATAATACGAAGACTTGAATTGAAGTTAGTCACCTGCGAACTAGACCAATTACACTAGACGTCAACGGTTCGTGAAAGGAATCTAAGTATTAATTATAAAAGAATTGTTAAGTTGGACAACGTGCTTGGATTGGACATTTATTTGTAAAAGTACGAGAAGGGGTGTGTATGGTATACAACTAAACAGCTCGAGAAATTGGCCAAATTCAAGTTTAATTATTAACTTAAATAAATTTATTCAATGGACTTTAATTTAATTTATTTATTAAATTTAAAGTGATTTATTTCATAAACTTTAAATAAGTTTATTTTATAAATCTAAACTAATTTATTTATATAAATTATATATAATTTTATTTTATAAATTAATTAAGTTATATTTTAAACTTAAATAAGAAAATGAGGTGGCAATTTGGTTTTTAAATGTAAAGGAAATATAGGCAAAAATTTGAAGTAAAGCACGATTTGAAGTGAGTACTCATTAAAGGCGCAATTAAAGCATTATTATATTGGTTGATTTGAACCTGATTATATTCAGTTCGGCCTATTTCTAGCTCTGATACCAGATTTGGGGATCGTTTAGCTATATCTGATAACCCTAAAGAGGGAAGGCACACATATATATAAATCATCAAATTATACTTATAATTTCTCTACAATCCATAACAATTTAAACATGACAGTTATTTCTATATATTAAGCATTCTAACATATTAATTGCATACCAAATAAACAAAAATCTTTTAAAAAATTATAAAGTTGATGAATCAAGAACAGCTCACCGGAGTCCCTGGTGAATGTTATGCCCCTATTTCGACTTCCCCGTCATCTTGGGCTTTGCAACTTCAGGCGTCTCAATGGACTATCTATCGTTCCTTGCTTCTCCATCCTTATAATTATTATAATAGTAGATGCTTATTGGGTACTTGATCTATATGAAATTCTGCTTAAATATATATATATAAACTATATGTTATCTTGTTATAGATTGCAGAGGTGAGGTTTTTAGCTAGCCATTAATGTATAAAGGAAAGAAATTTGTATAAGAAAACTAGGAGAAAAAATAACTAAGCAAGTGATGGATTTTTTAAACTGATAAAAACACTGATATTTCTTTTTTTACAATTCTCCTCTTTTATAGAGGGAGAGATTTCTATTACATGATATGCTTTTCCGACATAATATTCTTTCTCTTTCCTTCTTTTTCTTTCATCCCTTCCTTTTTCTTTTCTTCTGTCTTCTTTTTCAACTTTTGCAACTTTTTCTTCTGTCTTCTTTTTCAACTTTGCAATTTTTTCTTCTGTCCCGCTTTCTCTTTTCCTTGTGTCCACTTCTTATGAATTATTCAGTCTTCTTTTTCAACTTTTGCACCCTTTCTTCTGTGATTTTATTCTTCCTGCTTTCTCTTTTTATTCCGTCCACTCCTTTTGATGCCTTCTGTCTTTTGTCTTTTGTCTGGAATTCCATAATTTTTGGCTGTTTCTATTTGCTAATATATTACAGTCACCAATTTTCATTGGGCCGTAGAATCATATATTACAGTCACCAATTTTCATTGGGCCGTAGAATCATATATTACAGTCACCAATTTTCATTGGGCCGTAGAATCATATATTACAGTCACCAATTTTCATTGGTCCGTAAAAACATTTTCTAATATGTTATGGTCACCAAACTTTGTTTGGGCCATAAAATTACTTTAATATTACATGTTAAAATAACAGGAATTATTACAATCTTACTCGAAAGGATTAGAACATGCTCTTTCCTTTACTAAGGGTTTTAAAACTACTACAGTCTTCTTTCTTTGTCATGTAATAATATCCTTAAAAAATTCCTTGGTTTTTGGTGCATGATTGTAATTTCCACCTGTTATCCTGTTATGCATACCTGCTAAATCACTTGTATCTATTTTCAAAACATCATTATTATAATATAATGTTAGTATTTCTTCTACGTCTCCCTTCATACTTGTTCCTAATACACATGCCTTCCTCCCTTTTATAAGATCTTCAAGTTTGGATTTTAGAACTGATAATCCAGTTGCTCTTTTATTTGACATCCATTCTTGGAATCCTTCTATTGTGCATGGCATAGGAGACTTAAGACTAGTATTATCGCCTTTATGGTAGTATTCCTACCATACTTGAATATCTGACATATTATTATTGGTTTTCCTACAAAATCGGTACAAGCATCAAATACCTGTACTCCATAAATTCCTCCTGGTCCATATGATTGCATCATTGCACTAACTCTTTCAACTATTAGTGGTGGAAGTTTTGATATGCTTCTTAATATTTCATCAACCATGATTTTATCAATAAATCCCAACATTAATAAGCTTTCTACCACTTTAGGATCAGCGTCTTCTTTGCAGATATACCTTGGATATTTACTAAACTTTGGTGTTATTGGACTTGTAGTCATAAAATTTTGTTATCTTTTCAAAGGCTTCTATATACTCTTTTGGATATTTAATTCTGTCTGATATAAAAACTTGAGGTTTTGGTTGTTCTGGTTTGGATATTTCTGTTTGGGTAAGGGTTGATATTGTAGGAGTTGTAGCTAGTCTTGATACAAAAGTTTAGGGTGTAATATTTTTGGTAAGTCTTTTATATAATCTGAAGCATAATCTACTATTCCTAAGAATTGTTGTACTTCTTTTTTATTTTCTAAAGTTTCTTTAAAATTCTTTATTTTTGTTGATATATGTTCTTGTAATTGAATTCCTTCAGAATCTATAATATATCCCAAATATTGTATTTTGTGTTTAAATATTTCTGATTTCTTTTCTAATAATAGGAATCCATGTTTTCTAATAGTCTGAATAAATATATCTAGATATTTTGAATGATCTTTTAAATTGTCACTAAATATTAATATATCATCTATATATACTAGAATAAAATAATTCATTTCTCTAAATATTTTATCCATTCTTCTTTGGAATATTTGTGGGGCTGTTCTTAATCCAAATGGTAGTACTGTCCATTCATAATGTCCTTGTGGTATGCTAAATGTTGTTAAACATCTAGATTCCTTAGTTAATTTTATTTGCCAGTATCCGCTTTTACAATCAAATTTACTTAACCATTTTTTATTACTTGTTTGGTTTATTAAATTTCTTTTATATGGTAGGAAATATCCATCAAATATAGTCTTTTTATTTAGTTCTCAATAATCTATTACCATTCTAACTTTTACTCTTTTTACTTCATTATGATTTCTTACTAAAAACGCTGGACTACTATGCGGACTTTTACTTTCTTGTATTAGTCCTAAGTTTAATAGTTCTTTTATTTGAACTTCTAACTCCTTTTGATCCGTTGGACTATATCTTATTGGTCTGTTTCTAATTATATCGTTAGGATTTATTAGTTTTATTTCAGCGTATATTTTTTCTTTTTCCCATAGCTTCATTGGATGTTCTCCAAAATTTATTTCTAAATATTTTTGTTTTAATAGTTCTAAATTAGTTTTTCTTTCTGCTTTAATATTACTTATTTCTATTGATTTTACAGGTACTATTCTTTTTAATACTATCCATTTTTCGCAAGGTGTTAACAAACTTATTTTATCTTGTTTTATTATTTGAGTTTTAAAAGAATCTAAAAAGTTATTTTCTAGTAACAGTTGTTTCATATTATTTTCTTAGTATATTATAGGTAACCTAAACCTTGTTTTTACTAATATAAATCTTACATTTTCTGCTATTATATCTATCTCTTTTTTATGGTTATTGATTCATGTTACTATTATTCTATTTTTAGTACGTTTCCATTTGTGTTGAGTAAATACTTCTTCTTTAGCTAAACAGATATCTGCTCCGCTATCTATAAATATCTTTTGTTTTATATATTTAGTAGGTTTATATTCCACCTGTGCTTCAATATATATAGCTACCATTTTATTCTATTCAGTAATTAAACTTTCATCATCACTATCATTTTTATTTATATAATTTATTTCTTCTGGTTCCGTTTCACTTATATAGAATACTTCTTCATCATACCAGTTATTATTATCTTCTCTTATATATTCTAATTTCATTATTAATTCGGTAGTATCTATGTATTATACTCCTTTTTGTTATAATTTAGGACACTTATTTGCATAATGTCCTTTTTCATTACAGTTCCAACATTTACAATCTGCTATCTTTGTTTTATTTCTTATTCTAAACTTTCTCTTATATCTAAATCTCTTTCTATTTTCAGGAGTATTTCTATATTTTTTAAATTTTCTTCTTTTAAATCTTTGATTAAATGGTTTATAAGGTCTATAGGTTTTATTTTGTTTTTTATAATATTCATTTTGATTATTATAATCTGTTTTTCTATGTTTCCTATATTTCTTTCTAGTTTTATAATTTTGATTATCACATTCAAATATTAATTTTTTCTCTGTGAAATTACAAATCTCTTTTAATCCTTATTTTTTATCCTTTTTAATTCTCTGTTGAATTCTATATTCCTCACATTTTCGAGTTATATATGCTCATAATAATCTAATTCTCTCTCCTAATGTATTTTCCTTAGGTTCTAGATTATTATATTCTTTAGTTATTTCGGTATTATAAGGTGAATGTAAATGATCATAATACAGTTGTTGATATACTAAACTTTCATTAGGTAAAAACTTAGCTTCATAAAAGAATTTAGTAAAACTTATAGTATATTCTGGTAATTTACTAATCCTACAGCATCTCATATTATTTAGATACATTATTATTTCTAATTTTAATTCTACTGTTATATTTTCTTGAGCTACAAACCATCTTTCTCCTAGAAATTCTCATTTTAATAATAAATCAAATGCGTTCAACGTATCTTTCCAGCTTCTAGCATACGTTCTTACTTGTCCCTTTAATTCATAAATAATATTTTCTAACCAAAATGCTGCTTTTCCTACAATTGTTTTTTATATTAATTTGTTAGATATATTTGATAATGTCATGGCTAATATGTTTTATGTTTTGCTTTCAGATCTTATTTGAACAGGATAAATCAGTACTTAACTGTTGATCAGTACTTATACTGGAAGTCAGGACTTAAGGATATCAGTACTTATGTTATCAGAAGATAAATATCAGAACTTAAGTGCTGAAGGATAATCAGATAAGGACAGTAGCTGATTAAAGGAAAGAAGATCAAGATAAACATAAGAAGAGATATGCATGAAGAAGGAATTCCGTAAAGAATGGAATACTTGGAAGAAAAGATATCTGATTGATATATTTTAGGAAGCAGAATTATATTCCATATCAATTAGCGATTATCTTGTAACTGTGTAGTATATAAACACAGACATAGGGTTTATACTATAAGTGTTATCATTATTAGACAAGATTATTCATTGTAACCCTAGTAGCTCTCGTGATATTTGTTCATCACTGAGAGGTAACAGTTCCATACTGTAACAGAGTTTATTGTTTCAATAAAGTTTGTTTTCTGTTACTTAAATTCTTAAAGTTCGATTTGAGTGTACTATACACTGTATTCACCCCCGCTACAGTATTTGTGTGTGACCTAACAATTGGTATCAGAGCCTATCTGTTAACATACATACAGTTAAAGATCCAAACACAATCATGTCGGACACAGAAACTCCAACTAAGCCTACCAAAACTGAGGAATCACCAAAGACACAAATTCAGAGTCGGTATGAGACCATCAGAGTTCCCATACTGAGACCATCTGAATATCCCATATTGAAGGTAAGGATGACCATGTTCCTGGAAGCAACAGATCCAGAATACCTTGATAGAATCAAGGAAGGCCCTCACAAACCAACCAAGCTCACTGTTCCAGTTGCAGGTGAAGCAGCAAAGACCGTACCAAAAGAGAAGAGTGATTATACTGCTGAAGACACAGCATCAATTGCTAAGGATGCTAAGGTACGACACTTACTGCATAGCGCCATTGATAATGTAATGTCAAACAGGGTAATCAACTGCAAGATTGCTAAGGAGATATGGGATGCTCTGGAAACAAGGTGTCAGGGAACTGACATAATTAAGAAGAACAGGAAGACAATACTCACTCAAGAGTATGAACACTTTGACTCAAAGACTATTGAGTCATTGAATGATTTATTTGATAGATTTGTCAAACTTTTGAATGATTTGTCATTGGTTGATAAAGAGTATTATCTTGAAGATTCAAACCTTAAGTTCCTGTTAGCTCTTCCTGAATGCTGGGATTTGAAGGCAACGACAATAAGAGACAACTACAATCTTGATGAAACAACTCTTGACGAAATCTATGGAATGCTCAAGACTCATGAGCTGGAGATGGAACAATGAAGCAAGAGGAAAGGAGGAAAGTCAAGGACAGTTGCTCTTAAGGCTGAAGAAGAATTCCCCAAAGCAGCTTCCTCAAAGAAAGACAAGGGTAAAGCTCTTTTCATAAAGTCTGATACTGAGTCATCAAGTTCTGAGAGTGATGATGACTCGGATTCTGAAAGCTTGCCTGAGACTGATGCTGATGAGGAGATGATGAAGCTGTGTGCTCTTATGGTGAAAGGAATCACAAAGATTGCATACAGGAAGTTCAGGAAGGGAAAGAAGTTTTCCAGGAAAGGCATAAGTTCTGATAAAAAGAATTTCAGAAGATCTGAAGGCAGAGGAGGAAATTCTGACAGAGGAGATTACACAAATGTTAAATGCTATAACTGTGGTGAGAAAGGCCACATATCTCCTGATTGCAAGAAGGTAAAGGGTGACAAAGGCAAGGCTCTTGTCACAAAGCAGAAAAGCTGGACAGACACCTCAGACTCTGAAAGTGAGGAAAACTATGCATTGATGGCAAATGCTGATAAAGAAAGTGCTGAGAGCAGTTCTGAAGCTGCTGAAACAAAGGTACCTCAGACTACTTATGCTTTTCATACTGATGATATTAATGAGTTGAGAAGATATCTTAAAACCATGTTTGTTAGTTATAGAGATCAAACTTTAACATGTGAAAGATTAACTTCTGAAAATCTTGCATTTAAGAAAAGAAATGATTTCTTAGAAAAAGAGTTAGTCATGTTTTATCAAACTCAGAAGGATAGAGATGATGCTTTTTATGTTAGGAATGAAGTGCTAAAATTAAATGAATCTCTAAAAACTGAGTTAGAAAAGGAAAGAGAGATTATCAGGACTTGGACTACCTCTGGCAAAACAACTCAAAATTTGCTAAGTAGTGGAAACTGGAAAGAGGGCTTAGGTTATGGAGAAGATAAGAAAGATAAAGGAACTGAAGAAATTAAGTCTGTTGATAAGCAAAAGCCAAAGTTAAAACCTGTTAAGTTTGTAACTGTAAAGTCTGAAAATGAAAAATTAGAAGTTACAAAGGAATCAACTTCTGACAAACTAAAACAGGAAAAAACAGCTGAAGTGAACATAGGCTTAATGACAAAGAAGCAGCTTAAGCATAAGCTGAAAGATGTCAAGAATGCAAACAAGGTAAAATCACCTTGGAAAAATAGGAATGGAAAGGAAGGTGTGAATAAAAGCAATGATTATAAACCTGTTCCTGATGCTCCTAGGAAAACATGTCATAACTGTGGAAGTTCTAACCATCTGGCTTCTTTTTACAGGAAGAATAAGAATATTAACTCCTTACCTTCAAAATCAGGAGTTAAGAGTCAGTCTGTTAGATACAAACCACAAAATCCTTGTTTTCATTGTGGTATTTTATGGCATTCCATTTATACTTGTAAGGAATATCATAGTTTGTACTATGATTATTATCAAATAAAACCTTCTTTGAAGAAAGTTTCCATTGTTCCTTCTAGTGTAAATTCTGATTCAAAGTCTGATAGTGTAAGTTCTGATAAGAAAAATGTTAACATAAACTCTGATGCTAAATCCGCTGCAAATGTTAACAAACTTAATAAGGCCAAAGGATCCAAGCAAGTCTGGGTCCTTAAAATTAATAATTAGTGGTCTTTGTGATTGCAGGGCAACAGGAAAAATATTCTAGTTCTGGACAGTGGATGTTCAGGACATATGACTGGAAATAAGGCCCTGCTATCAGACTTTGTGGAGAAAGCTGGCCCAAGTGTTTCTTATGGAGATGGCAACATTGGAAAAACATTGGGATATGGCAATATCAATCTTGGAAATGTCATAATTAAACAAGTAGCTCTAGTCTCAGGACTTAAACACAACCTACTGAGTATAAGTCAAATCTGTGACAGAGGTTATCATGTTGATTTCTTTGAAGAACACTGTGAAATTGTGAGTAAATCTAAAGGCAAAGTTGTTCTGAAAGGATACAGGCGTGGTAACATTTATGAAGCTAAGCTTTCAACAAGTACTGATGGTTCTGCAATCTGTCTGATGAGTAGAGCATCAATTGAAGAAAGCTGGAATTGGCATAAAAAACTCTCTCATTTAAATTTCAACAATATAAATGAACTGGTCAAGAAAGATCTTGTGAGAGGATTGCCAAACACAGTATTTGCTCCTGATGGTCTTTGTGATTCATGTCAGAAAGCCAAACAAAGAAAATCTTCATTCAAGAGCAAGACTGAATCATCAATTCTTGAGCCTTATCATCTAATACATGTTGATCTATTTGGTCCAGTAAATGTCATGTCTATTACAAAGAAGAAGTATGCATTGGTCATAGTGGATGAGTTCACCAGATATACATGGGTGTATTTCTTGCATACAAAAAGTGAAACTGCATCAACCTTGATTGATCATATCAAACATCTGGATAAAATGGTCAAAGATTCTGTGAAAGTTTTAAGGAGTGATAATGGCACTGAGTTCAAGAATTTTATAATGGAAGAGTTCTGCAAAAACTATGGAATAAAGCAGGAATTTTCTGCTCCTGGAACTCCACAGCAAAATGGAGTTGTTGAAAGGAAGAATAGAACTCTCATTGAAGCTGCACGTACAATGCTTGAAGAAGCAAAGCTTCCAACCTATTTCTGGGCTGAAGCTGTGCAGACTGCTTATTTTACTCAAAATGCAACACTCATTAACAAGCATGGAAAAACACCATATAGGATGGTGAAGAAAAAGAAGCCAAATCTGAAATATGTTCATGTATTTGGATGCAAGTGTTTTGTTCTCAAGACTCATCCTGAACAGCTATCAAAGTTTGATCTAAAAGCTGATGAAGGAATCTTTGTTGGATATCCACTTTCCACAAAAGCCTTCAGAGTCTATAATTTGAGAACAAAAGTGGTCATGGAATCTATCAATGTCTCTTTTGATGACAAAAAGATTACTGGTCTTGAAGATTTCATTGACCATGGTCAGCTGAGATTTGAAAATGAAGACTCAAATTCTGATACAGAAAATCCTGACAGTCTAAGTCCTGATACTGTAAACTCTGATGGATTAAACTCTGATGTTATTGAAACTGTGGAGACTACGTCAAAGGAAGATGCACCTATGCAGGGGGAGCATACTCAAGATCCTACCACATCTCAAGAAACATCAGAACATACATCTGGCTCTTCAAGTTTTGATTCGTCAAGTTCTGATAAGCCAAGTTCTGATAGTGCTGAAAATCTAAATACTGAAAAATCCAACTCAGAGAGCATAGTTTCAGGGGGAGCATCAGAAAATGAAAATGAAAATAGCATGGATCATGGGGGAGCATCCAGTTCTAGAGAAAACCTTCCATCTGCAAGGAAGTGGACAAAATCACATACACCTGATTTGATAATTGGAAATCCTGATGCAGGTATCAGAACTAGAACAGGTACTTCAAATGAATGTCTTTACAATTCTTTTCTCTCTCAGACTGAGCCAAAGAAAGTGGAAGAAGCTCTTCAAGATGCTGATTGGGTGCAAGCAATGCAGGAATAGTTGAATGAATTTGAAAGAAACAAAGTCTGGACCCTAGTGCCAAGACCAAAGAATAGATCTGTTATTGGTACAAAGTGGGTATTCAGAAACAAAACTGACAGTGATGGCATAATTACAAGGAATAAGGCAAGGCTGGTTGCAAAAGGATATTCTCAACAGGAGGGAATTGATTATGATGAAACATTTGCACCAGTTGCTAGGTTAGAAGCCATAAGGATATTCTTGGCTTATACTGCTCACAAAAAGTTTACTGTCTTTCAAATGGATGTGAAAAGTGCTTTTCTCAATGGAGAATTGGAGGAGGAGGTATATGTTGAACAACCTCCAGGTTTTGTAGATACCAAACATCCAGATTATGTCTACAGGCTTGATAAAGCACTTTATGGACTTAAGCAAGCTCCTAGAGCATGGTATGAGACTTTAGCTCAGTTTCTTCTGGAAAGTGGATTCAACAGAGGGACAATAGACAAAACACTGTTCTACCTCAACCATGGAAAGGACTTACTTCTGGTCCAGATTTATGTTGATGATATCATTTTTGGATCTACAAATGACAAACTTTGCAAAAAGTTTGCCAAGCTAATGCAGTCAAGATATCAGATGAGTATGATGGGGGAACTTAGCTATTTTCTGGGCCTTCAAGTCAAGCAGAATGAGGAAGGCACTTTTATTTGTCAAACCAAGTACACCAGAAACTTGCTGAAGAAATTTGGAATGCAAGATTGTTCAAGTGCATCCACTCCAATGGCCACTGTGACAAAACTGCATAAGGATACCGGTAAATCAGTAGATATTACTGACTACAGAGGTATGATTGGCTCTCTACTCTATCTAACTGCTAGTAGACCTGATATCATGTATGTTACCTGTCTTTGTGCCAGATTTCAAGCAGATCCAAGAGAACCTCACTTAATAGCTGTAAAAAGAATCTTTAAGTATCTTAAAGGAACAGCTGCTCTGGGATTATGGTATCCTAGAGAATCAGATTTTAAACTAATAGGTTACTCAGATGCAGATTTTGCAGGTTGCAAAATTGACAGGAAAAGCACAAGTGGAAGCTGCCAATTTCTTGGAGGCAGATTGGTTTCTTGGTACAGCAAGAAACAAAAGTCAATTTCCACATCAACTGCAGAAGCAGAGTATATTGTTGCAGGAAGTTGTTGTGCACAGATTCTTTGGATGAAGAATCAGTTACTGGATTATGGGTTAACATATTTCAAAATCCCTATTTACTGTGATAATCAAAGTGTTATTGCTATGACAGGTAATCCAGTTCAACACTCAATGACAAAGCACATCAGCATCAGGTACCACTTTATCAGGGAACATGTGGATGAAGGTACAGTGGAATTGCATTTTGTTCCCACTGATCAACAACTAGCAGATATCTTCACAAAACCACTGTGTGAAGCTACTTTTACACGATTGGTAAATGAACTTGGAATGGTTTCAGGTTCTTTCTCTAAATCTGCTTAGTCTTGTTCTGTGTTATCAGACTTTATGCTCAGTATTTACAGAATTAATCTCATTGTGTATTCTGTGCTTAATTGATAAATGTCTTTAAGTACTGACTGTTTTCTGATATATGTTTCTAAACTCTGATAAGTGATATGTCTGTTCAAGTACCTATTCTATCCTATGAGGATAACTGTGCTAGATACTGACCTAGTAGTCTTCAATAAACAAATGATTCCATATAAGAAGTAATTATTTCAGTGGAAACCCTATGACACTAGCAAATTCTGATAATTGAGCTTAGTTAAGTTTACTTTGTATATCTTATTACTAAGTCACAAATTAGAATAATGCTACTCATCTGTTAAGTTCTGATACTAGTAAAACTGCTGAATGTACTAAGTGCTGATAAACCTCACTTATCAAAAGAAAAAAACAAAAAGATCAAAGAATAAAATCAGGTACTCCTTTGAGATCTAGAGTAAAAATGTGGAAGGGACGACCCAAGTGCATTGCTGGTATTAAGTAGATATGCATTAGAAAAGGAAAATATTTTCTTGGTGACTTTTCACACTCTATGATTACTGGAGAAATACACTGATAATAGCATAAATTCTGATAAACAGTCGTGACTCACTTACACTGAGAAGCCACTGTAAAATAGAATTTCAAAAGATGCATAAAATTAGCACAAAACAGTTGAGGTGGACTCAAGCATGAACTCATTCATCAGTAGGTTTCAGGACAATGACCGCTCTTTAGCAAAATTTTAGTTATGCCTTATTTCTAAGATGTACTGAAGTGAATCAGACTTTACTCTTTGTCTGTTATTTAGCTCAATGCACACACTAATCACTCCATCTGAATGATGAAAATTTATGTGGTGGTCTATGTTATTTTAGATAAACAGTCATTGTGTCACTACTGCACAAATTCTGAGGACAAGTTCTAGTTATATGTTCTGATGATTAAGTTCTGACGTCTATAACTCAGAACTTGTATGAGGAGTTACTAAGATGGGCATTTTTTTCGACTTAAGAAATTATGTTCTGATGACTGTTAAGTTCTGGTATAGGTCTAAGTTCTGATTTCTCAGTCTAATCCTTTACTTGGCTTATCTGTGAATACAATTTGATAACTGTCTCAGTTCGAACTAGAATATGTTGAAGTGGAAGATTAATAGTCACTATGATTAGGATTAATGGTATTCGTCCTTGAACAGTCCACTGTTTCTTATTTCTTGTGCATTTTAAACCATGATTCCTCTTTCCAATGAATGTTATTCTTTTTCATAGTCTAGGGAGACGAGGTAGAATTAATTCTATCTATCAGCATTCAATTTCTTTGCATCTCCTGCCATTCTCTTGCCTATATAAGCAGCCACTTCACATCAGTCTTTCCATCAAATTCTTCTCACACACTTATCTTCATACTTCTTCTTTCAAAGACACAATGGTCAGATACAACATGTTTTTCAACTACCAAAACTTCAATATGGAGCTAAGCTGTGCCGAGTGGCAGCAGGAATGGCATGTCACAGTCATTCCTGAGGAGATATGGGACTCTGTCCCACAGGAGGTACTGACACACCTTCTGTTCTTCTATATGGACTACCATCGCCATCTGGAGCGATTGGAAGAGGAAAGGCTGGAAGCTCTCCGCCAGCAAGAGCGAATCATCAGACTCGCCATTCTGTTTGTCGAGAGTAGGAAGAAGAAGATGACTTAATCTCGTCTTCTTCCTGTTTTTCTTCATCATCGGCTTTGTCAGGCTTCTTCGCTAGGACTAAGGCTGTTGATGTTAGGTTTAGAAGCTTAGGGAAAATCTTGTATAAGTATTGATGTAATTTCCATTTCATAAATGTATTGTCTTGATATATTAATGAAAGTTTTTTTTACTTTAAGATTTTGTCTCTGAGTTATTTTATCTTGTGTTGATAAATCCTGATTGATATTCTGATGACCATATAAATTTTGTTTTATATTAAGTTCTGATTCATTTTCAGCACTTACTTATCTAATTTATCTTGGTCATTTTCATGTGATGTATTTTCAGAATATCAATGATGCAGTGAAAAATAATTCAATCAGTGATAACGGTTTAAATTTTGAATTAAAACTGTTTCTCTTGATAAATGGAACAGTTTTTCCTTGAAACTAGGCAAATGGGTAAGTAATGATTCCTGTTTTCTCGAGCCCAGTAACTGTCCGTTATTACTGCATGTCTGACAGGTGTCCAACGGTAACATTTTTGTTCAGAGTATAAGTACAACAGAGAGAAGATTTCTTTAATCTTTTATTTTCTTTATATTTTATCTCTCTCCTTACTTTTACTCTCTTTTTCTTTATTTCTCACGTTGGTTTTTCATACAGACATTATCTCAAACACCTAACAGGCATACTTGAATCTCATTTTTTTTCACATGGCACCCAAGGATTTAATCATTGATGGAGCTAAGTTTGTCCCCAACAACTATGTTGCAGTTCTTGATCACACTGAAGCTCCATCTGAATTGTACTTTGTGCAAGATCTTCTTGCACATAGTGAGGTTGGGTATGCATTAACACAGCCTGAATTCTTTTCAAGCCAACAAGTTCTGAGGTTTTGGAGGACTGGACTTTTTGATGATGGTGGTCAACGTGGAACTCCCAGTATTATCTTCCAAGTGGGTGATTCATCCTTTGTAGTCACTCCTGGTACAGTACGCAGGGCTTTACATCTTCCAGAAGATTGTACTTTCTCAATTCCAGAGGACTCAGCCCTTCGGGAGTTAATGGCTGAATTGGGATATGAAAAGAGTCTGACGAAACTTGGACAGTTGAAACGGGCTAATATCAGAAGAGAATGGAGTTTCTTCTTTGATTGCATCACCAAAGCTTTTGGGAACAAATGTTCAAATTTTGATGTTATCCCAATTCTGAGTCAGCACATAGGGTATGCTATTATTCATCAAACTCATTTTGATTTTGCAACTGGAATAATTGGTTTTATTGGGGATAGGATGATAGAGGATCGAGATGTTGTTTATTTTGCTAGATTCTGTCAACTTATTTACACTTACTGTACTGATGAACCTCATTTAGTCAGCACTCAAACCCCACCTTTTAAGGTTGCAAAACGATACTTTAATGACCTGGTAAATGCTGATACTAAGAAAAAAGTGGTAAGACCATTACAGATTCCTAAGTCTATAAAACAGATCCTGGTAAATGCTGATCCTGATACTTATAGATCTGTTTACTCTGATGTCCAACCAACTCCAAACACCCAAAATCCATCAACCTCAGTACCTACCTCTCATTCTACTCAACCTACCCTCAGAACATATCTCAAATCCTATCTCTCCACTTCACAGACTGCTCAACCTTCATCTTCAGCACCTACTGTGAAGCCTTCATCTTCCAAGCCAAAGAGGACAAAGAATGTTCCTCAAACATCTCAAAAGAGAAGGAGGATTGCATTGAGAGATGAATCTGATTCTGAGGAACAGGTTTCTTCTAGAGAACCTGTTGTTTCTGAAGCTGAGAAAGAGATTTCTCAGAAGGATTCTGAAATTGGGGGTTCTAGGCTTCTTAAGAGGCTTAGACGAATGACAGTTCCTGAAACTCCCAAGGAATCCAAATCAACAAGGAAGTACAAGAAACAGAGGGCACAAAGGCCAGTTTCAGATGATGAAGAGGAAGCAGCTAAGGAAGGGGATCAGGAATCTCTGATCTCACAAGATAAGGAATTTGCTCCAGTCACTTCTTCTCCATCAACTCCATCTCAGGAAGCTATATCTGACAAGGCTAACTCACCATCTGTGTCTCTTGTTGATCCAGGCACAAGTGCTGATATTGATGTTCAACACTTGGTTGTGTCTGAAGTTTTCTCTTAGAAGCTCCAACAGCAAATAATCCTTCCACAACACCTGTTACTGATGTTGTTCAAACTCCAGAGTTATCAACAACACCTTCTCTGCATCAAGATGCTGATGATCAGACTTTAGGTGAGCATCAGGATATGGCTGTTGATCAGAACTTAGTATCAGATCAGCAATTAGAGGATGTTGAAGCCTCCATTGCTACTCACACTGTTGTCTTATCAGAAGATACTGATTCTTTAAGTTCTGATGCTGCAAATGCTGGAGATACTGGTGATGTTGCTCCAACTGTAGATGCTGATGAAGCAGGTCCTTCAGGACATACTCCTCAACAGACTCTTCCTAAGTCTGAACTAGTAAAGAAGTTTGTTACCGGGGCTGCACCAGTACCTTGGAGTGAAACTCCTGCAGGTCAGGAGTGGACTAAGGAATGGAACTCAGTTTCATGTATTCCAACTGCAATACATCTTGCTGAGCACTTGACTAAAGCTGATGAAATGTTAAATTCTGATGATTTAAAAACCCAGCTTAGAGTCACTGCATTGAGTATTAAACATCTACAAGGTCTTCATTCAACTACTCATGCAGAGCTACACAAGATTCAGGAGAACTTTCTCATACAAGAACAAGTTTGGAAAATTGATAAGAAAAAGTTCTTTCAACCTACCATTGACAGGATTGCTTATATTGAGAAAACTCAAGAGAAACAACAAGCTCAGATTGATGACATTCTTACAAATCAAGCTTCTCAGCAATCGCAACTTACTGAAATCCAATCCTAGATCTGATGAACTTCTAGATCTTGATGAGGAAATGTCAAGACAGTTATTTCTTCAAGAAAATCCAGGAATGGACTTGGAAAGTTTAAAGGAAGAAGAAGCTAGACTTAAATCAGAGAAAGTCACATCTAAATCTGAAGCTTCTGGTAAAAATTCACTTCCAAAACTCAAAGGCATTGTGATCAAAGAAAGGACACATACTGAAGCAACGTTGGCTAGATCACAACCACAGATAGATCCAAGATCCAAGGGTAAAGAAAAGGTTGGTGAACCTATCAAGGTTTATGTACCTCCTGAGGAAGAAGAAATTACTGATGAAAAGGATGATCTTGCTCTGACTTCAAGAAAAGTTCTTAAAACAACCTCTGACATGGCTCAAGTTGTTCAGAGTCAAGAAATTGTAAGTTCTGATATTCAGAAGAAGCAAGTAACCTCTGACAGAGCTCAAGTTAACTTGATATCAGAAAATAGATCAAAGACACTCTTACCAGGATTCACTAAAGCAAAACAGACTCAATCTTTGAAGACTACTGCAAGTGGTTTTGAAGCAAGAGTAGTTACTGGAAAGGAAGCTAGAGATAAAACTGGATTGGGAAGTGCTGATGAAAGAAGAGTACACAACACTACCAATGATCCAACTTCCTTGAGTGAACCAGGTATTGGAGCAACTCCTGAGAGATTGAATCAACTGGAATATGTACAGATGGTTTACCATACCTACTTGAAAGAATACATCATGTTGTATTTCATGACAGATGGTAGGGTTTATCATATAAGACAAAATGTCATTCCATTGAAGTATTTTGAAGAATTGGAGCATGTACTTTTCTTACTTCAAGTGGATGACAGAATAACAGAGACTGCTGCAAACTACTTAAAATAACAGATTCAGAGACAGAAAAGGCTTTATTCTGTTAAGTCTGACAGCATATATGTTCCAAAGTACAGAGATCACAATGGTGATATTGTTGATATGAAGCCTAATACTGCACAGATCAGAACATATCTTGGTATTAAGGGACTTGAATTCAATCTGGAGTCTGACAAAGCTTATGTCATAAGACTAGATCAGGAGTTGAGAAAAGCAAAGATCAATGATCTCAGAGCTGCAATCTTTCAAACTGGTGAAGATACTGCAGAGCTTAAAGATGTCAAAAGGAGAATGATTGATGAACTAAGATATGCTGAGAAATGTTTGTTGAAGAACTATCTCAGAACAACTCCTGACATCAGAGAGATCAGAAAATGATGAAGCCAAGTCGAAGATCTACAACTGCTTAAATACTGATATTTATACAGACTGAAGTTGTTATCAGAAGTTGAAATTGGTAAAAGCTTTAAGGATTGTAAGTTGTAGTTATCTAGTCTAATTCTCATGTATTTGTACTTAATGTTTTTGACATCATCAAATATCTGTTAAACTTGTATATTATGTTAATTTACAAGTTGGGGGAGATTGTTAGATATATTTGATAATGTCATGGCTAATATGTTTTATGTTTAGCTTTCAGATCTTATTTGAACAGGATAAATCAGTACTTAACTGTTGATCAGTACTTATACTGGAAGTCAGGACTTAAGGATATCAGTACTTATGTTATCAGAAGATAAATATCAGAACTTAAGTGCTGAAGGATAATCAGATAAGGACAGTAGCTGATTAAAGGAAAGAAGATCAAGATAAACATAAGAAGAGATATGCATGAAGAAGGAATTCCGTAAAGAATGGAATACTTGGAAGAAAAGATATCTGATTGATATATTTTAGGAAGCAGAATTATATTCCATATCAATTAGCGATTATCTTGTAACTGTGTAGTATATAAACACAGACATAGGGTTTACACTATAAGTGTTATCATTATTAGACAAGATTATTCATTGTAACCCTAGCAGCTCTCGTGATATTTGTTCATCACTGAGAGGTAACAGTTCCATACTGTAACAGAGTTTATTATTTCAATAAAGTTTGTTTTCTGTTACTTAAGTTCTTAAAGTTCGATTTGAGTGTACTATACACTGTATTCACCCCCTCTACAGTGTGTGTGTGTGACCTAACATAATTCAAAAACATAATCCAGATCTTCTATATTTTTGAATTCATTAAGGCTATATACATCCCTAAATTCCAATCTTTTATTCTTCTACTTATTTCTTGATCATCGTAGACATTGTCTAAATCTAGAAAATATCCATTTATATATATTCCTTGGTTTATTGATCCTATGAAAATTTGTACTTCATTTTGTTGTCCTATAGGTATATTTCCTGGCATTTTAATATTAGTTTTAGTTATTATATGATCTTCTATTTCTTCTTCTGGGTATGCATCTTCATCCATTATATTATCTGATTCAGTTTTATAATTTGTTTGTTTATGCGAAGTTTCTCTTTCTTCTTTATCACTTTCATCGCTTTTTTCTTCATTTGTTATAATTGCATTTACGGTTTTTTCAAGGGCTTCTAATATTTCTTTATTTTCTTTTATTATTATTTCCTTTTCCTCATTATCTGATTCTTCTAAGTAATTTAATCCTTCTTCTCCTAGATTAGTATCTGATTCACTTGTATTACTACTCTCACCTTGTTCTTTATTCATTTCTGGATTACTATCGTCAGACTTAATAATTTCCTTTCCTTTTAATTCTATCTTTAATTGATTTATCTGATTTTTTAAATTATCTATTTCTTTTAATACCTTTATTACTTCTAAATTTGTTTATTTTAATTCTTTCTTTTGGGTTTTATATTTTCCTTTATAAAATTTATATTTATTTAACCATTCTATTTTGGTTTTAGTTTTTAATTTAGCATTTTCTTTTCTTAATTCTTCTAATTATCTATTCTCATTTCTTGTTTTATAGGTTCATATTTTTGTCTTTCTTTTTCCATTAACTTTTTTCCATGTTTTTTAAGAAATGTTATAGCACTATATTCTGTTATAGACATTTTTCTAGAATTTTCCTGATTTATGAAGTTCTGCTAAACCATGTATTGCTCTTTTAACCCCTATAGTCATTTTAGGTTTCGATTTGCTTATATCCATTAATACAGGTTCTTTAGTTCTTCATATTACCGTTATAGGTACTATTTCTGGTTCTTCTGTTTCGTCTTTAATTATTTTCTTTTCTTTATTTTTCTCTAAACTATTTTGTATTAAGGTTCACTTATCTAATATTTGTTTAAAGATTGGGATTTCTGACATATTCCATAACGCTGTTATTTCTTCCTTAATTATTTTTCTATTAATTTCTTGATTTTCTTCCATCTTTTTCAATATAGCGTTTAAACTTTCTTTTATAAATATTTCGTTCCAAATATCTTTTATTTGGTTTTCTTTATTATTCATATTTATAAACTCGTTTTCTCCATTCTCCTTCAATTATCCATGTGTTTCTTTTCTTACCTTTTATTTTCTCTAATTCTTTTACTTCTTCCTCTAGTTTTTCTTTTTCTTTTAAGTATTGTAGTTCTTTTTCTTGAGATATAATTAATGTTTCTTTTATTATCTTATTAATAGTTTCTATTTCATCTTTCTTGTTGTTAATCTACTGTTCAGGATTCATATTCTTTCTATAAATCTTAATTTATTCTGATCATTTATTTCTATTCCTTCATTTGTTATATTATATTTTATTTCATTTAAGAAATCCATTCCTAATAATAGTTGATAACTAACGTCATTTTATATCACTCCTAGACTTATATTATATTCTAAGTCTACAATTTTTAATCTTAATTTTATACCTTTTGTTATTATTGTTTCTCTCGAACTATTTGGTTTAGTTATTATTTGAGGTTCTATTTCCTCACATTTGTTCGAGTCAACTTCGGTTATATGTATTTGACTTTTTGTTGCTCCAGTATTTATTTTTTTGTTATAACTTCTTTGGCAAATATTTCATTAAATATTATTATTTTTATTCTTAATTTATCTGATTCATAACACGGTAATTTTATTAAATCTAATTTTCTACTAGTCATACTCATTGATCTAATTAATTTTATAGGGTTTTGTTCTCTTCTAAAACTTAATCTAGATCCTTCTAATATTGGTCTAATTCTTTGTGTTGGAATTATTTGTCTATTACTAAAGTCTATCGTAAATTCTTCTGGGATTGTTATTTGAGATTCTTCTTTATGTTCAATTTTTTCTAATATATCATTGTATAATTTTGGTACTATTATTCCTAATTCGGTTTTTTTCTTTACATGATGGTTTCCAGTCATAGCATAAACTATTTTAGTTTCTATACTAATTACTTTACTTCCCTTTTGCATTTTTATTCCATCTAATTTATAATATAATGTTAAAGATCTTTCTTTATTTTCATCTCTTAATGATATGCTAAAATCAGGTTGTATTATAAATTTTAATTTCTGATATATCAAGTTTCCTTTTACTACTGCTATTAATGAATCTTGTATATTTCCTATTATTCTATCGTCTAGTACATATATCTGTATAGGGGTATCAATATTTTTCTGAAAATATGCTTTTATTGTAAATTCTATTGCTCCAAAATAAATATTTTTTAGTTTATTTGCTTCCTTTTGTTTTAATTTGGATAGTTCTCTTTTTATCAAACCATCTGTTGTTAAATTTATTTTTGCTTTTCCATTTATCGTATCTATATCTATTACATTTTCATGTTTTTGAGCTATATATCTAACTTCTTTATTGTTGTGCAAGACATACATGTATCATAACAAGACTAAGTCATACTGACAACCCTAAGATTAGTTGTATTGTAACCTTAATCTGTAATTCATACTTGTAACATTTAATGTCTGTAAAATGTAAATGGAGCAGACTGGAGCATTTTTCTCTAAACAGTGTCAAGCCTAAGAATTCTATCTGGAAGAAGATCAAGAAGATCATGCCTCAGAAGAATTATGAAGAAGCTTGGAGTTGAATAAATCTGTTTGGTGTAAAACATTCTAAGTCAAGATCTCTACAAGTCACAGAATTAGTGTTATAGAGAAATCATTCGAGAACTCCAGAATGACTTATCGAGAAGTCATTTAAACTCCAGAGAGTACCGACGGATGAGTAACATCTACCCGATGGATGAGCAATATCTACTCGACGGATGAGGACTGTCTACTCGACGGATAAACCATCACTACTCGACGGATAAGCAACATCCACCGGGTGTAGAGAACTCAGGAATTGTCTGTCGAGAACTCAGAGATATCGACAATTATACATTCATTAGAGAACTCTGAGTTATCGATAAGCCAAAGTCCATTAGAGAACTCTGAGTTATCGATAAACCAAAATTCACTAGAGAACTCAGAGTTATCGATAAGTCTAGGCAACAATGAAGTTTCAGAGATATCGACAAGCCAACATGCCTATCGAGATGTCGAGTTCTCTACAGCTTAATTGGAGATCTCGAAGTGAAGAAATTTCTCTAAGTACAGAATTGCAGAACAGTTCAATATCCAAGGTTGCAAATCAACAAACAATTCACACAGCTGGATTGACAAGTCTACAAAAAGCAGCTTGAGAGATGTGCACGATCAACGACAAAGATTAACTTACAGAGAAGATTAAAGTAATCACGGGATGCTAAAGATATGCTAAGCCAGAAATGGAAGATTTGCTTTTCTATAAATAGAAATGACAAGTGACAGTTTAGAAAAGCTAATAGCATGTTTATTATCCACTGTGTAAACCAGCAGTTAACTGAGTTATAAAGTTAACACTGGTCCTCTAGTTAAGTTAAAAAGAAGAACAATCAGATTAGAAAAAATTGTGTGTTCTCTCTCAAGAAAGAAGCTAAGTTCTAAAACAAGAACTTAGAGATTTTGTAGCAAAACACTGCTTGATTTTTAATATAAAATTAAGTGAGTTTTGAAGATCTTTGTTTTACATATTTGCACAGCTATTTATGTTTAACATCCATTCTACTAAATCATTAACAACAACCAACTGCTAAAGCCTAAGTCGATCGAAAATAAAACATTTAAGCCAAAACACATTCACCCCCCCCCCCCCTTGTGTTGTATTCATACCTAACAAGTGGTATCAGAGCAAAATCTGAAAGTAAACAGATTAGATCTTGGAAAAATGAATACACAGAAAATCAGTAGTATCAAGATTCCTCCCTTTGATAAGGCCAATTACACTTTATGGAAAAAGAAAATGTTGTTGTTTATAAGAATGGCCAATCATCTTTACATTGGTATCCTCAAGAATGGGCCCTTCACTCCTGTAGTTAGAGTTGAGGAAACCACAGATGGAGATATGGTTATTCCAGCTCATTATGCTCCAAAGGATCCTTCTGAGTATACTGAACCTGAAAGAGAGAAAGTTTCCCTAGACAGTGTTTTACAACTGATACTAATTGAGTCACTTGACAATGTAATGTATAATAACATTGTCAACTGTGACACTGCTAAACAGATCTGGGAAAAGATTGAAATACTTTGTGAAGGAACCGAGGAGGTTAGGTCAAATCAAAGAAGGATATTGATTTCTCAGTATGAGGGTTTTATGGTTAAACCAAAGGAGGGTATTACTGATGTGTTCGAAAGGTTTAATAAGCTGATAAATGACTTGCAACTTCATGATAAATTTTATGATGTTGAAGAAGTGAATTTGAAGTTCTTTCTCACTCTCCCTGGCCATTTGGAACAAAAGATCTCTACAATTAGAGAGGGAAGGGATCTGAGTAGAATCACACTGGAAGTGCTCTATGGGGTTCTGAAAACTTATGAACTTGAAATGATTCCAAAGAAGTCATTAAGGGTTGGTCAAGGATATGTAATAGATGGCTCAAGTGCACTGATTGTGAATGATGGCCAGACTTCTAATGATGAGCAAAGATCCCCAACTCCAGCAATTTCTACAAGTGAGAAAAGAGTCAATGACACTGAAGAGCAAGTCATACTGGAATTGGATGAAGAAGATGAGTTCTACACTCTTGATGAGCTTGATGAGCTAGACAAATCAATGGCTTACTTGGCAAAAAAATTCTTTAATATTAGAGTAAAGAAACCAAGATTTTTCAAGAGCAAAGGACAGTTCTTCAACAAAGACAACAGCTGGAAAGAAAAAGGGAAGTACACTCCTGATAGCAAAACTGGCTACAAAACTGGATCTGTTGATAGATCAAAAATAAGATGCTTTAACTGTGATGAGTTGGGCCATTTTGCTACAGAATGTAGGAAACCTAAGAAAGAAAAGAAAGACAAAGCCTATCTTGAATTGGAAGCAAAGTATGATGCTCTTCTAAAGAAGCAACAAGGGAAAGCTTATATTGCTGAGGGCAAGTGCTGGGATGATTCAGATAATGATGAAGATGAAGAAGTTGGAAACTATGCACTCATGGCCTTGGAGCAAGGAGACTCTTCATCATCTAAATCACAGGTACCAACTCTCACCATAATTGATTTAAATGTGAGTCAATATAAGGAAACTGTTGAAAAGATGAGCACAGAAATGTTCCACATTCATACAAGCATGGTTGCTGCAAATGAGGAAGTTAGCATATTGAAAAAGATCAATGAAAAACTTGAGAGTGAAAAACAAGAGGTTGAATTGTTGCTGGTTGATCTTGATGCTGCTAAACAAGAAATAGCATACTTAAAGAATAAATTAAAGTGTACAATTGAAATTGAAGCAGTGTTGAGAGAAAGGCTGGAGACGAATGAAGTGAAGCTGAAATCCTTCAAAAATGCTTCTCAGTTGATTGGACAATATCATGAAATGAACAAGCCTTGTGCAAACATTGCCATTGGTCTTGACTATGAGGGTTTGAATAGCAAAAAGAAGTCTGTCGGTGACAAAGGAAAATCAACTGAAGCTGAGAATGTTCCAACAATGTTGAAGAAAGTTGAATCACCTTTGTTCAAGGCATGTGAGGTGAACTTCAGTGAAGAAGAGTTGATCATCAAACAAGAGATAGCTGATGAGGACAAGCAAAAGAAAAATAATGAGACAACTCAGTCTTCCATCCCTGTTGAAACACCAAAAGCCAATCAAGAAACTAAGGAGCTTGTGAAGGAGATTAAAGCTGAAGAGGTCAAAAAGAAAAAGAAGAATAGAAATGGAAAGATTGGGATAAAAGCAATAATTAGGCTTATATTGCAGATGCTCCTAGAAAGAGGTGTGAGAAATGTGGATCAATGAATCACCTAACTCATCTTTGTAAAAAGGTTGTTAGCAATCCACCTGAAGGAGTCTGCAAGTACAATTAAGCTAATGATAATGATCCCTATTCATTCTGTGACAAGTTTGACTGCATTCCCTGCAACATGAAAGTGATGAAGAGTTGCCACAAATTGAGAATTGATCTCATGGAATCAAAAATTGATTCTGTATCTAAAAGGGAAAATGCTCAACAGTCTATGAATTCCATTTTATCTCAAAATTCTCATTCTACTTCTGCAAAATCAGTTAACAAGAAGAAAGTACCCAACACAGCTTGGGTAGCTAAACACACTTAATCCTCATTGTGTGCATGGAAAAGGAAAGAAGGTCATATGGATCATTGATAGTGGATGCTCCAAGCATATGACAGGTGATAAGGCCCTGCTATCACAATTTGGGGAGATGGCTGGCCCTTTGGTAACCTTTGGAGACAACAGCAAAGGATTCATAATGGGATATGGCAAGATTGTTTCTGGAAATGTTGTCATTGAAGATATAGCACTAGTTGCTGGATTAGAAGTAAATCTCCTAAGTGTTAGTCAATTTGCAGACAGAGGTTTTCAAGTTATTTTCAACAAAGAAGATTGTGCTTTTATTAGCAAAAAGACTAGTGAAATTGCTCTTAAAGGAGTAAGAAACGGAAGCTTGTTTGTTGCAGACTTAGACTCAATAAATAAGGATGGAATGTGTTGTTTTTACACCAAGGCATCAGAAGAGCAAATCAAATTGTGGCATAAAAAACTATCTCGCTTGAATTTCAAAGCAATCAACACCCTAGTCACGAAGGAACTTGTGAGAGACATGCCCAATCTGGAATTTGCTCAACTGGAAGTTTGTGAAGCTTGTCAGAAAGGAAAAATGAAAAGATCAAGTCACAAGTCAAAATATGTGAATTCTATAAGTGCACCTCTGCAACTTATTCACATGGACTTGTTTGGGCCAGTAAATGTCTTGTCTATTTCAAGGAACAAATATGCCCTTGTCATGGTTGATGATTTTTCAAGATACACTTGGGTTGAGTTCATGTACTCTAATGATGAAACTCCAAACATCATAATTGAGCACATCAAGAAAATTGAT
Source organism: Apium graveolens (assembly GCF_009905375.1). Classification (NCBI taxonomy): domain Eukaryota; kingdom Viridiplantae; phylum Streptophyta; class Magnoliopsida; order Apiales; family Apiaceae; genus Apium; species Apium graveolens. Next base: position 275,594,404 of record NC_133650.1, on the reverse strand, counting down.
AAGCAAGCTGAAGGAAAAGTTAGTGTGAAAAGATTGAGAAGTGATAATGGAACAGAATTCAGAAACTCAACATTAAGTGAATTCTGCAAAAGCAAAGGCATTGTTCAAGAATTTTCAGCAGCTAGAAAACCTCAACAGAATGGAGTAGTTGAGAGGAAAAATAGAACATTGTTTGAAGCTGCTAGACTTTGCTACAAGATGCTCAGTTGCCAACTAGTTTTTGGGAAGAGGCTGTTAATACTGCATGCTACACTCAAAACAAATATCTCATCAACAAAGCTCATGGCAAATCACCCTACTCAATCATGTCTAACAGGAAGCCTACAGTGAAGCATCTACATGTGTTTGGAAGCAAGTGTTATATTCTAAAAGACAACTCTGAATATGTGGGAAAATTTGACTCTAAAGTTTTTGAAGCAATTTTTCTGGGATATTCATTGGAAAGAACAGCCTATAAAGTTTATGTGATTGATCAAAAGAAAATTATGGAAAGCACAGATGTGACTTTTGATGATGACAAGTGTCCAGGCTTGGAATGCCTTGATGTAAATGATGTTTAAGCCCTTGCATTTTGAAATCTAACCATTGATAGTGATTCTGATGAGGAAGATGAAGTTGTGACACAACAAGTAACAAATGAAGAGATCTCTGAACAAAATCATGGAAATGAAAGCTCTCTTCAGACACCTGAATTTGATGGCACAAACTCAGGGGGAGAAGGAGAGAATGGAAATGACAGTCATGGTAATACGGAAGAAAATGATGAAGGCACTAGTCAACAGACACACACCAGAAAGTAGGATAAGAGTCATACAGTAGAAGCTATTATTGGTGATCCCTCAGCTGGTGTGAGAACTAGAAGTGCAACTGCTACTGAATGCCTATATGCATGTTTTCTGTCTGAAGTAGAGCCCAAGAAAACTGAAGAAGCCCTATTGGATCTTGACTGGATATGTGCCATGCAGGAGGAGCTGGATCAGTTTGAGAGAAACAAAGTTTGGAAATTAGTCCCTGCACCAAAGAATAGAAGCATAATTGGAACTAAGTGGGTGTACAGGAATAAAATGGATGAAAATGGAATTGTTACTAGAAACAAAGCAAGGCTGGTTGCTAAAGGCTACTCACAAGAAGAGGGAATTGACTATGATGAGACTTTTGCTCCTGTTGCAAGACTAGAAGCAATAAGAATTTTTCTGGCATTTGCTGCACACTCAAATTTTAAGGTTTATCAAATGGATGTCAAGAGTGCTTTTCTTAATGGTGAACTAGAAGAAGAAGTTTATGTGCAACAGCCACCTGGCTTTGAAGATCCAGAATTCCCTAACTTTGTTTACAAATTACTCAAGGCTCTATATGGACTGAAACAGGCAACTAGAGCCTGGTATGACACACTGTCAGAATTTCTACTCAAATATGGTTTTATCAGAGGTACTATTGATAAGACTCTCTTCTACAAGAAGCATGATGAAGATATGATCCTAGTTCAAATCTATGTGGATGATATCATATTTGGATCTACAAATGAAAAGCTTTGTCAAAGATTCTCTAGGCTAATGCAGAGTGAGTATGAAATGAGCATGATGGGAGAATTGAGTTACTTCCTTGGCCTTCAAGTTAATCAAAGAAGTGATGGTATTTTCATCATCCAAACCAAATATGTGAATGACTTATTGAAGAAATTTGGTATGGTGGATAGCTCACCCGCATCTACACCAATGTCTACTGCAACCAAGTTGGATGAAGACAAGAAAGGCAAGAGTGTGGATATTTCAAGCTACAGAGGAATGATTGGATCATTGCTGTATTTGACTGCTAGTAGACTAGATATCATGTTTGCTACTTGTCTATGTGCCAGATTTCAAGCTAATCCAAAGGAATCACACTTGATGGCTGTCAAAAGGAATTTCAGATACTTAAAGGGAACTCCAAACTTGGGACTATGGTTTCCTAAGGGAACTGGTTTTGAAGCTGTTGGATACACAGATGCAGATTTTGCTGGATGCAGGGTTGATAGGAAAAGTACTAGTGTAAGCTGTCAATTTCTTGGTCAAAGACTTGTGTCCTGGTATAGTGAGAAACAGCAATATGTGTCAACTTCCACAGCTGAGGTTGAATATATAGCTGCTGGAAGTTGTTGTGCTCAAGTGCTTTGGATTAGAAATCAGCTAATAGACTATGGTCTAGTGTTACACAAAATTCCTATTATGTATGACAATACTAGTGCCATATCTATAGTAGCTAATCCAGTTAATCATTCTAGAACAAAGCACATTGATGTTAGGTACCATTTTATCAGGGAACATGCTGCAAATGGTACCATTGAGCTCATTTTTGTTCCAACAGTAAAACAATTAGCTGACATTTTTACTAAACCTTTGGATGAAGCAACCTTCACTAGACTTGTGAGTGAAATTGGAATGCTCAATTCTTCATCCTAAGGCAAGAACTCAGCTAATGTTTTGCAGCAGATTAATCTCTAATAAATCAACCTAGTTTGATTTAATTGGAAATTTACTGAAATATGAATTATAAATATTTCAAAATCTCTGTATATTTATTTTTCTTTAAAAAGTCAAAAAAAAAAATTAACTTAGAATATTTCAAATTCTAAGTAAACTGCTTAGTTGTTAATTTACATCTTTAATGTGCAAAATTAACACAAGGCAGAAAAATAGCACTCAAAAGTATAGAGAACTGAGTTCTCGATAAGTCAAAATGACTTATCGACAAGTCATTTTAGAGTTCTCGAGTGAGTCCTCAATAAGTCTATTTACAGACGTCTCGAATGACTTCTCGATAAGCTCTATTATGACTTATCGATAAGACCATGTAGAGTTCTCTAATAGTGTTAACTCACAGAGTTCTCGAAAAGAATATTTCGAGACTTATTAATAACTCAGAACTAAAATAATTTGATTCAATGAATTATTTTAGACAAATACTTTTGGAAAAGTTATTCTGATTTTAATTTGATTTAATTCAAATAAATTAGAACTATTTTTAGTCCATTTTCGGACAAACTGGGTATTTATCAGAGTTCTCGATAAGTCATCTTTGACTTCTCGATAAGTATTTTACTTTTTCTATAAATACCTAGACTTCTCGATACACACACTGTACTTACACCTTCTCGAGATCTCAAGTGACCTAGCTTTCAGACAAAAGACGATTTCTCTCTCGTTTTTGCTCATTTCTCAAAACTTTTTCTTACCCACTACTTCTAAACACTACAATGGCACAAAACATTGTTAGAGCTATCATTCCAGAGAAGGGAACTAACTTTACTGCTTTTCTTGATGCTAACCAAGCCCCTGATAGTTTCAAGGGGTTTGTGAAGTTTTTTTCTGAATCCTACATTGCAGGTGCTTTAACTGCAAGTCATGTGCTGTATTTGGACGTTCTTCATGAATTTTAGACATCAGCTATAACTAGGACAGTTGTTCTAGAGAATGTCACTTCTATGGTGGTCACATGCACTATTGGAGGCCAGGAAATTGAGTTTTCAGCTGCCGATGTGAATATAGCCCTGGGATTGCCAACTGAGAATTATGGAAAGATGCCAATTGCAGATGAGCTGAGTGAATTCATGGACTTCATCAACTACAGTGGCTCGATCAACTTGGCAATCCTGAACAGAACAAACCTTAGGAAGGAATGGTCCCTTGTGTTTGACTCTGTAGTGAGGGCTTTCACTTGCAGAAAAACTGGCTTTGACAACATCTCAAGTGTGGTGCAGAAGCTGGTGTTCTCAATAGCTCACAACAGGCATCTGAATGTTGGAGGTCTAATTCTGGAGGAGCTGGCTACCAGGCTTACTATGCCTTTGAAGAATAGAGGTAAAGAAATCTTTTTTCCAAGGTTTATTATGTCTACTTTAGCTCATAAAGTCAATGACATACATTTGTTAGCTGGTATTGATAGTAGTAGAATTGGCAATTACAAGCAAGTGTCCAAAATTATATTTGGCTCACTTACTTCAAAGAATAAGGTGAGTGTAAGTCTCAGAATCACTCCATTTATGTTGGAGAGATTCAGGACTTATCCTTACCATATGCCAGACATGAGGGCTCCTAAATTTGCTAGTTCAGCTATGGTTCCTGAGCCTGTGGAAGCACAAACACGGGCACACCAACAGGGACCTTCCAAGGCTGCAGCCCCTTCTTCTAAACCACTAGATGTTAGCAAACCAACCACTTTAGTCTCTCAAAAGACTGAAGTGAGTAAAAAGAAGAGAAAGGAACCAACCCTTGCTGTTGTAAATGAGAGTGAAACAATACTTACTGAACTAGAGTCACCCTTGGTCAAGAGACCAAAGAAGAGTAAAATACCTGAGCTGACCACTCAAAACACCTCTGTGCCCTCCCAAAAGGGCACAGTTGAACAAATGGGGAGTAAACAGTTACTAGATGCATCCTCTCAACAGGGTGTATCTATTGAAAAGAGCATTCACCTTAATGCATCCTGTACCGAGTCAGCACAACCTGCACCTAGAGTTTATGGTAGAAGAAATAAGGATGGCACACACAGTGAGGGCACATCACTTGAAGCTCCCTCATCCATTCTGGGGGAGCTGCCAACACTCACAACTGAGCAAACTTCTTTAATCTCCCAAATTTCTTCATCATATAGAGCACTTGAATCTGATTCCCAAGTGCACCAACACTCAAGTGACATGGTTCATGAAACTGTTCTAACCACCCAGAATCAACATCAAGATAGTGAGAGACTACTAGCTGGGGTAGATCTTGATTACACCATCACAAACATGGGGGTTTCGTCAGTTTTTACTGAAGACCCCATGGTCACTTTTGCACCTTCATGTGCACAATTATCTTCACAGATGAATAGGTTTGAGGGTAGTACTCCTGAGGGGGAGCTATCTAAATCCTCTCCAATTCAATTGGAGGTTCCTCTAGAAGGAACAACTCCCCTCACAACCCTAGCTGAAATTGCATTCATAGTTGAAGTTAGGAGTACAATTGTCAATGACCCTGTTATGGGAGAGGCAAGTTCATCATATTTATGTGACAGTGCTCTGCAAGGTGCACAAAGGTTTGAGGCTGGTGTACATGACAGTGACCCAGTCAAATCCTCTCCAATTCCAATGGAGGTTCCTACTACATGTGGTGAACAATAAACTGTCAAAACCACATATATATCTGTGAGTCAAACTGTGACTTCAGTCACAGGTGATACTGTGAACATTTCTCAACAGCCATCCACATCTCAACCCAACCAACCACATGTCATGGCACAATGGCTACAAGATATGGAAGCTCAGCCTTCTACAGTTGATGACATGTTGGTAGATCAAATCTCAGGCTTGGTCAATCTTTCTCAGCAATTGCTCACTTCAGACATGGGGAACCAGGACTATCAAGCTATACTGATATGCTTCAATGAAGAGGTTGAACAACAGAAGGAGAAGATAGTAGATGAGGCTGAAGAGGATGGAAATGTAGATGCCTGGTTGTCTTGTGACCATGTGGCAGAAATGGATGAAGTTTTGGCTAGATTCAGGAGAGAATACATAACTATCTTGGGAAGCAATGCTAAGACTCTCACTCCTCATGAAGTCTATGATGCCATTATGGATGTGCATAAAGCTCAACTCAAGGCTTTCCATCTCTTTGGAAAGGCCCTTGAAGTAAAATTGACTGGACATGAAGATAAAGTCAGGAGGTTGATCAAGGAAAAGATGGATGACATTGTGCCTTCTCAAAAGGACATCAAAAATCAATTCCAGTCTTTCACTGAGCAAATGTCAAGAATGGATTTGGCCTCCATTGAGAAGGAAGTATCAACAATGAAGAGTTCTTTCAAGGCTCTGTTTGATCAAGTTCAAGTTCACATTACAAATTCAAATGATACCAGGGTCAAGCTAAATCAAATGTATACTGCTAGGTATGAGCCTTCATTTCTTCTCATGGAGGGTGTCAGAAAAGCTATTGATGAACACTTTGGGTCCTTCTCAGCCAAAACCTCTACTCCTCAGATACAAGAACTTCAAGATCAAATTTCTTCACTTCAAAATTCCAACTCAGATTTATCTTCACAAGTCCGAGCTCTAACTACACTGGTTGAAAGTCAACAGCATGATATTCAGGCCCTGGTGGAGTCCCATAAGCATTTACAAATGCAGAATACAGTTGTTTTGGGAGCCATTATGGGAAAACTCAGCATACCACTGTCAGCATTGCCTGGAGCTGTAAGACCTGAGATTCCTACTCCCCTACTCATGCCTATCACCAAGACTAAGGGGGAGATAGATTCAAGGCTAGCACAATCAACACTCAAAAGTCGAGAACAAGGTCTAGAACAAGAGAGGCTCCTTATGGCTGCTCAAGTTCCAGGAATGACATAAGAGTTTGACAACTTGCTCACTGGATTAAGGAACTCTCTCAACAACAACTTCTTCACTTACAGAAAGACCTTGGAAAAGACTATCAATTATATCAGGGTGTTGCAGATCTCAGTCAAGGACAAGTTTTTGGAGAAAAGGATAGTGATCAATCTTAATGATTCTGGTGTAGATAGATGTATGCAAGTCAACTTCAATTATCTAGTTTCTAGAAGAGCATCTGAGATAGACATTTTGATTAACAAGGTCAAAATGATCAACAATGAAGAGAAAATGCTACTAGCAGAGTTGAAGAAGGCTCAAGAAGCTGCATTCCCAGAAGCCTACCTACATCCAAGCAAAGGGGTGCACTACATCTGCTCTACAACTAAGTAACTGAAACATTTCCAAGTACCCAAGAACTGTGTCATGGTGAACAGAAGACTGATAATGGTGCTTGAGTCTGAGCTGAAAAAGAAGAGATTGAAGACTAGTGAAGATGAAGCTATGATCAAGATTCTGAGGAGATACATTGATAGTTCTGAAGCCAATTTGCCTAAAACTAAAATCAACACAGATGACTTGGGTGATGATGAGAAGAAGAAAGATGGTCAAAATCCTTCTGGCTCAAACTCAAGTCAACCTGGTAAGGCAATTGGTGAAAAAGGTGATAGTGAAAAAGAGAAGGAGAAGAAAAGTGGATCTGAGACTCAAAGGAGGGGTGGAAGGAGACAAAGACAAAAGAATGATACCTCACAACCTCTCCAAACCCTAAATATCCAAATACCAATTGCTAAACCTTCACATTCAATCTCAACAGAAAATGCCCAATCTCAAACCTCTAAGCCTAAATATTTCTACAAGCTCACAGCCAACTCTCTCCTCAAAACTCAAATCACTCACAGCCATACTTCTCTGAAAAGACTCAATACCTTACCTTCATTTCAGCCACCTCTTAAAACACACTTCAAAACAGTTGGAATAGGTCCAAAAGAAGCCAATGTCAAAAGAAGATTAAGAAAACAAAGAAGAGAACAACTGATAGCTGAATCTTCCAATGATCATGGATTTGGTGAAAAGGCCATCTGGAACAGATATAATCAAGATGATTTCAAACCTCTAAATGTTGTTGATTCAGATGAAGACTACTTCCAACAGCTAGCTGAAAGAATAGTCAGAGTTTGGGTCGTTCACATCAAAGAAGTTAGAATCTACTACAATGATGGGTCCTTTGAACAACTTGGAAATAGACTATTGGATTCTCTCTCAATTGTTGAGCTGAAAAGGGTGCTAAGTTTGATGAATGGTAAAGATTCAGCCACCAAGGCATGGAGAACAATATTGGCAGTGTTTGTGGTTAACAGAGAGGAGATGAGAAATGAGCAGAGAGCCTTGTTAGCAGAAAAGAGGAGAAAGTATGAGCATGAAATTGATGAGCATATTAGAATATCAGAAGAGTTGAAGGCATCAGGCAAGAGCAGAATATCAAAGGATGGAAGATTTCTGAATATAAAAGTCGGTTCTTTGTCAAGTTACAGGATAGCGATGTTAGATAGATATCCTAAGCCAGATTTGCTGAAACTAATAGAGGCTCTAGCTGACACCCCCATCCTAGAAGAATTGGAAATACTTGTGCAAATTAAGAACATAATTGAGAAAGAATCAGACAGCTCAGTCTTTACTTAATTATTGTAAACTGTCCAATGTACAAGTGTTGTATCAGCTTTTGTATCATTTTATTTTCATTCTTTAACTTGGGGTTAGTCTTGTTAACAGGCATGAATTTGTGATAAGCAATCTTCTCACAAATTGGGGGAGATTGTTGTGCAAGACATGCATGTATGATAACAAGACTAAGTCATACTGACAACCCTAAGATTAGTTGTATTGTAACCTTAATCTGTAATTCATACTTGTAACACTTAATGTCTGTAAAATGTAAATGGAGCAGACTAGAGCATTTTTCTCTAAACAGTGTCAAGCCTAAGAATTCTATCTGGAAGAAGATCAAGAAGATCATGCCTCAGAAGAATTATGAAGAAGTTTGGAGTTGAATAAATCTGTTTGGTGTAAAATATTCTAAGTCAAGATCTCTACAAGTCACAGAATTAGTGTTATAGAGAAATCATTCGAGAACTCCAGAATGACTTATCGAGAAGTCATTTAAACTCCAGAGAGTACCGACGGATGAGTAACATCTACCCGACGGATGAGCAATATTTACTCGACGGATGAGGACTGTCTACTCGACGGATAAACCATCACTACTCGACGGATAAGCAACATCCACCGGGTGTAGAGAACTCAGGAATTGTCTGTCGAGAACTCAGAGATATCGACAAGTATACATTCATTAGAGAACTCTGAGTTATCGATAAGCTAAAGTCCATTAGAGAACTCTGAGTTATCGATAAACCAAAATTCACTAGAGAACTCAGAGTTGTCGATAAGTCTAGGCAATAATGAAGTTTCAGAGATATCGACAAGCCAACATGCCTATCGAGATGTCGAGTTCTCTACAGCTTAACTGGAGATCTCGAAGTGAAGAAATTTCTCTAATTACAGAATTGCAGAACAGTTCAATATCCAAGGTTGCAAATCAACAAACAATTCACACAGCTGGATTGACAAGTCTACAAAAAGCAGCTTGAGAGATGTGCAAGATCAACGACAAAGATTAACTGACAAAGAAGATTAAAGTAATCACGGGATGCTAAAGATATGCTAAGCCAGAAATGGAAGATTTGCTTTTCTATAAATAGAAATGACAAGTGACAGTTTAGAAAAGCTAATAGCATATTTATTATCCACTGTGTAAACCAGCAGTTAACTGAGTTATAAAGTTAACACTGGTCCTCTAGTTAAGTTAAAAAGAAGAACAATCAGATTAGAAAAAATTGTGTGTTCTCTCTCAAGAATGAAGCTAAGTTCTAAAACAAGAACTTAGAGATTTTGTAGCAAACCACTGCTTGATTTTTAATATAAAATTAAGTGAGTTTTGAAGATCTTTGTTTTACATATTTGCCCAGCTATTTATGTTTAACATCCATTCTACTAAATCATTAACAACAACCAACTGCTAAAGCCTAAGTCGATTGAAAATAAAACATTTAAGCCAAAACACATTCACCCCCCATGTGTTGTATTCATACCTAACATTTATTTCTTTCAAAATATGATGTTTTGAATATCTTTTTTATTGTTAGTTCTTCTGTTTCACTTTGGATTTGATTATATATATCCGGTTTAAAACTTAGACTTTGTGATGTTCCTTCTTCGTATTCATCAATTTGATAATATACATCTTGTTTTTCACATGATTTTTCCAATGACATTTTTTTCGAACTGTATTATTATCTAGTTATATTACTTGATAAAATTATTCTTTTGAGTCCTTGTATTCTTAGTTTATTATTTCTAAATGTTATTATCATATTTCCAAGTTATTGATAACATCTTATTATTTCATCACATCTTATTATTTCATCCCTATTTTCTCTTGTCCATTCAATTTTATTTTTTCTTTCGTGCAATTTATCTAGTTCTATTTCTAATTTTTCTTATTTTTTATTAAAAGTTTTATTTTTCTATTATTTCTAGTTATTGCATTTGGATCTATCCAATTCATTTTTTAATTTTTTGTCTTAAATCATTTATTAATTTATATTGTTCAGTTAATACTTCTTTAAATCTTTTATTTGAATTTCTAAATTAGTTTCTTTAATAAATTTTTCTCGTTTTATTAAAAAAAAAAATTCTTCCAGCCTTCTAATTTTTTCATCTCTTTCTTCCAACATTGTTCGTAACCTAGCTATAATATCTAATTTTTCATTTATTATTTGCATACTTATTTTACAACTTTCAATATGTTGATTTATATCTTTATTAAAAGTAAATTTTTTATCTGCTATCATTTTAATACTTTCTAACTTATAATCTTTCATAAATCAAATATTTATTTATTTTATTTATATAAGTATATTAACTGTCTATATAGAATTTTCTTACACATTTATTTTGTTTCTTTATTTTCTACTATAAAATAAATTAATAGATTTGCTATTATTTTAGATTTATAACTTTTATTATTATCTCTTAGTAATTTTGCTGGAGGTCTCATTTAATTTTCAAATTTTAATATTAATATTTCATTTTTTACTATTCATATTCATAATTACTATTTTATTTTCACTATTCATCGGTTATTATTCATTGGTTACTATTCATTCCAAAATTTTGAACTTTACTCCACTCAACTTTTAATGCTTCCTACTATTTTCTACAGTAATTTTTACTATTTTTCATACTTGTTACTATTTACTATAGTTTTGATATTGCTTTTGCTGTTCATCTTCAGGTTCGGCCTATTTCTAGCTCTGATACCAGATTTGGGGATCGTTTAGCTATATCTGATAACCCTAAAGAGGGAAGGCACACAGATATATAAATCATCAAATTATATTTTATAATTTCTCTACAATCCATAACAATTTAAACATGACAGTTATTTCTATATATTTAAGCATCCTAACATATTAATCGCATACCAAATAAACAAAAATCATTTAAACAATTAAAAAGTTGATGAATCAAGAACAGCTCACTGGAGTCCCTGGTGAATGTTATGCCCCTATTTCGACTTCCTCGTTATCTTGGGCTTTGCAACTTCAGGCATCTCAACGGACTATCTATCATTCCTTGATTCTCCATCTTTATAATTATTATACTAATATATACAAGTAGTGGGCGACACTTGTTTCTAGATTTTCTAAGTCACTTCCTACGTCTATACTACTATTATCCCCCCTCGTGGCGCAACTGATGTCTCAAACAGGTACTTTATCGATAACATAAATTAATTTATAAGGCTCAAAATCAGCTACGTAAATTAATTTATATATTAAGTCTACATATACCAGCAGAAGCAAAATTGTTCTGTTCATCTTCTCTCGTACAAGAGCTCAAGAATTGAAGCAAAGAGAGATAAAGGAGATACACACTCAAATTTATATTCGCTAATGTTTTCACCGGAGTAACGTTATAATACCCTATTTAACTCTAATATATTCATAAGGCTATTATAAACGTTACCCGGTAATTAAATTCTTAGACAAACAAAAGTTAAATATTTGTATAAGATTTAAATTGTTGGTTATTGTACTAGTCAAGATCATTGTTGTTCTTGGATTGTAACTGGTTAATTTATTTAGCGGGTGTATCAACCCCTCACGGATTTAGAGGGGTATATTCAATCAAAATTTTGAAGGATTTTTTTGGATTCTTGAAATCAAGAGCTATTCAATTTGGATTTTAAAAAATCCTTAAAAATCTGATGGTATTCAATATAGATTAGAAAAAGTCTTTTAAAACCTGAGTGTATTCGATTCAGATTTTAAAAAGTCTACTGAAATATGACGGTATTCAATTAGGATTTTTTAGAGTTCATCAAAATCTGATGGTATTCAAAAATCCGTGGATTATTTTTTATTTGAAAATGTTGTGGATTTTAATGGATTTGCTAGTTCATTTTTAATCTTTTGAAATCTCTTTAAAATACATGAGATTTTGAAGGATTTGTGAAAAACTTCGCAAAATCAGCAAGACTCTACAAGATTTTTCCATCAACTCCGTCAAAATCAACGAACAATTAAAATTAACGAAAATCTTCCAAAATCCATGGATCATTATCAATCCTTTAAAATCTAAAATGAATACACCCCCTTAATTTGTCGATCGGTATTATTGTGTCGGGTTAAAAGAAAATAATATAAATTATTCATGTGGGCAAAATTTTGTTAGAATTAGTCCATGGTAAATCATAATTAAAATCAAAACTTTATTCGACCAGATATATATTGAGTTAAATGAATGTAAAAGCATGCTAAATATAATTAGTTGAATTTAGTTATTATGATGTGTCTCGATACAAACAAAACAAAATTAAAATTAAATTAAAGGTGAATAATATACTTGATCCAGGCTAAAACTTATATTTTAATTAAAAATAATTATATTTTGTAAACACATAAAAATATAAATAAGATTATATTTTTCAATTAGTTATATTGTTTTTCAAACTTAAATAACTCTGGATAAAAAGTATCACATATTTATACGGGTATACATGTATTTATTATGAAAATACTCATCCAAAAATTTTAAATGAACAAATTCTATATCTTAAAATTTTCAATTCAAATTAAATTAAAAAAAATCATATGTTGTTAAAAAAATCCGTATACCATCCAGTTTCTAAACTAGTACATAAAAATAGTGTTAAAATGTGATTAAAGAAAATTAAGTTTGAAAAATATACTATAGTTAAATTTTTCTACCCGGAAAGCGGTCCAAGTAAAATTGACATAGAAGAACAAAACAACAGCAGTTATACATAGTCCAAACGTTTGGCACTACATAGTCCAAAGCTGGGATCCAATTTTCTCATTATTTACGTGAAGACTAGATTGTCTTCTATAAAATTAATCACTGGTCTGGTCAGTTGGGCTTAGGTCCGTCCACTTAAAGCCAACACTATATTCAAATGATACACTGTTAGAGTATCTTCAAGGGCGCCATCCCATTTTTGATACATCTGAACTAGTGATTCATTTTAATGGGGTTCAAAATTTCACAAAAATAATACAGAACGTCACTCTTTTTATTGTCACATCTTTTTATTATCACAGATACCCAAAAGTGGTGTTGTGGGGTATTTTTTTCTTCAGGAAGAAGCTTACTTCTTTTTCTTTTCTTTCTTACTTCTCTTCTCTTTCTTTCTTTTTTTCTTTCTTTCTTTTTTTATTTTTCCTCTCTTTTCATTTTTGCTTCCTTAATAATAATATATTATATTAATTTTTATTTTTAATATTTTACTTAGTAATAATATATTATTTAATATAATAATAATATATTATGTTACCAAAATTTTAAATATAATATAATGATATATTATATTACGAAAACTACTTAGGAATAATATTTTTCAGAGTAATAATATATTACTTGGGAATAATATATTATATTACCAAAATTTGAAATAAATATAAATACTCTATTATTTTAAATTACCGGAACTTAAAATAAATTTCAGAAAATGCATCATTTAAATTGAATATTTCATAAATTTGTTTTTGTATTTCATAAAACTTTAAAATTTCATAAATAAAATTATTTATTTCTAAAAATAATAGGTAGCATTATTTATGGATTGAATTATCTTCTCTTTTCTTTAAATAATACTAGCCTATAACCCATGCAATACACGGGCTGATTATTACATTTACAATTTTATTATTTTTCTATTTATATAAATAAACTATAAAAATAATAATTATATATTATTAAGATTATTGAAGTCAAAATATATGTGTAAGATTTTGCATATATCATATTATTGATGGATTCAAAATTTAGATTATTAAAATCTTATAAGAAATTGAGAATCTTGAATAGGACCGGTACATGTGAATGACTTGGTATTATATTTTTATTTTAAAACTTTTCTTGACTTATTAATTATTATATTATAATTTGAATTTCTATAAAAATTAATAATTAATAATTATTAAGATTATTGAAGTCAAAATATTTACCTAATATTTTGCATATATCATATTGTTGATGGATTCAAAATTATGAATATTAAAATATTATAAGAAATTGTATTGAATAGAACTGTACACGTGGCGTTATGTTTTGTCAAATTTTGAACAAGTGTACCATAAAAATGAATTACTCCGTTCAGATGTACCAAGGGACAGAGCCATCTTCAATAGTATTATTAAAATCGTTAGCTAAAATAATTTAAAATAAAAATTATTAAAAAATTATTACACTTGCAAGGTTATTTACTCCACTATATCTTAAAAATACTATGTTGTTATTATTTCAAGTTGTTATAAAAAAAATATTATTTGAATATAATAACATATTATATATAATTTAACTATAGGTTATTATTAGAGGTTCACAAATATAAACAACATAGAGAGATTTGCTAAATTTTTAGCTAAGGGAATTGCACTACTGAAGCAAATAATTTTTTTATATAATATCTAAAATATATATTTATGATATTTTTGACATAATTTTAACTAAGGGCTCATCTCCATTGGAGATGCTTTTACTATATTAAAAATTAAGGATAATGACTCTAACCAAAATACTTACTTTTCATCATCGTAACATTTTTCGAAAATCGAAATTATTTGATAATATATTTGTTTGTAATTAATGTGATTTTTTTAAAAAAAATTGAATAACTCATAAATCGGTCAGATATTTTTAAATAATTTATTATCAATTTATCGATTATTTTTAAAAAAATTGTGGGCTTTGTATAACAAAGCTACTTGTGCTTGGAATATACATAAATGAACTACCATGAATCCTTTTTTAATTTACCAGAGCAACTCCAATAGTATCCTCATGTGTTTCTTAAAAATAATATAAATTAATGGGATTCTAGTTATTTAAGACATTATAAGGTAGTCGAACTCGAACAACAATCCTTATTTTAGTTTTGTTATTCCCGCAACAAGAATTACAAAAGGGGTTCAATGGAATTCTTGAAACGTTTTCACAAAGATATAAAATGTTCTATCTTAATAATATATATAACTGTGTGAATTGATTGGCAAACTGCGGAATAATAACTTGGAATGAATCAATACACAAGTAATTATAAACACAAGTCTTTAAAAACTTTCTGGTGGATTTGAATGTATCCACCAGAGATATATATATAATATCAAGAGAACTCTGTGTAGCAATTAGCTCACAGCTGCTTACAAATGAACAACTAAGATTACAGAGAAATGCTAAGGGTGCAACTTACAAATGTTTCTCTCGAAAAATGTTCTTAGTCTTGTTGTTGTTCTATTTGCTACTTCTTGGTTTATATATCACCAAGATTACAAAGTAATAAGACAAGATAATAAAACAAAACTATCAAGTCTAATACTGTGCTGCTTCATTACTCTATTCCAGCATCTTTGAATATCTTCATAATAGCATGAAAATGACAATGCTTCTTTGTTCTCTAAAACCCAGTTGAATAGGCTTCCACATTCCATTTGCATACACTCGACGCATGTGACTGTGTTGTCACTGTCGACAGATGTTTGAATTCTTTATCTGTCGGGTTCATGATCATCCGTCGGGTTGCCTACTTGATCATCCGTCGAGTGGCATTGTTGTTTATCCATCGGGTAGCAATCTGGCACTTGACTTCATTTTATTTACACATAATTACAAGACATCATCTATGTACAATTAATCAACCTATTCTGCATATTTAATTAAAGTCAACATGACTTGAGTACTACTACAGAATCTAAACAATGTGTATGCAGAAATGTGCTACAGACTTATTGTTATACAAGCTACTCACTCGATGGATAATAAATTATCATCCGTCGGGACTATAATTCTTATCCGTCGAGTGCTACATTTTTCACTAAGTAAAATCTACTAAGATGTTTTGTTAATGAAATCATCAAGTTCACAACATATTCACAAGATGTTTCTTACTATTATTATAATATTAAATTCAAATCCTATTCATATTTTTTAAAGAAGAGAGAAAAAGGAGTGTGAAAAAAGAGAGGAGGAAAATGAATATTTATTAACAAAAGTATCAGAATGTGTAAATCACAGTAACAGATTTCATTATATTTGAGAGAACAATGTAACATTACAGCTTAAGCTTCATGAATGAATAAGAGTTCTTATATAGTACTATATTGAATCTTCTACATACTTCTAGAATCATTGCTATACAGAATGTATCTCTATTTTGTAACTGAATTCTGTTATATGAACTGTGATGTGTATCTGATGACAGCAGCTGATGTCATGTGTTTGTAACTAACTCTGACGCCTGTAGCTTGTTGGCTGTGTTCACTGCTGACTTACTCTCAGATTGGTCTATATAATCAACATCCCCCCGCAAGTTGGGAGTATTGAACTTATTACAAACACCCAACTTGGACAATAGAAATTGCAGAGAAGCTGAAGACAAGGACTTGGTGAAGATGTCTGCAGGTTGTAGAGAGGAGGCAACATGAGATGTCTGAATAACTCCTAGTTGTAACTTCTCACGTACTAAATGACAATCTATTTCAATGTGTTTCGTACGTTCGTGAAACACAGGATTAGATGCAATATACAAGGCTGACTTGCTATCATAGATGAGTGTAACTGGTGTGAGATTAAAGTATCCAAATGTTTTGAACAGATTAAGAAGCCAGGTGAGTTCACAGCAGGTATCAGCCATGCACCTATACTCAGCCTCTGCAGAGGAACGAGAAACAGTGTGTTGTTTCTTACATTTCCATGAAATGACAGTAGATCCAAACATAACACAATAACCAGTGAGAGATTGTCTTGTATTACTACAACCACCCCAGTCAGAATCACAAAAAGCTGTGAGTCTAGGAACTGCATTAGCACTCATAAACAATCCTTGACCTACAGTGCCCTTCAAATATCTTACTACCTTGTAAGCTGCTGTAAGATGATCTATCCTTGGCTTAGAAATAAATTGAGACAGGACCTGAACTGAATAGGCAAGATCAGGTCTAGTAACAGTGAGATATATCAATCTACCAACTAACCTCCTGTATAAGAAAATGTCAGAATCTGATAGTAAATCACTTGAACTTTTATTTAATGTGTGATTTTGTTCCATTGGGACTTTGGATGGTTTGGCAGATAACAGACATGTATCATGTAAGATGTCCAGAGTGTATTTTCTCTGGTGCAAATAGATGCCAGATGAAGACCTAGCAGCCTCAATACCCAAAAAATACTTTAAAGCCCCTAAATCCTTGACTTTGAATACAGAGGCCATATACTTGATGATCTGCTGAATAAGTTCCTTGCTGGTGCCAGTGATTAAAATGTCATCAACATAAACTAAAACAGCAATAAACTGACTGCCAGACTTGTAGGTGAACAGACTGTTATCAGCATGACATTGTACAAAGCCATATTGTAACAATGTTTTGTAGAATTTAGTAAACCAGCACCTGGGAGCTTGTCTGAGCCCATATATAGACTTTCTGAGCTTGCAAACCCACCCTGATAGATCAGTAATCTTATTGACAGCTGGTAGAGAAGACAGGTGAGCATAACCAGGAGGAATCCTCATAAACACTTCTTCACTTAAGTCACCATGTAGAAAAGCATTGGTGACATCAAGTTGAGTCACAACCCAGTTCTGAGAAGCAGCAACAGCAACAAGAAGTCTCACTGTTGTCATTTTGGCAACAGGAGCAAATGTTTCAAAATAATCTAAGCCAAAAGTCTGTGTGAACCCCTTTGCCACCAACCTTGCTTTATATCTGTCAACACTTCCATCAGGCAAAAACTTGATCTTAAACAACCATTTACAATCAACAATGTGTTGATTAGTAGGCCTAGGTACCAATTCCCAAGTGTGATTGGATTCCATAGCAGAAATCTCAAGTTTCATGGCACTAAGCCAGTTAGCATCAGTAGCAGCCTGTTTATAAGTATAAGGTACACGTGTTGCAGCAGTAGCACACAAGAACTTGTAGTAGGGAGGAGTAAATGCATGATAAGAGAGATATTTGTGAATAGGATAAGTACCTGTTTGAGATAGAGATGAGCCAGAGATGGTGCTGACAGATGAATTGTTAAACTGAGCTGGCATTCCTGCATAATCTTTGAATTTTGCTGGAAGATTTCTAGTTCTTATAGGTTTTGTAACAGCTAGAGGCAAATTTTCAGGAATTATATCAGAACCAGAAGATACGGATGAATCTGTGGCTACAGGTTCAGAAGATTGATGAGGTACAGAAGGTTGATGAATTGCAGAAGAGTGAGTATTATCAGTGGTAATAGATGTTGAAGGGATTGATGATGATATGATGTCAAATGATGGATCAGAAAGTTCATGAAAAGGTGACACTGGGAATAGGGGTGTGGAAGTTAAAGGCTGTGAAGAAACAGATATAGAGTGAAAAGGAAATTGATCTTCAACAAACACTACATCTCTAGAAATATAACATTTTCTAGTACTTAACTCCATAACTCTATATCCCTTTTTATTAAAAGGATAGCCTAAGAAGACACATTTGAGAGACCTTGGTGCAAATTTATCTGGTGAATTATACAGATTTGAGATATAGCAAAGACAACCAAATGCCCTTAAAGATGAATAATCTGGATCTTTTTGATATAAAATTTCATAAGGGGATTTGTAAGCAAGAACAGGAGAGGGAAGCATGTTAATGAGATGTGTGGCTGTCAATATACAGTCACCCCACAGAGATAAAGGAACCTTAGACTGAAATCTAAGAGTCCTGGCAACATTTAGCAAATGCTGGTGTTTTCTTTCTACAGTACCATTTTGTTGTGGGGTGTGAGAACAAGTGAATTGTTGCAAGATGCCAAGAGTAGTAAGATGTTGACTTAACTCAGAATTTTGAAATTCAGTGCCATTGTCTGATCTGACAATCTTAACTGAAGTAGTAAACTGATTATGAACATAAGAAATGAAGTCTTTAATCAGGTTGGGAACCTGAGATTTAGTGGACAATAAAAAAACCCAAGTACATTTGGAAAAATCATCCACTATTGTAAGAAATTTATTACAATGACCATGAGTTTGATATTTGTAAGGCCCCCATACATCACATTGAATTATCTCAAAACAAGCCTTACTTCTAGATTCTCTAACTGGAAATGGTAATCTAACTTGCTTAGACAGATGACAGATCTCACAATCTGATAGATCTAAATTGGAAATAGGCAGACACTTAACATGTTTGAGAACAGTAAGAGAAGGATGGCCTAGCCTCCAATGCCACTGACAGACTGGAGACTTTGAAATACAGGAAATAGAATTAGCTGAAAACACAGTGTTTTGAAGTTTTGTGGTGTTGAGTTTGTACAATCCATCTGTCATTTCACCAATCTCTTTCTCCATCATCAAAACAGGGTCCTGTAACAAACATTTAGTAGCAGAAAAATGGACAACAGATGAAGTGTGTTTGGTGAGTTTAGAAATGGATAACAAATTGCATTGAAAACTAGGTACCACTAGCATATCTGTGAGTTGAATATTGTTGGACAGATTTACTGTACCAATATGTGTAACTTTTGAAACATCACCATTTGGTAAGTGTATATCATGATTCACAGATTTTGGATGCATGACAAGGTTTAAGTATGGTGTGATATGGTGTGTAGCACCAGAGTCTAAAATCCATGAGCTACTGCTATTACATAAAACAGGACAGGCAAACATCACTGAATTAGAAACAAGATTACCTGCCACCTGATTAGCACTATTAACAAGCCAAGGTGCAGTAGTAGATGTCTTGACTTTAGCTTGCAGCATATTAATCAACTGCTGGAATTGAGATTCAGAGAGATCAGTTGGAGAAAACTGAGAATTAACATATTTGTCTGAGGATACATCAGGTTGCTGCAAAGTTTGAGTGACACTTTGAACATTAGCTGTTGCACTTTTCTTAACATTGTGCTTAATCTTTGGCTTTGGTTGACCAAACAACTTGTGCCACTCAGGATAGCCATGAAGTGCAAAGCACTTTTCTCTGGAATGTCCAGACATACTACAATGGTCACATACTACATCTGAGGCATTCTTATCATCTTTCTTAGTCACAAAGGACTTCTTAGCTGAAGAAACTCGAGTATTCATTGCAGCAGAATCATGAGTAAACGAGATTGAACTTCCAGAACTGTTTCTCTGATTATCATCTTGTAAGAGCATATCATAAGCTTGACTGATATCAGGCAATGGAGACATTAACAGAATTTGTCCACGAGAAGCAGTAAACTGATCATTTAGCCCCATTAAAAATTGACTTAACTTCATTTGTTGTTCATATTGTATCAATTTAAGTGTCACACCACAAGCACAAGTAGTTACAGCACACACACATCGAGGAATTGGTGCTAATGCCTCTAATTCATCCATCAATCCTCGAAAATGTGTAAAATAAGCAGTAATAGATCTGGATCCTTGAGTGAGAGAAGCCAGTTCTTTACGTAGATTAAACAAACGAGGTACATTATTCTGTGCATAACGAATCGCAAGATCATCCCAGATTTGTTTAGCAGTTTGCATAAACACAATACTCTTGCGTATATCACTAGATACAGAGTTCAAAAGCCACAAAATCACTAGATCATTACTACGTTTCCATAGAGGCAGTAAAGCAGAATTATCACTAGGTTGAGTTTGTGAACCATTAATGAATCCAAGTTTGAGTTTAGCAGATAAAGCTATCTTAACAGATCTACTCCAGTGATTGTAATTGTAATCTGTAAGAGTTTCAGTAACGAGAGATAAACCTGGATGATCTGACGAACTAAGAAAGTACGGATGATTAATGTCGATTACGGTGGAAGACGAAGACGCCATTGATGCAGAGGTTGAAGCTTGATTGTTAAGCGCGGAAGCATATGAACGCATCTCAGAAACGATGACGATCAAAGCTCAAACAGCTCTGATACCATATCAGAATGTGTAAATCACAGTAACAGATTTCATTATATTTGAGAGAACAATGTAACATTACAGCTTAAGCTTCATGAATGAATAAGAGTTCTTATATACTACTATATTGAATCTTCTACATACTTCTAGAATCATTGCTATACAGAATGTATCTCTATTTTGTAACTGAATTCTGTTATATGAACTGTGAGGTGTATTTGATGACAGCAGCTGATGTCATGTGTTTGTAACTAACTCTGACGCCTGTAGCTTGTTGGCTGTGTTCACTGCTGACTTACTCTGAGATTGGTCTATAGAATCAACAAAAAGTAAGATAGGGAATAGTTAAGAGCATCTCCAACAAGCTCTTTAAACAAATTCTTAAGTGGAAAAATAAAGAGTATGTTAAAATTGGAGTTCCAAGAGACTCTTACGGGCTCTTTAAAACCTTAAGAGCCTCCTATGTCTCCTCTCTTTTAAGAGCCAACCACTTGCTCATATTTTATAATATATTTAAGGAGTGCCTTAAAGACTATTGGAGATGTTTTGAGCATTCCTTATCTTTAAGGAAGCAAAAAAAGATGTTAACCATTTAGAAAATTATTAGGATGTTATTGAAATTTAATTTTAATTGAATTCTTATAATTTTAAGTAAGAATTTTTTATAAGTTTTAGAGTTACCCTTGCTCCTTTTTACAAATTCTTTATAAGTAAGTTTTGGAGTTGCTCTTGCTCTTTTTTACCTGCCCCTGTTAACCAAAAATTTATTACATGCTAATGTATTTTTTATGTATCTGTATTGTATTCTGTATATAAATATAAATTTGCAGTCTTTAAGGAATTTCTATATATATAACCCCAAGATTTAAGCAACCTTTGTCTGATCATTACAATCTGAGTCATCATCTTTCCCAACTTGTGTTCAAGTAAGAGAACCTTTTCATTTCTCAATGTTTCTATACATACATACACACATATTTATACACACATAAATGTAAATATGTTTTTTCTTAATTAATCTTTGATCAAAATCGTAATCTTAATATGTTTTTTTGTCTGACCCAATCAAGTGTAATAAACCAGAATCTATGTCTACTAGTAGTAGTTGAGTTACAGTTAAAAGCTGAATCTTAAAAATGTGTAATAACTCATATTCTTTTTTTGTACATCTCCCTCCATATGTTTTTATGAATTTATTGTTGTTAGATCTGTGTACGGTTGAAGTTCAGTTTGCTGCAAAATTAATTTATTGTTTTACTAGATTAGGTCTCGACTGTTTATTTCTTTGCTTATAAGATTCTATCTCATCTTGTATTGATAATTTTTGTATATATGCAATTGTAGTTATGATTCTGTTCTTTTGTTATCAGTGTTGTTCCACAAAATCCAGTGGGTCCTCTTTGTTTGTATTGTCTTTGTAATAACTTGGCCTCCCTTTTTTAACTCAGTTTTGAAGATTGGTTCTTCCCTTTTCTTGGAAAGGTTACATTTTTATTTAAATATTGAACAAGGCAGATTCAGTTCTTTCAGCAAGCTCTGAGCTTGGTTTGGGTTCTTCTTTGTGAGGGGAATCATGGGTTTTCTTTAGTTCTGAGGTCTTCCAGTTCTCGGAAAAAAGTTGAGTACTTTTTCTTTTGAAACATTTGGTTTTAATCTGCAATGAAGGATCAGCTAGTTAATGGGAGGAAATTTGGTAATTACCACTATGGAAGGATATTTAGTGATAGAAGGTGGATTATTCCATTTCTTGCAAGTTTACTAGTTTGGATTACACTGTTTATGGCTGCTGTGTTTGGAATGTATTCGTCTTCCTTTGGTCGGGATCCACTTCAATTTGATATTATTTCGTTTGCAAGATCGTCGGGTTCAGGTGGGTATTTTGTAGAATCTGACTTGAAGACATCAATTGATGATGATGATAGGTTTTCAAAGAAAGAAGCACCTAGATTTGCTTATCTTATTTCGGGCACAAAAGGGGATAGTCAAAGAATGATGCGAACTCTGCAAGCTGTTTATCATCCAAGAAACCAGTATATTTTGCACATGGATCTTGAAGCTCCTCCACGCGAAAGGTTGGATTTGACAATGTCGATTAAAAATGACCTGACATTTCGTGAAGTGGGGAATGTACGAGTAATGGCACAGTCCAATCTGGTAACATATAAAGGTCCTACAATGATTGCTACTACACTTCAAGCAATTGCAATCTTGTTGAGGGAGTGTGCAAACTGGGACTGGTTTATAAATCTCAGCCCTTCAGATTATCCTCTTGTGACTCAAGATGGTCAGTTTTTTTTACTTGCTATATTATTTCACATTTGTCATAGACTCATAGTGCATGTCAGTGTGTGTATAAATTATACTTAATGTTTTGTGTTCAACTAGATTCGCTTTAGATTTATAAAATAGGTAGAGATGGTGGATAAATGTGGCATCTACTTGGAAGATAAAACTTTTAGATTATGTGTGTAGTATGTACAGATAGTAGATGATTAATCTGCTTTTATAAGATATGCCGCTTCACTTAAAATGTAAATGTAGTTAAAGATATAGATAACTGAGCTTGCTCGTATATGGAGTATACTGTCAGGTAGATAATTTGAGGCATGATCGCATGATGTCTATATGCCTATCTTATTTAACACAAGGCTACTAGAACTGCTTCAAAAAAAAAATTGCTACTAGAGCAAGCTTAGGTTGTATAAAATTGATGTTGTTCTACAGGATCACGTGTCTGTGAACACAGAACTATAGATAGGTGCAATGATAATCGAAGTTTGGACGTGCGCATAAGAGGCTGGAAGCCTTAAAAAGCTACTCTGGTTTCACTACTAAAATTATGCAAATTTCTTGTGGTGATCAGTAATATGGATTTCAATATTGTTTTTGTTTTATCACTTTATTCTTCCATAGTTTGTTCTGAGTAATCAAGCGAATGGCGCTGAACAGAGTAAGAAATGTATGTGCTTAAGCTTTCGTAGTGATCATAAAACTAGTGAAGGGGATTTTATATTTACATATCTAGTATGTAGGACTAATAATCTTAAACTATTGTTATCTGGAAAGAATTGCCAGCTCTATAATAGATTTACTCTAAATTTCCTGCTTTAACTAAGAGTTAAAAGTATTTCCAGTTGACATTTGCACCAATATTAATTGCTACGAAAAGTACTTCGCGTAAAAGTCAAGCATTCTAAAGGGAACTTTAAAAAAATGGTATTAATCTATTTTACTGCTGTTATTTTCAAATAATCCTATGCATAGTAAAAGATGCTTCAGACATCCTTGCTACATGACAATCCACATATGGAGATTTGTGTTGAATTATAACCTAGAAGTGGAGATGGTGAGCACTTTCTGGTGCAAACCAAAACAATTCAGTTGGAATCTAAGGCTCCATTTAGCATTTTTTCAGGGGATATTATACGGTGTTTGTTTGGAGTCTTAGGAGTTTTTCTGTGTTGTTTATTTAGTTTAGGGAGAATTAGAATTTTTCACAGGAGCATGTTTGAAAAATGATACGGTTCTAGGGAAACCAACTCCCCAATTTATAAGAGGAAAACGCTTTCCAGATTCCTTACTTTTTTGCAGCATTCCTCTTAACCTTTTTAAGTGATAGTAAGGTAATTGAAAAAAAGAGAGCTTATTATATACATTTACTTCCATATTTGCTTCTATATCCTATACATGTTTATATGAGGGCCACTAATTGGCAAGTCTTGCAAATGATTGAGGTTGCGCAATTATTTAACCTGATCTCCTTTCTAAATTTGTTTTCTTGTTCTGCAGATATGCTTCATGTGTTCTCTAATATATCCAGAAATCTCAATTTTATAGAGCATACACAGATTTCTGGGTGGAAACTGTAAGTAGACTTACAACTTCACTACTGCAACATGTTTTCTGTAATTAAAGTAAATTAACGTATCCTTTGATCATTTGCTTGCAGAAACCATAGGGCAAAGCCAATAATTGTTGATCCCGGTCTTTATATGTCTAAGAAATCTGACCTTACTTGGACTTCCCAGCGCAGATCCCTCCCTACTACTTTTAAGTTATTTACCGGTAAGTTAACACACAATTCACAAATTATCTGTGAATGCTGTAATTACTTTTAAGACTGATGTGAAGTATTAGGGACAAGTTTACTGGTTCGTTGGTGGTTTGGAATATTTGTTTTGTCTCTGTTAGGATGGTGAAGTTTAAGACTCTATGCAGGAAACCATATAATTTGTCTTTCTGTTGGTTAAGTAGGCCATATTTCTTCACATGTCCGTAGCCTCTATAAAAGCTATAAAAGCGGTGGTGTCTTTAGTCACTTTGACCAAAAACATCTGAATCTTTGCAATAGATAACATTGTACTTTTAGTTTTGATGTGATTAATTGGTACAGCTCAGCTTATTTCAGTCAATCAAATATCTCCTGTACAATTATTCTGTCTCTTATTAAATTTGACTGCTAGAAAGGTTTCCTTTCTGATCAGTATCATGCTGTTCCAATTTATTGTAGTACGATTTTGATGCTCTTCTGTCTGCAAAGCCTTGATTGTTTATATGTTTTAGTACCTTGTCAACTGTTTTTTAATGCACATGTCCATTGGTCTATTCCTGATCCAGGTTCAGCTTGGGTGATACTCAGCCGATCCTTTGTTGAATACTGTATATGGGGATGGGATAATCTTCCACGGACAGTCCTAATGTACTACACGAACTTTGTCTCCTCTCCGGAAGGCTATTTTCACACTGTTATCTGCAACACTGAAGAGTTTCGTAACACTGCAGTAAGCCATGATCTTCACTATATTGCTTGGGACAGTCCTCCAAAACAGCATCCCAAGTCCTTAACAATTAAAGACTACAGTGATATGGTAAATAGTAGTGCTCCATTTGCTCGGAAGTTTGCCAAGGATGATTCAGCATTAGACAGGATTGATAAAGAGCTGCTTCAGCGTGCAAATCGATTTGCACCTGGAGCATGGTGTATTGGAAATACAACTGATGGCCATGATCCTTGCTCCTTGCGAGGTGATGATTCGGTGTTTAGGCCTGGCCCTGGAGCCAGGAGATTGCAGGAATTAACTGAAAAGTTGTTATCTGAAGAATATCGAAGCAAGACATGTAAAAAGTGATTGAAATGACTAGATCTGTGGTCTCATATGATGTCTCTGAAGGCTTTTACGGTCCTGGTTGGGATGCTCTTAAATTTTCCTTGGAGCAGCTGCTTCTGCAACTCAAAAGATGAAAATAGGCAATTGTACATTGTTGTATCCATAGCTCAAAATGTGCTAATTTGTAAATGGTAGAACTCTTTTTTAGTTCAATTGAACTGTATTTTTTACTTGAAAAAATTGTACAATATTTCAATTTAAAGCCATTATATTTGAAATCATGAATCTGTTTTTGCCAGTACCTTTGTCAATTTAAATCTAACTCCCTTTAATGAATAATATTACATATAGGATACTGCAGGAATAATGATCTGACTGAAGGCAAAACACTAATCGATCATTGTTAAGATATTCAAATTACACCATTTATCGAGAATGGCAAGAGATACTTTTTTTAATCAACATTGCCCTTATTTCAAATGTTCTGTGTAACGTTCGTAATCATAATGTGTTTTGGTAAAGACATGACTAACATTTCCAAATTGAATTTCAAAAACGTAAGAACATAAAATTGTAACAAATCACAGATTTACATCACTTTCCTTGTAGAGTATAAAAGTTCTGACATTGATTTAATTTTAAAACAAAGATTGAATTTGATACTAAAAATATTGAGTAGCCTTGAAACGCTTGGATACTACCATATATACTAGGTGTAAAATTGTATGTTAGCAAGGCAAGAGTGAAGTTTTAATTTTTAACCAACGCTTCTTCTTTTAAACATAGGATTGTAATTTCTGCAACAGTCTATATAAGCAAACATCGAGGATGGTGTGGGCATTCATACACATTAATCTCTCGTAAACCTCACTAGAGTCTTTGATCTTAATAAACTTGTCTTTTTTGCTTAGAAGGTCACAATGTCAATGGATACGTCTAAGGTTCTGCCATCTTCTTCCAATGAACATGTTGATGCAAAAGTAGTAGCAGAAAAGGAGATCGGAGATAATTTGCCTCCGGGCTATTATTTTCTCCCTTCACCATCACAATTAATTCAACTGTACTTAGTCCAGAAAATCTTAGGTCTTCCGATGGCGTCTGATATTGTCAAGATCATGGATTCTGTCGAGCATCTAGACCCCGATCAGCTTAATTTAGGTATTGCTTTCCATTCTATTTGTTCCTTAATGTTTGCTTAACATGATTATTACTTATTAGCTCTTTTTTTAAAATTAACGGTTAATTGTAGCGCTTTGAATTGGATGTTTTGATAGCGGATTGAGTAACTAGCAAATTGAATTTAACTGTTTTAAAAACAATTTAGCAAGCAACGACTTGAATTAACTGTTTGTATTTTAACTAAACACATGTCAATTCTCTAACTGAAAAAACTCCTTCAAACGGCTTTTTCAAATTAGCGGATTTGGTCCAAACTGCTATTCCAATCTGTCAGTGGCCAATATTTTAGTTGATTAATCTTGTCAAATCTCTAATTTGATTCAACCTGCTCAAATTCTGAAACTTCCAAACACGGTTATTGTTTTGTAAATCGGCATTTAAATATTGAAGCAATTGCATGCATGATAGTCATGATTGATCCTATTATTTGAATGCCCTTGAATCGGTTTTAATTAATGTTAATTTGGGTTTGGTATTGCACTGCAAGAAAAACCCGAGAAAGCATATTTAAACTATCCCTTATTACTTGTATGCCTCGTAGGAAAAGCCGGTTTCTCTTCTAGTGTTGAATAATGAAGATTTTTGTTTTTTTGCTAATAATCCACATTTGTTTTTGATTTTATGAACACAGATGAGTTCAAGTACAGCAGAGACAAAGAGGGTTATTACATTACAAAAAAAGTAGAAAGAAAGACGGATGAGGAAACAACTATTAAGACTACAACTGGATATTGGAAGGAAACCAAATCAAATTCTCATATTTTTAACAAAGATAGACAAATTGCTGGATACAGAAATACTTTTGCTTTTTACCAGGCAGATGGTAAAGAAACGGGTTGGAGATTGAATGAATACACAGCCATTCCCGATATCGTTCCAGCTGATGCACTTAGTGACACTGTTCGAGCTAAGGTAAACATGTCGCTATAATTAACTTGAACAATCAAAGTCGAAGACTATGTTATTATTCCTAATATAATACTAAGATTTGCAAGTTCATTAAATTATATGGGTCATTGAAGGCTAATAAGCTTTTTGTCCTCTTGACAGATTGATGAATATGTAGCATGCAGAATTCGATTCAAAACAGAGAAACTGCCAGAACAAATTATCTACGATGAAGAAATTGAAACGGATGAAGATGAAGATGTAGATCAATAAGGGCCGGCCTTTTTGTTTGGATTATTCAACACTGATTCTTTTTGTCTATGTTTTTTGTAATAAATTTCCAGAATATTGTATCTGTTTTAAGTGTGATATTCTGTTACCCAATTGAAATTGCCTATAGGCTATACTATAGAGTATCTGCATAAGAATCGGTTATACTGTTAGAATAGAAGAGTGAGATTTGCATAAGTATTGTCATTGTAGGACAATGTTTAGCTTGCTCTGAGCATGGTCTCAAATTACACTTCATTTAACATGCACAGAAACTTATTTCGTTTGGTTTACTACTGGTCTCATAATTTAGTCGATGAATAGCATAAGAAACTTATGCAAGTGAACGTTCCATGAACCGATATGCCATCATATAGCAGTGGCTCATCATACTTAATCATCATAAAGCCATTATATTTGGAATCATAAATCTGTTTTTGCAAATACCTTTGCCAATTAAAATTAACTCCCTTCACTGATAAATCTTACATAGAGAGCACATTTTTTATTATGATAATATTCTGATCAAGTGCAAGAAATAGGGTACTTGAGTCGTAAGATGTCCATACAAAGTCATTGAGTCAATCTGAATTAGCAGAGATGGACTTGATATATATTTCAGTAACCATCTCTGGTGAAAGATCGGTAAAATACCCTTGCTCCACCCCCAACCCTTCTTGGCTTGCTAGCATCTCAACTCTATTCTGGACACGATCTGCTCCAACCTTATTAAAATCTAACAAGAAACAAGCTATCTCAGTTGTGTCCTCACCGTGGACCAAGCCTATTGTTTGAACAGTTGGAAGCCCACCACCTCGGCCACTTACCTTTTGTGCAATACGTCGAGTAACTGAGAAATCAGTGGACAGTATAGGCACATTATATGTTGCTATCCACGGACTAGCACCTATCACAGTCACTCCTCTGGCTCCAGAGATGGTGCTAGGCCCTTCATCAGGCCTCTCAAAATAATTTGCAGGTTTGATCCATCCTGCCCATTGGGTGCCCATCACATTAGGCCGGAAATAACCTTGTTCACGTCTGATAATGGCCAATGCCTTGCCAGCGGGATGTGCAGCGTCATACAGGAACACTGGCACTGTACACATATAACTAGAAAATATTACTAATCTTTCAAATAAAATACAACATATAATATATCAAGGCAATATGTTGAGGCATTCAGCATTCAAAATTCTTTACTAGTTGAATATTGTACACACCCTGAAAGCGGTTCCCAAACTCTGCTGCAACAGTTTTAGCAAGCCAAGCCGCTTCATCCAAAGAAGCCCGACCAAGTGGATGGAATATAATGTCATCAACAACGCCAAGCCGAGGGTGTGTACCAGAGTGTAACTCTAGATTTATTGCAGCAAATGCAGCTTCAGCCATGGCTACCACAGTTTGATGCAGAGGGCTGTAAATGGGGCAACCTGTGCTATCATGAGCAACATATGAAACCATAGTGTACCTCACTCGGTTGTAAGCACCATCTTCAAACTTCTTTACAATTACAGTTTCTGGTTGGAGTTTAGCTGCTCTTTCAATCGAATCAAGAACTTCTTTGTTCCGTGACTCGGATATGTAGAGCTTGCAGCATAGCAGCATGGTTTGATTTATGTTTTTCTTCTTCTCCTTGAGAGAGAACAAATCGAAAAATTGAATAAATCAATAACAGGAATGAATTTCTTTTGTAGATTTTAGGCTCAATTGAAATGGTACTCTATGAGCTCAATTCTTAATAAAAAAATTGGCCACTGCTCAAAAACAAATCTGTACATGATTAATGTTTAGCTCCTTTTAAGTCATTGACTATACTGCCTTCATGTAATTTCAAGAATTTTTTAAAAAAGTTTAGTTAACTATCTTGCTGAACTTTTTTCATCATTACAAGTCTTTGAATGTAATGTAATTGATACAAATTTGCAGATTTTACAATTTCAATTACATGAAACAAAATTAGATTCCTTCATAAAAACTTTTAAAAAAATACTCCATAAAAGAATGTAAGTAAACATAACTATATTGGGCTTGGGATTGATCTTGCGATTATACCAAGAAATGTCATGCAAGAACAATCACATACTCTAGTGCATTTATGTGTATGTGCAGATAATATACTATGACAAAGATTGCATAAAGATCAAGAAGACACAAACATACACATAGGTACTGAATTGCAAGTGAACTGTGTGTGTTGGTTGGAGATGATCAAAGTGTTGAAAAGTAACAAAGTTGTATTCAAACCTTGGTATCATCTGGGGAGAAAGCCATTGATTTTTTTAGATTATTTCGCTTCTTCAGCTAGCTGTGTTGGTATTTCATAATAAGAAACTGAGTAGAGAGGATAATGTAAAGAAGAGACATAGATTTATGTATGATATAATCTTTGTATTCCTTGTCTTGATACATACATCATCATCTTACCCAGCAGCTTAGCCAGATTAATAGATGTCCCACAACAATATATTACTACCACATGGTCTATACATTAAACTAGTTCCTACAGCTTCCATCCTCATTTTCTCGCAATCTCCTTTATTTTTGAATGACGTTTTATAATGATCGCTGAAAGCGAAGTATGGTGGGTTGATTTAAGGTCCTGAAGAGTCGGTTACTTAACTTGATATAGATTTGTGTAGGTTACTTAACTTGATATCACATTTGTTACACGACATTAAAATATATGAGAATTTATCATGCTTGAGTTTGTTTTTATATGATTTATTTCTTAATAATTTAATCGACTTGTAACAGATTTTAAAATATATTAATATAAATTTCTAATATGGTAATCTGTCTGGTAATTAAACGGGCCGATATACACATAAAACTTAAGGATGGAGAGCAATTTTTGGATCTCCCAAGCAAGCAAGGCCAGCACGAGCAATAGGTGAACTCAGAACACGTAAGTATGAACTTTAATTCCTATACGTCTAAACTTTCTCCGAACTCTTCGTTGCAAAAGACTGTGAAGTGTGAACTAATCACACACTTTAAGGTACATGTACAAGATTAGCATTATAAAATTTTACTGTATTTTCTATATTTATACCATTTACGTAGGACCTCCAATAATTAAGATATTGGTTGGGAGTAGCCAAGGAGTCCCCTCAATTCCTACTTCTATATCTAGACTTATCCAACTACATGCACACTAAAATGCCCCCCTCCAAATAATGTCATATACTGTTGGACAAACTTAGTATTTTAGATTAAGTTCTGAATCATTTTGAGACTTTATATGAGTGAGACACATTATGTGTTAGTGGTGTGTATTTATTGGAGCATATTCTCCTCTTCGAGGAGATTCCAACGCATATTTACACGCTCAAAATGAGTAAAAGGTGAATGAGAACTGATGTTCCAAAATTTTACCTTTTGATATGAAAAGTGGTTTTGTACCACATCGAGAGTAGCACAAACCTATTCCTTAGTTTTTCTTATAAATACCATGTACCACATCGAAAAGAAAAACAAGTCCTTTCATGCCTCTCTTTATAAATAGAGTCTTAGGACATCAGTTTTATTAAGTCAAGGGAATAAGAGTCCTCTCTTTCATTCTCGGTCTCTTTAGTCTTAAATTTTCCAATACTCCGGTGATAGTTCTCGGGCTTAGTTCAAGTTCGCTGAGAGTATATTCGATCTATCGATTATACTGGTATCTCGTTTTATCCTGGGAGGCTATCGACTCGCACATACGGTGAGAGGCGAAATAGCTTTAAGGAGACAGTTTCAACTGGACTCCAGGATTTCCATTTGGTTATATTCTTCATTTCTCTGTTTGATTTTGTTTACTCACACACACACTTATTTGATTTATATGTATTAATCGTAGATTGTATTCACAATCTTAAAGCTATTTATTTTATATACATCTGTGACTGATACATTTGTATCTGCTTGTTTTGTTGAGTAACAGATCGATGGAGAACCAAACTGTGAACGATTCGATGAACATGACGGCTGATCCCAACGAACAGATCACTGGATCTGATGGGGTTCACCAGCAGCCGATTAACCCTAACGCACGGATCGTACGATCTGATGGGGGTCAAACGCCTGTTGGACATGTGCCTGTGGGACACACTGTCATTGGACAGTTTAGTGTTCCTCTTGGACAGATATCGGCAGGATTCACTCCTCCGATCATACTTGCAGTGCCTACTGGTGTGCATACACCTGTAGTACAGACGCACGTACCATCTGTTCCACTTGTGGTGCCTGCTGCACATGCTGAAAAACCTGAGAAGTTCAACGGAACGAACTTAAAACGTTGGCAACAAAAGATGCACTTTTATCTGACCACGTTGCATATGGATCGCTTCCTTAAGGAAGAACCACCGTTGCTCACTGCTGAGAGTAACATGCAGACTGTGTATGCTGCTGATGCTTGGAAGCACTCCGAATACATCTGTCGGAACTATGTGTTAAATTGTTTGTCTGACTCGTTGTATAACGTATACAGCGCGAAGCCAACAGCTAAGGTCTTATGGGAGTCACTTGACCATAAGTATAAAACCGAGGACGCTGGGGCAAAGAAGTGGATTGTTGGCCGCTTTCTTGATTATAAGATGGCAGACTCTAAGACTGTGGTCAGTCAGGTGCAGGAACTGCAGGTGATCATTCATGACATTCATGCTGAGGGAATGGTCATAAGTGAGTCTTTCCAAGTTGCTGCTGTTATTGAAAAGCTTCCACCTGGATGGAAAGATTTTAAGAACTACCTTAAGCACAAGCGAAATGAGATGTCTATGGAGGATCTTATTGTTAGACTTCGTATTGAAGAAGACAACAGAGGGTCTGAGAAGAAAGTTAATGTAGCCACTGAGAAGGCAAACATGGTGGAGCACGCTCAAAGCTCCAAGCCCAAGAAGACTAATTCTTGGTAAAGGGGCAAAGCTGGCACCCAAAGGAGGAATTTCGAAGTCGAAATTTCAGGGGAAGTGCTACAACTGTGATAAAGTTGGTCATAGGTCTTCTGACTGCAAGAAGCCCAAGAAGCCCAACAAGAAGAAAGAAGCAAACATGGTAGAGAATATCTCCAAGGATATGGGTGATATAGACCTCTGTGCTACGGTCTCTGAAGTGAACCTGGTCGGTTCTAATCCACGTGAATGGTGGATTGATACTGGTGCTACTAGGCATGTTTGCTCAGACAAGGCGATTTTCTCTAGCCTCAAAGCTTCTGATGCTGGTGAGAAGCTCTACATGGGGAATTCAGCAACTTCTACCATTGAGGGTGAAGGCACGGTGATCCTGAAGATGACCTCTGGGAAGAATCTGACTTTGAAGAATGTACTTTATGTGCCTGATATTCGCAAGAACCTTGTGTCTGGTTCTCTGTTGAGTAAGCATGGCTTTCGCATTGTAATAGAGTCAGATAAAGTAATTTTGTCTAAGAGTGGTATGTTTGTAGGCAAGGGTTATTTAACCGATGGGCTTTTTAAGCTCAATGTAATGTCCGCTAAGGACGATAATGAAATGAAGAATTCTTCTGCTTACTTGCTTGAGTCTCCTAATTTATGGCATGCTAGATTAGGACATGTAAATTATGACACTTTACGACGTTTAAGTGCAAAAGAATACATACCTAAACTTACTATCGATTCAAAACATAAGTGTGAGACTTGTGTTGAGGCAAAATTAACGAGATCATCATTTAAACGTGTGGAAAGGAACACCAAAGTGCTAGACCTAATACATAACGACATATGTGATTTAAAATTCGCTCCAATAAGAGGAGGAAACAAGTATTTTATTACATTCATTGATGATTGTACAAAATACTGCTATGTATATTTGTTGAAAAGCAAAGACGAAGCTATAGATAAATTTAAAATCTATAAGGAAGAAGTTGAGACACAACAGACTGAGAAAATCAAAACGATACGAAGTGATCGTGGATGTGAATATGTTGAACCATTTGGAGAATTCTGTTCACAACATGGTATAATCCATGAGGTCACTGCACCATACTCCCCTCAGTCAAATGGTGTGGCTGAAAGGAAGAATCGCACTCTGAAAGAAATGATGAATGCGATGTTGTTAAGCTCTGGGCTTCCACAATCGATGTGGGGAGAAGCCATCTTAAGCGCAAATAATATTTTAAATATTACGATGCGCAAGAATAAGGATGTAAGTCCTTATAAAATGTGGAAGAAAAAGAAACCAAGTTACAAACACCTGAAAGTGTGGGGGTGCCTTGCAAAGGTACTGATCCCTACACCGAAGAAGGTGAAGATAGGTCCTAAGACTGTGGATTGTATTTTCATCGGATATCCTCCACATAGTACTGCATATCAGTTTCTTGTTCATGAATCCAAGATTCCTGATATTCAAAAGAATATCATTATGGAATCAAGGAATGCCTCATTCTTTGAGACGATGTTTCCCTGTAATCCAGGAAACCAACAACCTACGACGTCTAAACGATCTCATGAGTCTGTAGATGACGATAATGAGAGTGACGAAAGTGAAGACGAAAATGTGGGGTAGTGAGAAGGAGCAAAATATAACGAACAGAGAAATCCTATGGGTCTGATTTTATGACCTATTTGCTCGAAGAAGGTGACCCAAAAACCTATAAGGAGGCGGTTACCTCACCTGATGGACCTATGTGGAAAGAGGCCATCAAGAATGAAGTTGATTCAATTATGCAGAATCATACTTGGGAACTAGTGGACTTGCCAACTGGTTGCAAACCATTAGGTAGCAAGTGGGTTTTCAAGAAGAAGTTGAAAACTGATGGAACTATTGATAAGTATAAGGCCAGACTTGTGATTAAAGGATACAAGCAACAAAAAGGCCTTGATTATTTTGATACATATTCTCCTGTAACGAGAATAACGTCCATAAGGATGATGTTTGCTATTGCTGCAATGCGTAATCTAACTGTACATCAAATGGATGTGAAAACAGCCTTCCTAAATGGGGACATAGATGAGGAAATCTATATGGAACAACCCGAAGGGTTTGTTGTCCCAGGACAAGAAAGGAAAGTTTGTAGATTGGTGAAATCATTGTATGGTTTGAAGCAAGCGCCTATGAAATGGCATGAAAAATTTGACGAGGTCGTGCTGGCTAATGGCTTCAAAATCAATGAATGTGATAGTTGTGCCTATTACAAGGATAACGAGAGTGGCTATGTCATGATGACGCTATATGTAGATGATCTACTTATTGCCGGAAGCAATGATAAAGTGATCAAATCTACCAAGGACATGTTGAAATCAAGATTCGACATGAAAGACATGGGACTAGCAAATGTAATTCTAGGAATTCAAATTTCTAGAACATCAGAGGGTCTCGCATTAAGTCAACCACATTATATTGACAAGATCCTTGAGAAGTTTCTTAAGGATGACTTTGAGAAAGCTAGGACACCTGTGGATATGACTTTGCACCTATCCAAGAACAAAGGTGTAGTTGTTTCCCAATTGGAATACTCGAGGATAATTGGCAGTCTGATGTACCTCATGAGCTGTACAAGACCAGATATTGCATACTCAATTAGCAAGTTGAGTAGGTTTACGAGTAATCCGGGAGCTGATCACTGGAAAGCGATCATAAGGGTACTAAGGTACTTGAGGGGAACTCGAGACTATGGACTGCACTATGGCAGATACCCAGTAGTATTAGAAGGATATACTGACGCAAATTGGATATCTAGCAAGAAAGCACTTAAGTCTACGAGCGGCTATGTGTTTACATTAGCTGGAGCGGCAATATCATGGAAATCCTCAAAACAAACGGTGATAACTCATTCCACGATGGAAGCTGAGTTTGTGGCACTAGATAAATGCGCCGAAGAGGCTGAATATCTACGTCAGTTTCTGGAGGATATTCCAAGATGGCCAAAGCCTGTAACTGCAATAGGGATTCATTGTGATAGTCAATCCGCTATTGGCAGAGCGCAGAGCACGATGTATAATGGAAAGTCTCGTCATATACGATGACGACACAGTTCCATTAGACAATTGATCTCAACCGAAATTATCATTATTGACTATATACCGTCAAAAGATAATATCGCGGATCCACTAACCAAAGGGTTATCAAAAGAAGTGGTTGAGAAATCATCGAGATGGATGAGCCTTAAGCCTATTGCTTAACGGCATCATGGTGGACACCCAACCATTGCTGACTGGAGATCCCAAGAACTTGGTTCAATGGGACAACTAAATCATGATGACCAAATCACTGTAGGGGTAACCCCTGGCCTGTTCCTATGATGAGGAAACAGTGAGACCCGTAAGGTACGAGGTTAAACTTTGAGCTTTTAATGATCTTTGATGAATACATGGAGTTCAGGAGTGAACGCATGGAATTCAGTTGAGTAAACGCGGGTTACTCTATAAGATAAAGATCACCTATGTGGGAGAGAAGTGGGGCCGCTTCAAAGGAGAATTGCGAGGCACAATTCTTTAAAAACTCCTGCAGAACCAGGACGATGTTCCATGGCCAAAATGGACATAATCATGAGAACTGAATGAGTCAGGAAAGATATAGTGATGAGTATGTCATCGTTTACACAAACGGTCGAACAGTTCAAGGACATCGCGTCATACTTTCTACCAGTAAAGTCGATATACTTATTCGAGCGAAGGTTCAAGGAGCATTCTCTACCTATCGTATGCTATATCTGACCGCCGGAACTATCACCAAGTCAAGCTCCACGTCTGTCTGTCTATGTGGTGCGTGCTACTGGACCATCAATCTCATTTATGGGGGATTGTTGGACAAACTTAGTATTTTAGACTAAGTTGTGAATCATTTTGAGACTCTATATGAGTGAGACACATTATGTGTTAGTGGTGTGTATTTATTGGAACATATTCTCCTCTTCGAGGGGATTCCAACGTATATTTACATGCTCAAAATGAGTAAAAGGTGAATGAGAACTGATGTTCCAAAATTTTACCTTTTAATATGAAAAGTGGTTTTGTACCACATCGAGAGTAGCACAAACCTATTCCTTAGTTTTTTCTTATAAATACCATGTACCACATCGAAAAGAAAAACAAGTCCTTTCAAGGCTCTCTTTATAAATAGAGTCTTAGGGCATCAGTTTTATTAAGTCAAGGGAATAAGAGTCCTCTATTTCATTCTCGGTCTCTTTAGTCTTAAATTTTCCAATACTCCGGTGATAGTTCTCGGGCTTAGTTCAAGTTCGCTGAGAGTATATTCGATCTATCGATTATACTGGTATCTCGTTTTATCCTGGGAGGCTATCGACTCGCACATACGGTGAGAGGCGAAATAGCTTTAAGGAGACAATTTCAACTGGACTCGAGGATTTCCATTTGGTTATATTCTTCCTTTCTCTGTTTGATTTCGTTTACTCACGCACACACTTATTTGATTTATATGTATTAATCGCAGATTGTATTCACATATACTTCCGAGTACATACAAAATCAAGAAATGATCTAGCGTTCACATTAATCACTACTACCAATTTGGCTCCTTTCAATTACGATTTTTTGCACAGGGAGGGTATATCATTATTTGCAAATACAGAGTCAATAAAATCTGATAACTAAGCTTTTTAACGTGTATTTGCGGGCTGTTGGGCACACGCCGGGAAAATGTAAAAAGAAAACATACCATGTTGTAATCTGCTCAATTGTATAAATCGCTCGTATCGCTCGTTACGGATAATCGCAAAATACGGATGGAATGCGAATTAAAATTACATGAACCGCATATCCGTGAATTGACTGCGAATTTAAATTTTAAATAATTGCAAAAGTCGAACCGCAACCGCAAATCGCTATATATATAACATAATATATAATATATATCATAAAATGCAGAAACAATCATATATAAGAATTAAAAGATAAAGAGTTTGGGGTTGCAGGATGTTGGACTTTATGTTTTATAATTTAAATAAACTATTGAAAGAACAAAAATTTGAGCCCAAGCCAAATAATCACTTGAACTCTTGTAATACACTTTATTTTTACAAATTTCTAAGATTTGATAAGTATATTTGCAATGAATTATTTTTATTTATCATTTATCGTAGAAGTCAATGGTTGAACCGCAAGTCGATCCGCACCAACTGCAACCGCGCGGTTGAAAAAGTCACGATTAACCGCAACTGTAAATGCAACTGAGGTTGTAGATTTAATAAAATCGCTATATGTGATTTGGTGTGATTTTGATCTACCAACTGCACCAAACATAACCGCGTACACCCCTAACTTGTTGTATATACTCATTTAATGTTGCTATCTTTTCACGCCCACGTTTTTTTATTTATGCCAATTCTTGTAACAGATTTTCAGGATGGTGATTGTACATGTGTGCTGTGCATGTATACTGTATTACACACGAAGCAAAACAAGAACCATACAATACAAAAGGCGGAGACCCCGAAGCAAGACAAAGCTGAGGTGTCCGCAAATAAAAGAAACAAGAATCAAGAAGCCCGCGGACTATATAAACAAGAAATAAAACAGGCAACATGAAATGACACAGATAATTAATATTTAATTGTGAAAATTTGGTATACGTATATTAAAAAGTATAAATTTAATTAGTGCCGAATTTGATTTTCTAGAAATGGGTACACGACATAAGAAATGAAATTACACAAAAAAATAATAAATAAATAATTTTAAAAAATATTAAAAGTTTATATTATAATTTTTATATCTTATTCTAATACTAAGTAACAAATATAAATATTCTATTTATATACAACTTATATCTACACTTACTCTTTATTAATAATTGAAACCATGTTTTATTTGATAATAAAAGTACCAAAATACCAAATTTTGGTACTCACTATATAGTTATATAACTATTTTTAAAATTTTATATTATTAAATCTCAAATACTAACCAGAAATAATTTCTACTCTTTATATATCGTGTTTTTCTATTAGTTAGTATCTATATCAACATCGATTTCTTTTAAATTGAAATATATTTTTATAACAATAATAATTAAGTATTAGTAAATGATTTAACTGATATTGCAAGAAAATAATAAAATATCAAATTTTGGTACTCACTATATATGTATATAACTATTTTTATAATTTTATATTATTAAATATCAATACTAACTCTTTGTAGATTTTGTTTTCCTTTAGTTAGTATACATCTCAGCGTCAATTTACTTTTAAAACTGAAAATATTTTTTAACAATAATTAAGAAATAGTAAATGATTATACCTCCTGAATCAGATACTGTCACTTAATTACGGTTTATCTTGATCCACGTGGTTTGCAGGCTATTGCGTGAGCTCGTAGGGTTTACCCAGAGCGCACCCGAAGGGTAGCGGCCGCAGGTTACCTACGATAAAAAAAAAGAAATAGTAAATGACTTTATTGATATCTATTTACTGTTAAGCTGAAAATCATTGATTCCCCGATTGTATTTTTTAATGTACATCCCGATGTCTATTTACTTTAAGTTAAAAAAATTATTTTTAATAGTATCGAATTTATGAGTTATATTTAACTTTTAGTAAGTAATATTATATTAAATAAATTAATATCTATATACTTTTAATTTGAAAAATAATTCTATCAATAATTAATTAATATTAAATAAAATATATTAAAAAATAAATATAAGATAAATATCAAGTAATATTAAGTAATAATAAATTATCTTAAATAATAAAAATATTTGAGTCATAAGATAATTATAAAATTAGTTTCAGAAAAGAATACTATCAGTAACAAAGACCTGTTAGATTTCAATAACAAGCACTTTGGTCAAAAAGTAGAATTATACTGTGAAATTTCAAAACTAACTTCAAAACTAAATTCGATTACTTTTAAATATATAATTTTATAATATTTGACAATTACCATTTTAATATTTCATATTAATATTTTAATTTCGATATGTGTTTCGCCTAAATGATGAGGTCCAATTTCCTAAAAAAAATTAGTTTAATATTTTTAATTTCGAGTACATACTTTTCAATATGTTTTATACTAATTTAATAATTTTAATTTTGGGACCGTGTTTCACCCGGGTTACCGACTAGTAAATACTAAATAAGTAAATATACTATATATTTGACTAGTAAATTTACTGTGCACTTCGTAGATATAGGTTTTGGTATTTTTTTATCGCAGAGCATCTGCCGTCGCTACCATTCGGGTGTGCACTGATAAACCTTACTGTTCACGCAATAGCCAGCAAATCAATAGCATACAAATCACGTGATCAGGGTAAACCGTTTTTAAGCGACAAACTCTGACTCAGGAAACATAATCATAAATTCTCCTTCTGTGGGATTCGAACCCGTGACCGAGAAAATAATTATCTCTGCGTTAACCAACCGAGTCAACACTTGCAGATAGATTTTGGTACTTCAAGAACATTTTCACGAACTTATTTTAAATATTTTGTATTTGGAACTTGTATTTTTTATTCAAAACTTGGTTATTTACTATACTATATAATTTATGTTTCCAATATATTTTTAACCAATTATTTTTTTTCTCATATAATTCGTATATTTTTCTGTACTTTTTTTTATATAATTCGTACATTTTTGTGTATTTAACGAATATATACGAATATATTAATTTCGGATTAATGTCAATTAAATGATACACGAATTAAATTCAAATCAGGTTTAATTTTAAGATTTTGACAGGAAAATACGGAACAAATATACATGAACGCGAGAAATTATCAGGTCCAGTTGCCCAAAAGAGTTAGGTTAGCCCGTGATCTGATGCATGACTTTTGTCCTTACTGGAATCTAAATGGATAATAATGTTTCGTGTATGAAATTAATTGGTACAATAATAAAGCTACTTGAATAATATAAACTAATATTAATTGATCATATTATTGTAAATTGAAAAATGATTTGTTTACTATGATGTTAATTATAATTTTTAACTGTATTTAAATCTGATATTTATCAAAAATATTAATAAGAAGCAAGTCATAATATAAAACTAAAAATTTATCAAGTCGGACAACCCTTTTCCTGCGGGATGTAAAGAGATTTGAATCTTATTACAGAGAACGATAGTCGTTCTGCAAATATGAACAAATAATTATAAGGCCCGTTTGGAAAATTTTAAAATATATAACTTATAACTTAAGTGTGTTAAGTGACATATTTGTAATAAGTGGTTTTTAATAAATAAGTTATTTTTGATGTTTGATGTTTCATTTATAAGTAAAGTGGGGTGTTTGGTAAAATAACTTATAAGTTAAATTTTTTAATAATAATTTTTTGAATATAGAAATATATAATTTTATTAAAATGAAATTCTTTTATTTATTTATTACAATGCTTAAATAAAAAGATCGAGATATTACAACATGAACATATTTGGATATAAATAAACAGTCATGAACATAGATTGAAATATGGTTAATTTTTATCAACAAGAGTCATGAACATATTTGGATATAAATATATGCACTCACTTCAAAATATGGATGATATCGTCCATGTTGAGGTGTATGATAACGACATCGAGTATTATAATTTGAAGCCGGTTTATTGTAATCGCTTGTCAGTCTGCAAACAACTTGTAGAACCGAATGAAAATGTCGACTAATTGTCTCACCAGAGCGATTCAACATTTCTTGCATTAAACTATTTTCACACCCATGCGCAACAGTCATTAAGAAGATCCCTACTTCCTCATATTCAGACATGCCTTGTGTGGCAACCAACCCATAACGATATACTAATGTTCGACAAAAACTTATAAAAGTATCTTTAGACATACGAAAATCTTGATAACAACGAATTTCATTCCCTTTCATTATTTCATCAATTAATATACCTCCCGTTCTAATTGAATCATGACATGGCACTTTGTGCCCAAAACTTTCATAATAATACACCAATGTGTAAGCAGCAGCACGATAAACCGTTTGCCAATCCAACAAATTTGACTCATCTTCCTCAGTTTCATTTGGAATTTCAAAATCGTATTGATATACACTATTTGACTCAATATAAAAATGATTTTCGTACGAATATTGTGGGAAAGGATTAAATATATAAGAAGACTCTACATTTGTATCAAAAGAAGACGTACATTCTGTATTAGAAATCTGACCTTGGGAATTATTATAACCAAAAGGGTTGTAACCAAAAGGATTATAACCATATGGATCCATTTGAGATGCTACACTTACATAACAAGTTTATAGCTTATGCTGAATGTGAAGATGAAAAATATGAAGCTGCTAGGAATATGTGTATTAGTTTGATGATAAGTTAAACAAAACAGTTAAGTAGAAATCTAGTGTTTGTAGCCTCAACGGATAAGACTATTCTGGCTATCCGTTGATGGAGTAGCTTTACTTAGAAATAAGTTTAGTATTGTAGCACATTTCAGTTTCTGTATTTAAGTTATAATTCTTAGATGATTGTGGGAAATTATAAGTCATGTTGACTACTAGTGGATATGCAAATAGGAGGGCTAATTGTAAATATTTCATGCCTTATAATTTTGTATAAGTGAAGTAGTATCAACTGATAAATTAAAGGCCTTCAACGGATGAGAAATAAAGTTTCAACGGATGTCTCTAAAGCTTCAACGGATAAGATCCATCAACGGATGAGTGCATCAACGGATAAAGCTTCAACTACTAATGCATCAACGGATAAAGCCATCAACGGATGAAAGCTTCAACGGATGCTCAGTTCAATAGCAGTTGACAGTGACAATTCATAAGCTGACAGAGGCACATGGGTTGACAGAGACAATTGGAATGTGGTAGCCTCTTGGAGGAATCAAGAAAATACAGCATTTCCATTCTGGTGCAAACAAGGAAGTATTCAAAGATTCACAGATTATCCTAGATTGCATTGGATAGAGAAATGAAGAAGAAACATGTGAAGAATCTTTTTAATTGTATTTGTACTTTTATCTTCACTTGTAAACTTGGTGATATATAAATCAAGTTGCAGCTAGTAATTAGAGTGTGAATTTTCCAGAGCTGTTTAAAAAAACATAGAGAGAAAATCATCTAGTTTGTACTAGGACGCATATGTGATCAATTCTTTTGAATCACAGATTTTCTGAAATACACATCTCTAGTGGAACAACAAATCCACCAGAAAAGTTTTTAAAGCCTTTGTGTTCTTTACATTTATGTTTTGAATATATATCTGTCTGCACCTGCCCAAAGCAATTCACACACAACTGTTCATCAAAACACTTAGCCTTTGAAACTGCTCAAAACTTGAAAAAGTTTTGAGATTTACATTCAACCCCCCTTCTGTAAATCTCATTGTTAGTTCCTTGGGAATAACAATTTGTATCAGAGCAAGCTCTTAACTTACAAAGAGTTTAAAGATCTATTCTACTAACATCATGAGTAAGAAGGATATTGTGTACAGATTCCAATCCTGGAAAGAGATAATTATCATCACTGGAAAGTGAAGATGCATCTACATCTTCTCTCTCAAGATAAAAGCTACATCAACTGCATTGAAAATGGTCCTCACATCCCTCACAAGGTAGCCACAGCTGCAAATGCCACAGTTGCTATTGGACAGTCTATTCCCAAGCCAAAAGCAGAATGGACTGATGAAGATATTGAAGAAGTTCACAAGGACAAGAAAGCCATGAACATTCTGTTTAATGGCCTAGATCAAGATATGTTTGATAATGTCATTAACAGCAAAACTGCTAAGGAAATTTGGGATACTGTGCAACTCATCTGTGAAGGTACTGAACAAGTCAGAGAAAACAAAATGCAGCTTCTCATTCAACAGTATGAATACTTTCATTTTGAAGAAGGAGAATCACTGAATGATACCTTCAATAGATTTCAGAAACTGTTGAATGAATTGAAGCTGTATGGCAGAGTATACCAAGTCAAGGATTCCAACTTAAAATTTTTGAGGTCTCTACCAAAGGAATGGAAGCCTATGACTGTTTCACTAAGGAATTCTCAAGATTATAAGGACTTCACACTTGAAAGATTATATGAAATTTTGAAGACCTATGAACTTGAGATGAAGCAAGATGAGCTGTTGGAAAAGGGAAAGAGAAAAGGTGGATCAGTTGTGTTAGGTCACACATACTGTAGAGGGGGTGAATACAGTGTATAATACAATCAAATCGAACTTTAATATCTTAAGTAACAGAAAACAAACTTTATTGAAACAATAAACTCTGTTACAGTATGGAACTGTTACCTCTCAGTGATGAACAAATATCACGAGAGCTGCTAGGGTTACAATGAATAATCTTCTCGAATATGATAACACTTATAGTGTAAACCCTATGTCTGTGTTTATATACTACACAGTTACAAGATAATCGCTAATTGATATGGAATATAATTCTGCTTCCTAAAATATATCAATCAGATATCTTTTCTTCCAAGTATTCCATTCTTCACGGAACTCCTTCTTCATGCATATCTCTTCTTATGTTTATCTCGATCTTCTTTCCTTTAATCAGCTACTTTCCTTATCTAATCGTCCTTCAGCACTTAAGTTTTGATATCCAACTTCTGATGATTATCTCCTGATAATATAAGTACTGATATCCTTAAGTCCTGACTTCCAGTATAAGTACTGATTCCCAGTTAAGTACT
Source organism: Apium graveolens (assembly GCF_009905375.1). Taxonomy (NCBI): domain Eukaryota; kingdom Viridiplantae; phylum Streptophyta; class Magnoliopsida; order Apiales; family Apiaceae; genus Apium; species Apium graveolens. The sequence continues at coordinate 275,549,556 of NC_133650.1, read as the reverse complement.
GATTTGTCCTGTTAAGTAAGATCTGTAAAACTAAACATAAATCATATTAGCTATGACATTATCAAATATATCTAACAATCTCCCCCAACTTGTAAATTAGCATAATATACAAGTTTAACATATATTTGATGATGTCAAAAAAAAACATTAAGTACAAATGCATGAGAATTAGACTAGATAACTACAACTTACATTCCTTAAAGCTTTACCAATATTTAACTTCTGATAACAACTTTAGTCGGTACAAATATCAGAATTTAAGCAGTTGTAGATCTTTGACTTGGCTTCATCTTCTGATCTCTCTGATGTCAGGAGTTGTTCTGAGATAGTTCTTCAACAAACATCTCTCAGCATATCTAAGTTCATCAATCATTCTCCTTTTGGCATCTTTAAGCTCTGCAGTATCTTCACCAATTTGAAAGATTGCAGCCCTGAGATCATTAATCTTTGCTTTTCTTATATCCTGATCCAGTCTGATCAAATAAGCTTTATCAGACTCAAGATTGAATGTCACAACCCTGTACCCTAGAAAGGTAGTTATAATTTGAGCAGAATTGGGCTTCATTTCAACTATATCACCCTTGTGATCTCTGTACTTTGGAACATATGTGCTGTCAGACTTAACAGAATAAAGCCTTTTCTGTCTCTGAATCTGATCCTTCAAATAGTTTCCAGCAGTTCCTGTCAATCTGTCATCAACTTGAAGTAAGAATAGTACATGCTCCAATTCTTCAAAATACTTCAATGGAATGACATTTTGCCTTATATGATAAACCCTACCATCTGTCATGAAATACAACAAGATGTATTCTTTCAAGTAGGTATGATAAACCATTTGTACAGATTCTAGTTGATTCAATCTCTCAGGAGTTGCTCCAATACCTGGTTCACTCAAGGAAGTTGGATCATTGGTAGTGTTATGTATTCTTCTTTCATCAGCACTTCCCAATCCAGTTTTATCTCTTGCTTCCTTTCCAGTAACTACTCTAGCTTCAAAACCACTTGCAGTAGTCTTCAAAGGTTGAGTCTGTTTTGCTTTAGTGAAACCTGGTAGGAGTGTATTTGGTTTATCTTCTGATATCAAGTTAACTTGAGCTATGTCAGAGGTTACTTGCTTCTTATGAATATCGGAACTTACAGTTTCTTGACTCTGAACAACTTGAGCCATGTCAGAGGTTGTTTTAAGAACTTTTCTTGAAGTCAGAGCAAGATCATCCTTTTCATCAGTAATTTCTTCATCCTCAGGAGGCACAAAAACCTTGATAGGTTCACCAACCTTTTCTTTACCCTTGGATCTTGGATCTATCTGCGGTTGTGATTTAGCCAATGTTGCTTCAGTATGTGTCCTTTCTTTGATCACAATGCCTTTGAGTTTTGGAAGTGGCTTTTTACCAGAAGCTTCAGATTTAGATGTGACTTTCTCTGATTTAAGTCTGGCTTCTTCTTCCATTAAACTCTCCAAGTCTATTCCTGGATTTTCTTGAAGAAATAACTGTCTTGACATTTCCTCATCAAGATCTAAAAGTTCATTAGAACTTATCCTTTTACCAGTAGCAGAAGTTATTCTTTTCCTAGTATCAGAACTTTTCCTGTGACTTGTGATTTCAACTTTTCTTGATGTGAAACCTCTACCTTGACTATGACCTCTACCCATTCCAGAGTTTCCTTGATCATCCTTTTCATCATCCTTCCCTTTCAGTGTCTTGTCAGTCTTGCATTTGGACTTAATTACTTTCTCCCCCTTTTTGGCATCAGCAGGTAGAAGAAGAGAGACAAGCAATTCCACTGAGGCTTGGATTTCATTAAGTTGTGATTGCTGAGAAGCTTGATTTTTCAGAATATCATCAATCTGAGCTTGTTGATTATCTCGAGTCTTCTCAATATAAGCAATCCTGTCAAAGGTAGGTTGGAAGAACTTTTTCTTATCAATCTTGTGAACTTGTTCTTGCTTCATTAGTTCTTCCCTTAAGAGATGTAACTCTGCATGAGTATTTGAATGAAGACCTTGTAAATGTTTAGTACTCAATGCAGTGACTCTAAGCTGTGTTTTGAAATTATCAGTATTTAACATCTCATCAGCTTTTGTCAATTGCTCAGCCAGATTCTGTGCAGTTAGAACACAGGTGACTGAGTTCCATTCCTTAGTCCACTCCTGTCCTACAGGAGTTTCACTTCAAGGCACTGGTGCTTCTCTGGTAACAAACTTCTTAACAAGTTCAGACTTAAGAATAGTCTGTTGAGAAGCATGTCCTGAAGGACCTGCTTCATCAGCATCTGCAGTTGGAGCAGCATCACCAGTATCTCCAGCATTTGCAGCATCAGAACTTACAGACTCAGTATCCTCTGATAAAAGAACAGTGTGAGTAGCAATGGAGGCTTCAACATCGTCTAATTGCTGATCTGGTTCTAAGTTCTGATCAACAGCCATATCCTGATGCTCACCTAAATCTGATCATCAACATCTAGATGCAGAGAAGGTGTTGTAGATAACTCTGGAGTTTGAACAGCATCAGTAACAGGTGTTGTTGAAGGATTAGTTGTTGTTGGAGCTTCTAAGAGAATTACTTCATGCACAACCAAGTTTTGAACATCAATATCAGCACTTGTGCCTGGATCAACAGGAGATACAGAGGATGTGTTGACCTTTTCAGAAACAGCTTCCTTAGATGGAATTGATGGAAAGACGTAACTTTAGCAAATTCCTTTTCTTGTGAGATCAGAGATTCCTGATCCCCTTCCTTAGCTGCTTCCTCTTCATCATCTGAAACTGGCCTATTTGCCCTCTGTTTCTTGTATCTCTTTGTAGATTTGGATTCTTTGGGAGTTTCAGGAACTGTCATTCTTCTAAGCCTCTTGAGAAGCCTAGATCCCCCAATTCCGGAATCCTTCTGAGAAGTCTCTTTCTCAGCTTCACTAATAACAGGTTCTGAAGAAGGAACCTGTTCCTCGGTATCAGATTCATCTCTCAAAGCAATCCTCCTTCTCTTTTGAGGTGTTTGAGGAACAGTCTTTGTCCTCTTAGGTTTGCAAGAGGAAGGTTTCACAGTAGGTGCTGAGGATGAGGGTTGAATAGTCTGTGAAGTGGAGAGATAGGATTTGATATATTGCCTGAGGGTTGGTTGAGTAGAATGAGTGGTAGGTGCTGATTGTTGTGGTGTTTGGGTGGTTGTTGTTGGTTGGACATCAGAATAAACAGATCTATAAGTATCAGGATCAACATTTACTAAGATCTGTTTTACAGACTAAGGAATCTGTAATGGTCTAACCACTGATTTCTTAGTGTCAGCATTTATCAGGTCATTAAAGTAGCGTTTGGCAACCTTAAAAGATGGAGTTGATGAACTGACTAATTGAGGTTCATCAGTACAAAAAGTATATATAAGTTGATAGAATCTAGCAAAGTAAACAACATTCCTATCCTCTTTCATCCTATCCCCAATAAAACCAATTATAGCAGTTGCAAAATCAAAATGAGTTTGGTTTATAACAGCATACCCGATGTGCTGACTCATAATTGGGATAACATCAAAATTCGAACACTTGTTTCCAAAAGCTTTAGTGATGCAGTCGAAGAAGAAGCTCCATTCTCTTCTGATATGAGCCCGTTTCAACTGCCCAAGTTTTGCCAAACTCTGTTCATAACCCAAAGTGGCCATTAACTCCTGAAGAGCGGATTCCTCTGGAATTGAAAAAGTACATCCTTCTGGGAGATGTAGAGCCCTGCGTATTGTACCAGGAGTAACTGCATATGAAGAATCACCCACTTCGAAAACAATACTAGGAGTGCCATGTGTACCACCATTATCAAAGTGCCCAATCCGCCAAAATGTCAGAACTTGTTGGCTCGAAAAGACTGAAGGTTGGGTCAATGCATACCCAATCTCACTGTGTGCAAGAAGATCTTGCACAAAATGTAATTCAGATGGAGCTTCAGCATGATCAAGAACTGCAGCATAGTTGTTTGGAACAAATTTAGCTCCATCAATGATTAAATCCTTAGGTGCCATGTGAAAAATTGAGATTTAAGAGTGCCTGTTAGGTGTTTGGTAAAATGCGTGTATGAAAAACCAACGTGAGAAGAAGAAGGAGAGTAAAAGCAAGGAGAGAAAAAAATATGAAGGAAAATAAAAGATTAAAAAAAAATCTTCTCTCTTTCTTACTTATACTCTGAAAAAAAATGTTACCGTTGGACACCTGTCAGACATGCAGTAATAACGGATAGTTACTGGGCTCGAGAAAACAATAATCATTACTTACCCACTTGCCGTTTTTCAAGGAAAAACCGTTCCACTTACCCAGATATTCCATTAATCAAGGTGAAACAGTTTTAATTCAAAATTGAAACCGTTCCCACTTATTTAATTATTTTTCACTGCAACATTAATATTCTGAAAAGAAATCAAGTGAAAATGACCAAGATAAATCATATGAGTAAGTACTGATAAAGTAAAATCAGAACTTAAATTAAAACAGAATTTATATGGTCATCAGAATATGAGTATTTATTAGGATTTATCAATGCATTACAAAATAACTTAGAGACAAAATCTTGAAACAAAAACAAATTTCATTAATATATCAAGTGAATACATTCATGAAATTGAAATTACATCAGCACTTGTACAAGATTTCCCTAAGCTGCTAAACCTAACGTCAACAGCCTTTGTCCTAGCTCAAGAAGCAGGGCAAGGCTGATGATGAAGAAAAACAGGAAGAAGAAAATAAATCATTTCTTCTTCCTACTCTCGACAAACAGAATGGCGAGTCGAATGATTCGCTCTTGCTGGCGGAGAGCTTCCAGCCTTTCCTCCTCCAATCGCTCCAGATGGTAATGGTAGTCCATATAGAAGAACAGGAGGTAGGTGAGTACCTCCTGTGGGACAGAGTCCCATATCTCATCAGGAATGGCAGTGACGTGCCATTCCTGCTGCCAATCGGCACAACTTAGCTCCATATTGAAGGTTTCGTAGTTCAAAAACATGTTGTATCTGACCATGGTGTTTTTGAAAGAAAAAGTATGAAGGTAAGGTGAGGTTGAGAGAAAAGATTTGATGGGAAGGCTGATGTGAAGTGGTTGCTTATATAGGCAAGAGAATGCCAGGAGACGCAAATGAATTTAATGCTGACAGGTAGAATTAATTCTACCTCATCTCCCCAGACTTGGAAAAAGAAAAACATTCATTGGAAAGAGAAAACATGATTTAATGCGCACAAGAAGCAAGTAAAAGTTGACTGTTCAAGTACGAATACCATTAACCCTAACCACAGTGACTATTAATCTTCCACTTCAACATATTCTAGTTTGAACCGAGACTGTTATCAAATTTTATCCACAGATAAGTCAAGTAAAGAATTAGACTGTAATATCAGAACTTAGACTTATATCAGAACTTAACAGTCATCAGAACATAATTTCTTAACTCGAAAAAGGAATGCCTATCTTAGTAAGTCCTCATACAAGTTCTGAGTTATATTCTTCAGAACTTAATCATCAGAACATGCAATCAGAACTTGTCCTCAGAGTTTGTGCAAAGTGACACAATGACTGTTTATCTAAAACAACATAGACCACCACAGTAATTTTCATCATTCATATGGAGTGATTAGTGTGTGCATTAAGCTAAATGTCAGACAAAGAGTAAAGTCTAATTCACTTTAGTACATCTTAGAAATAAGGCATAACTAAAACTTTGCTAAAGAGCTGTCATTATTCTGTAACCTACTGTTGAATGAGTTCATGCTTGAGTCCACCTTAACTATTTTGTGCTAATTTTATGCATCTTTTTAAATTCCATTTCACAGTGGCTTCTCAGTGTAAGTGAGTCACGACTGCTTATCAGAATTTATGCTATTATCAGAGTATTTCTCCAGTAATCATAGAGTGTGAAAAGTCACCAAGAAAATATTTTGCTTTTCTAATGCATATTTACTTAATACCAGCAATGCACTTGGGTCGTCCCTTCCACATTTTTACTCTAAATCTCAAAGGAGTACCTAATTTTATTCTTTGATCCTTTTGCTTTTTCTTTTTGATAAGTGAGGTTTATCAGCACTTAGTGCATTCAGCAGATTTACTAGTATCAGAACTTAACATATGAGTAGCATTATTCTAATTTGTGACTTAGTAATAAGATAAACAAAGTAAACTCAACTTAGCTCAATTATCAGAATTTGCTTGTGTCAATAGATTTCCACAGAAATAATGACTTCTTACATGGGATCATTTGTTTATTGAAGACTACTAGGTCAGCATCTAGCACAGTTATCCTCATAGGATTGAATAGTTACTTAAACAGACATTTCACTTATCAGAGTTTAGAAACATATATCAGACAACAGTCAGTACTTAAACACATTTGTCAATTAAGCACAGAATATATAAAGAGATTAAATTCTGTAAATACTGATCATAAAGTCTGATATAACAGAACAAGACTAAGCAGATTTAGAGAAAGAACCTGAAACCATTCCATGTTCATTTACCAATCTTGTAAAAGTGGCTTCACACAATGGTTTTGTGAAGATATCTGCTAGTTGTTGATCTGTTGGAACAAAGTGCAATTCCACTGTACCTTCATCCACATGTTCCCTTATGAAGTGGTACCTGATGCTGATGTGCTTTGTCATAGAGTGTTGAACTGGATTACCTGTCATAGCAATAGCACTTTGATTATCACAGTAAATAGGGATTTTGAAATATGTTAACCCATAATCCAGTAACTGATTCTTCATCCAAAGAATCTGTGCACAACAGCTTCCTGCAGCAATATACTTTGCTTCTGCAGTTGATGTGGAAATTGACTTTTGTTTCTTGCTGAACTAAGAAACCAATCTGCCTCCAAGAAATTGGCAGCTTCTACTTGTGCTTTTCCTGTCAATTTTGCAACCTGCAAAATCTGCATCTGAGTAACCTGTTAGTTTAAAATCTGATTCTCTAGGATACCACAATCCCAGATCAGCTGTTCCTTTAAGATACTTAAAAATTCTTTTCACAGCTGTTAAGTGAGGTTCTCTTGGATCTGCTTGAAATCTTGCACAAAGACAGGTAGCATACATGATATCAGGTCTACTAGCAGTTAGATAAAGTAGAGAGCCAATCATACCTCTGTAATCAGTAATATCTGCTGATTTACCAGTATCCTTATCCAGTTTTGTTGCAGTGGCCATGGGAGTGGATGCACTTGAACAATCTTGCATTCCAAATTTCTTCAGCAAGTTTCTGGTGTACTTAGTTTGACAAATAAAAGTGCCTTCTTCATTCTGCTTGACTTGAAGGCCCAGAAAATAGCTAAGTTCCACCATCATACTCATCTGATACCTTGACTGTATCAGTTTGGCAAACTTCTTGCAAACTCTGTCATTTGTAGACCCAAAAATGATATCATCAACATAAATCTGGACCAGAAGTAAGTCCTTTCCATGGTTGAGGTAGAACAGTGTTTTGTCTATTGTTCCTCTGTTGAATCCACTTTCCAGAAGAAACTGAGCTAAAGTCTCATACCATGCTCTAGGAGCTTGCTTAAGTCCATAAAGTGTTTTATCAAGCCTGTAGACATAATCTGGATGTTTGGAGTCTACAAAGCCCGAAGGTTGTTCAACATATACTTCCTCCTCCAATTCTCCATTGAGAAAAGCACTTTTCACATCCATTTGAAAGACAGTAAACTTTTTGTGAGCATTATAAGCCAAAAATATCCTTATGGCTTCTAACCTAGCAACTGGTGCAAATGTTTCATCATAATCAATTCCCTCCTGTTGAGAATATCCTTTTGCAACCAGCCTTGCCTTATTCCTTATAATTATGCCATCACTGTCAGTTTTGTTTCTGAATACCCACTTTGTACCAACAACAGATCTATTCTTTGGTCTTGGCACTAGGGTCCAGACTTTGTTTCTTTCAAATTCATTTAACTCTTCCTGCATTGCTTGCACCCAATCAGCATCTTGAAGAGCTTTTTCCACTTTCTTTGGCTCAGTCTGAGAGAGAAAAGAATTGTAAAGACATTCGTTTGAAGTACCTGTTCTAGTTCTGACACCCGCATCAGGATTTCCAATTATCAAATCAGGTGTATGTGATTTTGTCCACTTCCTTGCAGATGAAAGGTTTTCTCTAGAACTGGATGCTCCCCCATGATCCATGCTGTCTTCATTTTCATTTTCTGACGCTCCCCCTGAAACTATGCTCTTTGAGTTGGATTCTTCAGAATTTAGATTTTCAGCTCTATCAGAACTTGGCTTATCAGAACTTGATGAATCAGAACTTGAAGATCCATACGTATGTTCTGATGTTTCTTGAGATGTGGTAAGATCTTGAGTATGCTCCCCCTGCACAGGTGCATCTTCCTTTGGCGTAGTCACCACAGTTTCAATAATATCAGAGTTTAATCCATCAGAATTTACAGTATCAGGACTTAGAATGTCAGGATTTTCAGTATCAGAATTTGAGTCTTCATTTTCAAATCTCAGCTGATCATGGTCAATAAAATCTTCAAGACCAGTAATCTTCTTGTCATCAAAGGAGACATTGATAGATTCCATGACCACTTTTGTTCTAAAATTATAGACTCTGAAGGCTTTTGTGGAAAGTGGATATCCAACAAAGATTCCTTCATCAGCTTTTAGACCAAACTTGGATAGCTGTTCAGGATGAGTCTTGAGAACAAAACACTTACATCCAAATACATGAAAGTACTTCAGATTTGGCTTCTTTTTCTTCACCATCTCATAAGGTGTTTTACTTTGCTTGTTAATGAGAGTTGCATTTTGAGTAAAACAAGCAGTCTGCACAGCTTCAGCCCAGAAATAGGTTGAAAGCTTTGCTTCTTCAAGCATTGTACGTGCAGCTTCAATGAGAGTTCTATTCTTCCTTTCAACAACTCCATTTTGCTGTGGAGTTCCAGGAGCAGAAAATTCCTGCTTTATTCCATGGTTTTTGCAGAACTCTTCCATTATCAAATTCTTGAACTCAGTGCCATTATCACTCCTTAAGGTTTTTACAGAATCTTTGACCAATTTATCCAGATGTTTGACATGATCAATCAAGATAGATGCAGTTTCACTTTTTGTGTGCAAGAAATACACCCATGTGTATCTAGTGAACTCATCCACTATGACCAATGCATATTCCTTCTTTGCAATAGACATGACATTTACTGGACCAAATAGATCAACATGTAGTAGATGATAAGGCTCAAAAATTGATGATTCAGTCTTGCTCTTGAATGAAGATTTTCTTTGTTTGACCTTCTGACAAGAATCACAAAGGCCATCAGGAGCAAACACTGACTTTGGCAGTCCTCTCACAAGATCTTTCTTGACCAGTTCATTTATATTGTTGAAGTTTAAATGAGAGAGTTTCTTATGCCAATTCCAGCTTTCTTCAATTGATGCTCTACTCATCAGACAGATTGCAGAACCATCAGTACTTATTGAAAGCTTAGCTTCATAAATGTTACCACGCCTGTATCCTTTCAGAACAACTTTGCCTTTAGATTTACTCACAATTTCACAGTGTTCTTCAAAGAAATCAACATGATAACCTCTGTCACAGATTTGACTTATACTCAGCAGATTGTGTTTAAGTCCTGAGACCAGAGCTACTTCTTTAATGATGACATTCCCAAGATTGATATTGCCATATCCCAATATTTTTCCAATGTTGCCATCTCCATAAGAAACACTTGGGCCAGCTTTCTCCACAAAGTCTGATAACAGGGCCTTATTTCCAGTCATATGTCCTGAACATCCACTGTCCAGAACTAGAATATTTTTCCTGTTGCCCTGCAATCACAAAGACCACTAATGATTAGTTTTAAGGACCCAGACTTGCTTGGATCCTTTGGTCTTATCAAGTTTGTTAACATTTACAGCGGATTTAGCATCAGAGTTTTTGTTAACATTTTTCTTATCAGAATTTACACTATTAGACTTTGTATCAGAATTTATACTAGAAGGAACAATGGAAACTTTCTTCAAAGAAGGTTTTATTTGATAATAATCATAGTACAAACTATGATATTCCTTACAAGTATAAATGGAATGCCATAAACTACCACAATGAAAACAAGGATTTTGTGGTTTATATCTAACAGACTGACTCTTAACTCCTAATTTTGAAGGTAAGGAGTTAATGTTTTTATTCTTCCTGCAAAAAGAAGCCAGATGGTTAGAACTTCTACAGTTATGACATGTTTTCCTAGAAGCATCAGGAACAGGTTTATAATCATTGCTTTTATTCACACCTTCCTTTCCATTCCTATTTTTCCTAGGTGATTTTACCTTGTTTGCATTCTTAACATCTTTCAGCTTTGCTTAAGCTGCTTCTTAGTCATTAAGCCTATGTTTACTTCAGCTGTCTTTTCCTGTTTTAGTTTGTCAGAAGTTAATTCCTCTTTAACTTCTGATTTCTCATTATCAGACTTTCCAGTTACAAACTTAACAGGTTTTAACTTTGGCTTTTTCTTAACAACGGGCTTAATTTCTACAGTTCCTTTATCATTCTTATCCTCTCCATAACCTAAGCCTTCTTTCCAATTTTCACTACTTAGCAAATTTTGAGTTGTTCTGCCAGAGTTAGTCCAAGTCCTGATAATCTCTCTTTCCTTTTCTAACTCAGTTTTTAGAGATTCATTCATTTTTAGCACTTCATCCCTAACATAAAAAGCATCATCTCTATCCTTCTGAGTTTGATGGAACATAACTAACTCTTTTTCTAAGAAATTATTTCTTTTCTTAAAAGCAAGATTTTCAGAAGTTAATCTTTCATATGTTAAAGTTTGATCTCTATAACTAACAAACATGGTTTTAAGATATCTTCTCAACTCATTAATATCATCAGTATGAAAAGCATAAGTAGTCTGAGGTACCTTTGTTTCAGAAGCTTCAGAACTGCTCTCAGCACTTTCTTTATCAGCATTTGCCATCAATGCATAGTTCTCCTCACTTTCAGAGTCTGAGGTGTCTGTCCAGCTTTTCTTCTTTGTGACAAGAGCCTTGCCTTTGTCACCCTTTACCTTCTTGCAATAAGGAGATATGTGGCCTTTCTCACCACAATTATAGCATTTGACATTGGTATAATCTCCTCTATCAGACTTTCCTCCTCTGCCTTCAGATCTTCTAAAATTCTTCTTATCAGAACTTATGCCTTTCCTGGAAAACTTCTTTCCCTTCCTGAACTTTCTGTATGCAATCTTTGTGATCCCTTTCACCATAAGAGCATACAGCTTCATGATCTCCTCATCAACATCAGTCTCAGGCAAGCTTTCAGAATCTGAGTCATCATCACTTTTAGAACTTGATGACTCAGTATCAGACTTTGTGAAAAGAGCTTTACCCTTGTCTTTCCTTGAGGTAGCTGCCTTCGGGGATTCTTCTTCAGCCTTAAGAGCAACTGTTCTTGACTTTCCTCCTTTTCCCTTGCTTCTTTGTTTCATCTCAAGTTCATGAGTCTTGAGCATTCCATAAATTTCATCAAGAGTTATTTCATCAAGATTGTAATTGTCTCTTATTATTGTTGCCTTCAAATCCCAACATTCAGGAAGAGCTAACAGGAATTTAAGGTTTGAATCTCTAAGATCATACTCCTTATTAACCAGTGACAGATCATTCAAGAGTTTGACAAATCTATCATATAAATTAGTCAATGATTCATTAGCCTTTGAATCAAAGTGTTCATACTCTTGAGTGATTATTGTCTTCCTGTTCTTTTTAATCGTATCAGTTCCTTGACACCTTGTTTCCAGAGCATCCCATATCTCTTTAGCAGTCTTGCAGTTAATTACCCTGTTTGACATTACATTATCAATGGCACTATGCAGTAAGTGACGTACCTTAGCATCCTTAGCAATTGATGCGATATCTTCAGCAGTATAATCACTCGTTTCCTTTGGTACGGTTTTTGCTGCTTCACTTGCAACTGCAACAGCGAGCTTGGTTGGTTTGTGAGGCCCTTCCTTGATTCTATCAAGATATTCTGGATCTGTAGCTTCCAGAAACATGGTCATCCTCACCTTCCATATGGCATATTCAGATGGTCTCAGTATGGGAACTCTGATGGTTTCATACCGACTTTGAATTTGTGTCTTTGGAGGTTCTTCAATTTTGGTAGGCTTAGTTGGAGTTTCTGTGTCAGACATGATTGTGTTTGGATCTTTAACTGTATGTGTGTTAACAGATAGGCTCTGATACCACTTGTTAGGTCACACACACTGTAGAGGGGGTGAATACAGTGTATAATATAATCAAATCGAACTTTAATATCTTAAGTAACAGAAAACAAACTTTATTGAAACAATAAACTCTGTTACAGTATGGAACTGTTATCTCTCAATGATGAACAAATATCACGAGAGCTGCTAGGGTTACAATGAATAATCTTCTCGAATATGATAACACTTATAGTGTAAACCCTATGTCTGTGTTTATATACTACACAGTTACAAGATAATCGCTAATTGATATGGAATATAATTCTGCTTCCTAAAATATATCAATCAGATATCTTTTCTTCCAAGTATTCCATTCTTCACGGAACTCCTTCTTCATGCATATCTCTTCTTATGTTTATCTCGATCTTCTTTCCTTTAATCAGCTACTTTCCTTATCTAATCGTCCTTCAGCACTTAAGTTCTGATATCCAACTTCTGATGATTATCTCCTGATAATATAAATACTGATATCCTTAAGTCCTGACTTCCAGTATAAGTACTGATTCCCAGTTAAGTACTGATTTGTCCTGTTAAGTAAGATCTGTAAAACTAAACATAAATCATATTAGCCATGACATTATCAAATATATCTAACAAGTTGCACTTGTAGCTGACAATGAGAAGACTGAAGTAAGGAATGAAGAAAAGACAATGCTAAGTCTCAAAATTGGCACAAGCAAATCAGAATCAAGCAAGGGAAAGGAGCAAGTAGCTGAGGTTGCAGATAGTTCTAGTCAAGATGACTCTGATGATGTTAATGAACATCTGGCTTTTCTGTCCAGGAGGTTTGCAAAGATGAAATTCAAGAAAAATGCTAAATTCACTAAGTCAAACAAGAACATGGTGGACAAATCTAAGTTCAAATGTTATAATTGTGGCATAAGTGGACACTTTACAAATGAGTGCAGAAAGCCAACCTCTGATAAGAAGAAATTTGAGCAAGTGGATTACAAAATGAAATATTTTGATTTGCTCAAACGAAAGGAAAGAGCTTTTCTGACTCAGGATGACTGGGCAGCGGATGGAGCCAATGAAGATGATGATATGGAATATGTCAACCTAGCCCTGATGGCTAATTCTGATGAAAATGAAACTAGTTCATCAAGCAACCAGGTAATTACTACTGACCTCTCTCAGCTTTCTAAAATTGAATGCAATGAAGCTATAAATGATATGTCCAATGAATTATATCATTTGCGTGTTTCCCTTAAATCAATAGCTAAAGAAAACATAAGAATTAAAGAGAATAATTTGTTTTTAAGTGATAGGAATGCTGTGTTAGAGGGTAAGGTAATTGAGCTTGAAAAGATTAAAATTAAATGCTTACCTGTTGAGAGTGAACTAGAAGAATCTGTTAAGAAAGTAGAAATTCTTTCTAAACAATTAGAACGTGAACAAGATGTAATCAAGGCCTGGAAAACATCTAGGGATGTTAGTGCTCAGATTGTCAAGGTTCAGGGAATTGAATCACTCTGTGAGAATTCCTAGAAGAAAAACAAAAAGGAAGTAGAATTAATTGATGGATTGTCAACGGATGTGGAATCAACGAATGATGAAAGTTATCCGTTGAAGGAAGAAAAGGAGCATCCGTTGAAGGCTCATCAATCAAAACAGGCAAGTGATTCTAAAAAGAACAATTTGAAAAATCTCAATAAGAAGTTAGATTCAACTTCCAAGAAAAGAAGAAGCTAGCACATCCAAAGATGCCAGTAAGGTGAATATAGGACACATGACTTTAGATCAGTTGAAAAATAGGCTTAAGATGGTTGAGGATAAAAAGGAAACTAAAAGGAAATCTAACAGAAATGGAAAGGTAGGGATTAATAAACACAACAATTACACACCTGATAAGTATGCTCCTAGAAAAAGTTGTGTGCACTGTAAAAGTGTTAATCATCTATCTGCTAACTACAAGTCTGTTAAGAATGCTCCCATGCCTTTAACTCCTTTCATGCCTAACATGCCTATGTCACCTCTGCATGCTATGCCTGTTATGTCTCAACAGAATCCTCATGCACATTTTGCAAACATGCCATATGTTAATAATCCTTATTTTGCCGCATTCAGTATGCCTTAAATGCCATACAACATACCTATGTGGAATAATATGTTTGCACAATCTATGCCTTATCAAATTCAACCAAATGTGCTAAATGATTCTGTGACTAACTCTACATTTCAACCAACTACATCTGAGACCAAGGTTGACCCAAAGTTACCTAAGTCAAAAGATACAGGAGGTATGAAGTCTAGGAAAAAGACTAACAAGGCTAGACCCAAGGAAACTTGGGTACCAAAATTAACTTGATTTGATTTTGTTGTGTGTAGGGAAAAAGAAGGAATCTATGGTACTTGGACAGTGGTTGTTCAAGGCACATGACAGGAGATTTCACCCTGCTCACAGAGTTTAAGGAGAGAGCTGGCCCTAGCATAACCTTTGGATATGACAGCAAAGGGTTCACTATGGGATATGGCTTGATCTCAAAAGAAAATGTCATCATTGATGAAGTTGCGTTAGTTGATGGTCTCAAACACAATCTATTGAGCATCAGTCAACTATGTGACAGAGGGAATACTGTTTCCTTCAATTCTGAAGCCTGTGTTGTCACAATTAAGAAGGACAACAAAGTGGTTCTAACTGGAGTTAGAAAAGGGAATGTGTACTTGGCTGACTTCAACTCTACAGATGCAGAATCAATTACTTGTCTTTTCAGCAAAGCAAGTCCAAATAAAAGTTGGCTATGGCACAAGAAGCTGTCCCATTTGAATTTCAAGACAATGAATGATCTAGTCAAAAAGGACTTAGTTAGAGGAATGCCTCTAGTGGAATTCTCAAGGGATGGACTGTGTGATGCTTGTCAAAAAGGAAAGAAAAAGAGAACATCATTCAGTAAGAAGCTTGAATCAGCAATTGATGAACCATTACAACTGCTACACATGGATCTTTTTGGACCAATCAATGTATTGTCAATTTCAAGGAAAAGATATTGCCTAGTGATTGTAGATGACTTCTCTAAGTTTTCATGGACCTACTTTCTTGGATCAAAGGATGAAGCTAGTGAAATCATTATCAATCACATCAAGCAAGTCAACAATCATCCAGATTTTAAAGTAAGGAATATCAGGAGTGACAATGGAACTGAGTTCAGGAATTCTACCATGAGGTTGTTCCGTGAAGAAAATGGGATCATGCATGAGTTCTCAGCTCCAAGGACTCTACAACAAAATTGTGTGGTGGAAAGGAAGAACAGATCACTAATTGAAGCTGCAAGAACAATGCTTTAAGAGTCAAAACTCCCAATATATTTTTGGGCTGAGGCTGTTAACTGTGCATGTTACACTCAGAATATTTCTCTAATCAATCAGGCAAAAGGCATGACTCCCTATCAGTTGTTCAAGAGAAGAAAACCAACTTTAAACTTTCTTCATGTCTTTGGTTGCAAATGCTATATTCTAAGAAATCAACCTGATCACAAAGGGAAGTTTGATGCAAAGGCTGATGAAGTAATATTTGTTGGTTATTCTGCAGGAAAATCATATAGGGTCTACAATCTAAGAACCAACATTGTTATGGAATCTGTGCATATTGTGTTTGATGATAAAAAGATTGATGGACTAACAGATGAGGGACATCATGAAGGACTCAAATTTGACAATATTGAGATATATTGTGATGATAGTGAAGATGAGAATGATCGGGAAGGCACCTCGAAAAGAATTCAAAATCTGCCTTTGGATAATGCATAAAATGCTGCATCAGTTCAAAGTCATAATTCAGCATCCGTTGATAGAAGTAATGCAGCATCCGTTGAAAGACAAAGTGCATCATCCGTTGAAGTACATAATGAAGCATCCGTTGATCATAGCCTATCAACGGATAATCAATTCACTTCATCAGTTGATAGAACTCCCAGTTCCTTTCAAAGGATCAGTAACTCAGGGGGAGTTTCAACCAATCAACACTCTATCTCACATCATGACAATACTGAGGCAACCTCATCTAGAGCTAATCTACCACCTCAAAGGAAATGGTCCAAGAATCATCCTTTTGAATTGATCATTGGTGATGCAACATCCAAGGTGCAGACTAGAAGGGCTACTCAAGACGAATGTCTATACAGTAGTTTTCTATCACAGGAGGAACCTAAGAGAGTGGAAGAAGCTCTATTGGATCCAGATTGGATTTTAGCAATGCAAGAGGAGCTAAACCAATTTGAGAAGAACAAGGTATGGAAGCTGGTACCCAAGCCAAAGAACAAGAGCTCTATTGACACAAAATGGGTATTCAGGAACAAGATGGATGAAAATGGCATTGTCATAAGGAATAAAGCCAGATTGGTTGCCAAGGGCTATTCTCAATAAGAGGGAATAGATTTTGATGAGACATTTGCTCCAGTTGCAAGACTTGAAGCCATCAGAATCTTTCTAGCCTATGCAGCCCATGCCAATTTCAAAGTCTATCAAATGGATGTCAAAAGTGCATTTCTGAATGGAGAATTGGAGAAAGAAGTTTATGTAAGCCAACCTCCAGGATTTGAAGATCCAAAATTTTCAGACTATGTATATTATCTGGTGAAAGCACTCTATGGACTAAAGCAAACACCTAGAGCCTGGTATGAGACTTTGTCAAAATTTCTTCTAGATAATTACTTCACAAGAGGTACTGTTGACAAAACTCTTTTCTTTAGAAATATTAATGGCTCTACAATACTTGTTCAAATCTATGTAGATGATATTATATTTGGTTCTACAGATGATAAGCTTTGTAAAAAGTTTGCTAAGTTAATGCAAAGTAAATATGAAATGAGCATGGTGGGAGAGCTAACTTATTTTCTTGGTTTACAAGTTAAACAAGTTAGTGGTGAAATTTTCATTAGTCAAACTAAATATATTTATGATCTTTTAAAGAAGTTTGACTTAATGGATTGTTCATCTGCAAAAACTCCCATGGCCACTACCACCAAGCTTGAATTAAACAAGGCTGAAAAGTCTGTGGACATTACAAGTTATAGAGGCATGGTTGGCTCACTTCTATATTTAACTGCTAGTAGACCTGATATAATGTTTTCTACATGTCTCTGTGCTAGATTTCAAGCTGACCCTAAAGAATCTCACTTAGTGGCTATTAAAAGAATTTTCAGATATCTCAAAGGGACACCAAATCTAGGAATTTGGTACCCTAGAGAGTCTGGTTTTGATCTAATTGGCTACTCAGATGCAGATTATGCAGGTTGTAAAATAGACAGGAAAAGTACAACTGGCACCTGTCTATTTCTAGGGAATAAGCTTGTGTCATGGTTCAGCAAGAAGCAAAATTCTATTTCTACATCAACAGCTGAAGCTGAGTACATTGCTGCTGGTAGTTGTTGTGCACAAATACTGTGGATGAGGAATCAACTATTTGACTATGGGCTAACTGTTGACAAGATTCCTATATTCTGTGACAGCACAAGTGCCATTGCCATTACTAAAAATCCAGTGCAGCACTCAAGAACCAAGCACATTGACATCAAGTACCACTTCATATGGGAACATGCGATGAATGGTACAGTGGAACTTCATTTTGTTCCAAGTGAAAAGCAGATTGCAGACATATTTACCAAACCACATGATGAATCAACATTCATAAGATTAGTAAGTGAGCTAGGTATGCTTAATTATTCATAAATTCATGTCCTTATTATAATTTGTTTTGAAGCCTGAAATGAATTTGCTGCAAGAACAAAGTTGGCTTTAAGTAAAGTTTATTCTATCAATGGATATTCCCTATCCGTTGAAAGCCAAAATTGTTCTATCAACGGATATTCACTATCCGTTGAAAGACAAATACATTTCTGGTAATTTTATCCTCCAACGGATAAAACTGTGTTAATCTTCAACGGATAACTATTTACCTCATCCGTTGAAGTGTCACATCAGTTGTTTTAAGTAAGTCACAACCGTTGATTCTTTTACTTAACCATTGATACATATATATATATACACAACTGTATGTATTTGTATTAAAGGCAGTTTTTAGAATTTATACAGTTTTCTTTATTCTCAAACGGCTGTAATTTACTTAAAAATATTGATTAATCATTCTCCTTAGGTTTTAATTTGAGAAAGTATAAAAGCCCTTGAATTTTTATTCTCACTTTACGCTTTCTTGCAATTCTTCAAAAGCTTTTACTCTCTTTCTCTCCCAAAACTCTCAACTTTTCTCTGCAACCTCTACCCACTACAATGGCACCAGTAGTAAAGATAATGTCCCAGTCCAGATTTGTCTATGAGAAAAACAATTTCATAGCTTTGGTGGAAAAGAATGAAGCCCACTCAGATTATCACAAGATGATGGACTTCATCAAAAACTGCAAACTAAGCTATGCATTGCTGGAAGCCCCAACTATTTACTAGAGGTAATTGAGGAGATTTGGACAACTGCAGAGTTCAACCCCACTGATATGACCATCTCTTTCACTCTCAAAGGTAAAGATTACTGTATTAACTGTGATGATATACAGTCCTATTTCAAACTACCTGAGAATAATGCCATGACACCACACACTGATAATGAGGTATCTAGCATGTTAGATTCCATAGGCTATTCTTTTGATTCTGCTAGTTTAGGGAGTATTAGAAGAAAAGGCCTTAGGAAAGAATGGAGTTTTCTTGGTGATGCCTTTATCAAGGTTTTCTCTGGGAAAATTAGTAATTTTGATGCAATAACTTCATCTCTAGTTAATATGCTCTATATGCTAGTTTCTGATAGGTATTTTAATTTTAGCAACTATGTAATGTAGAATTGGGTACCAGGTTAGGTAACAAAGCTAATAGACCTCATAACATCTACTATGCTAGATTCTTTATGTTATTGGCTAACCATGTTGCTGAAGGTTTGGTCATAACCAATGAGAGTAATAAACTCAAATGCTGGGCACAAGAAAAAAGGGTCCTTGCAGATCTTTTGAAAATTAACCTCAACAATCAGGTGCCATTGGTATATTTTCCAATAATGAATGCACCTCAGGTAAGTGAGGTAAATGCTTCTTCAACTCCTACTACTTCCAACCCCATTATTTCTTTGCTTTCAAGTATGGCCATGGAATCTGTGTCTTTGACCCAACAGATTCCTACCAAGGCCACCAAACCTAAAGTTTCAAGACCAAAGTCAAAGAAAACCACCTCTGTTGTCTCTCAAAAGACAACAGTTGTAACAACTACCATAAACCCTGAGGGGAGTGAACAGGGTGTGAGTGGTGAGGGGAGGGGTGAACATCAAGAAACCCCCAGGATAAGGTAGGAGAGGTGAATGGTACCTCAGCTAGCCAAGCCACAGTTTCTCAAAAGACTGTGGTGGTTGAAAAGGATTCAAACTCATCCCTAGTTGCATCCTCCCAAAAGGGTGCAGCTATTGAAAATAGTCCCCAACCAGGGACACATAACAAAAGGAGGAGGGACACTGAAACCACACACTCACCTATAAAAGCCTTTACAAGAAGAAAGAGGATCAAAACCTTAGTTTCCACACAGGGTGCACACACTGCACAGATACACCCACCTGTATCTATGCCTTCTCAAATTCAGCTTGATGTGACTCCAACAAATATGGAGTCACAGCCCCATTCTCTCAAAATTGACACACATCAATCACCAAATTCTCCATCACCATCTCTGGATGTGGACATGTTATTCACATCAATTCCTGATTCTCACTCTTTACAACTCAGGGAGGAGCCCCACTCAAATACTGGTGATCATCATCTATTAGATGATTTGTTGGATCATCAGCCAATTCTTTCAGACTTAGTTGAAAAATCTGGGTCACCTAAATTAAAATCAATCTACACAGATTCAACAATTATGTCAATTTCAATTTCTACTTCTTTTCCTTCTTCAACGTATATTCCTCATCCGTTGACAAGTGGTTGTTCTTCGACGGATAAACTTAACAGCAGTTATCCGTTGATACCATCAGTTCCTACTTCAACGGATACTCCCTATCCGTTGATAATCTCTACACAAATAACTGAATCAATTCCAAGTGTAGAAGACATGGTTACTGTACAATCACTTCTAGGTTTGAGGGAAGGGAGTGAAAATTTGAGTGAGAGGCTGGGTTGCTCCCAGGAAAAAGGAGAGCTTGAGAGTCTAAATATGCATGCTATTTCTTCCAGCATGGCAAAAGAAAGTGAGAGGAGTGCCACCTTAGTAGGTGAGGGTGAGGGTGCGAGGAGTGTGAGCCAGGGGGAGTCCCTGATGCAAGAAAAGAGAGAAATTGAGAGAAAAACAGGTACAAAAGGTATAAGGGTGGATCCAGCCATTGCCAATGAGTCAATGATTGTGGATGATGCTGAAAAGGAAAGACAATTTCAGCAATATTACAAAGCTATAATTGACAACATTTCCTTGGATGCTGACACTTTTACTCATCCTGTGTCAGCTATCAATTGTTGGCTACTCAGGGCAATGAGGAGGCAGAAAAGACTTTAAACCTAGTGCATACTTCAGAATCTCTACAAAGGGATAAAGCTGCTGTCAACTTGATGCCTTCTACAGCTGGTGAGCCATCTGAAGAATTTGGAGTAAATTCTAATGATGATGACTCTGTTTCATTTGATGGAAGCATGAACTTAGGGGGAGATGAAGGCCCCAGTTCTATTCCAGATTTACCTGAATGGGCATTGACAAAGGAGTCAACACCAGGACAATTTAATGTCTCCTTAGTCAAACAAATCATGTCAATCCAAAGAGCTATTCAGAACACCTCCAATGCTGATACCAAGGCTCTTCTTCAAGCCCACCTAGATTCTTTACATCTCATGAAGCTACAGCAATTAAGGCAGAATCTGAGTGTGGATGAGCTCAAGAAGGATATAGCTGACTTAAAGTCCTACAATTCTGAGAAGCTGGATTCAGTCATGCCCTATGGTACCATGCAGGACTTGTTACTGAGACTAAGAAGAGAATCAGATGCTGAAAAGAGGTTGACCAAGTTGGAGGACAGTGTTCATATCATTGAAAAGTCTGTGGTCACCATTCTTCAAAATCAACAGTCTCAGACAAGTCTACTCATGCAACTGGCTAAAGCACAAGGCTTGACTCCTCTCCTCGATGATAACAAAAAGGGGGAGAATAAAGAAGGGGGAGGGGAGCCATCTACAAACATTCAAATATCCAAAGTGCTAGTTCCTGCCATCACTACTTCTCCAACACTTCAAATCAAAGGAAAGCTTGATGAAATTGATCTAATCCAGCTAGCAGCAGCTAAAATGAAGGTGAAAGAGCAAAGGAGATAAATTGATGAAAGGGTGCAACATGTGTTTGACTCTACAACCTCAAAATCATTATCTATGAAACATAGCACAAATGTTGAGCCAATCATTATGGAGCACAAGCCAGTAAGGAGGAATAAGGTTGGAGAAACTTCCTTCACGAATTTGAAACCCATGGTACTCAAGCCATCCACTAGATTCAACAGGGACTCTACAAAGAACCCTCTAAACTTTAGTCAATCAAAAGAAGTAGATTTTCCTCTTCCAAAACCTGATGAAGACAAAGTTTTGGGTGGTAGCATCATAAAGCACAAAGAGACCAATGATGTATTGGAAAGAATGAATATGGTTATCATTTATAGAGAGGGAAAGAGCATCTGTGTGATACAAGGACATCCCAAATTCTCAAAAGCCAAGAGGGAAGAAACCATGAGGTTAAAGGAATAAGCTAAAAAGCTGAAGGTTGACAAAAGAGCACAAGCAAAGCTTGAAAAACAGCTAAAGTCAAGTCCAGATGAAGAAAAGAAGAAGATTGAAGACAAGAGTGAAGAAGACAAGATTAAAAGTAGAAATGTGGATATGGGGAATGTGATTGAAGAGAGTGTGGAGGAAAGAAAGGAATGGCAGAAAGGGAACAGAAAGAAGGCCACTGCAAAAAGGAAGAGTGGAGATGACACTGAAGAAACCCAATCAAAATCTAAACCACTACCTTCCATTCCTGAACCTTTTGTTGCTGATCCTAGTATAAATGTCCATGGTAAACCAATCATCCCTAAAGATGAACCTATTGATTGGGACACCATCAACTTGCCTACCTTCCTAACTACCTCTCCACCACCAAAGAAACTGTAAAGAAAATCCAAATCTACACCTCCCCAAACCTCAAGTAAATTCACTCAGAAATACAAACCTAAGCCTGAGCCACAAGCCTCAAAGGATGATTATGTTCACATTTGTGACATAAAAGAGTTTACAGATATTGAACTCTATCTGGATGAGCTGGAGGAAGTAAGGGGAATAAGTGCATACAAACAGCTCCCAGAAAGGCTAGTGTTCAAGTATAAAGGAAGTGAGGAAAGGACTTGGCCTCTTCAAAGAATTCTGAATGAAGGCTATTCTACCTTGGTTAGAGTCTACTCAGCTATCAAAAGGGATTCTGGCTTTACCAGGACTGCCAAAACTGAGATTCTCAACAAGATTGCAGCATAAGGAAAACTTGGTGGGAGTCTGATTCTTTGCCCAGAACATTACTCATACCTGAGCATGGAATTAAAATTCATAAATCACCTCATTGGTTGATGGAGTTCAGAGACAATAAAGGAGTCTAAAGATTTTTCAGACTTGAAGACCAGCTTAAAATTGCCAGTAATGAAACTCTCAAGGACATGCAATCTAAGTTGGACATCAGTGAAGAAGATGAATCTGAATTCTACAGACAACTCCAACTCCAAGTAGAGGAAAATGACAGGAGGCTAGGGAAGAAAACAAGGGATCAAAGGAAAAGAAAATAATCTGCTCAGCCTAAAGGAGCATCCTTGGAAATAATGTAATTCTTCAATTTTATCTCAGTTCATACACTTTTGCAGCACTTTTGAATTTCTACTTGATTTCAGTTCATATATCTGTTAAGTGTTTTGTTATCAACAAGTTAAACCCAAATTTATGCATACAATTCCAGTAGACATAAATAGGGGAGATTGTTAGGAATATGTGTATTAGTTTGATGATAAGTTAAACAAAACACTTAAGTAGAAATCTAGTGTTTGTAGCCTCAACGGATAAGACCATTCTGACTATCCGTTAATGGCGTAGCTTTACTTAGAAATAAGTTTAGTATTGTAGCATATTTCAGTTTCTGTATTTAAGTTATAATTCTTAGATGATTGTGGGAAATTATAAGTCATGTTGACTACTAGTGGATATGCAAATAGGAGGGCTAATTGTAAATATTTCATGCCTTATAATTTTGTATAAGTGGAGTAGTATCAACTGATAAATTAAAGGCCTTCAACGGATGAGAAATAAAGCTTCAACAGATGTCTCTAAAGCTTCAATGGATAACATCCATCAATGGATGAGTGCATCAACGGATAAAGCTTCAACTGCTAATGCATCAACGGATAAAGCCATCAACGGATGAAAGCTTCAACGGATGCTCAGTTCAATAGCAGTTGACAGTGACAATTCATAAGCTGACAGAGGCACATGGGTTGACAGAGACAATTGGAATGTGGTAGCCTCTTGGAGGAATCAAGAAAATGCAGCATTTCCATTCTGGTGCAAACAAGGAAGTATTCAAAGATTCATAGATTATCCTAGATTGCATTGGATAAAGAAATGAAGAAGAAACATGTGAAGAATCTTTTTAATTGTATTTGTACTTTTGTCTTCACTTGTAAACTTGGTGATATATAAACCAAGTTACATCTAGTAATTAGAGTGTGAATTTTCCAGAGCTGTTTAGAAAAACATAGAGAGAAAATCATCTAGTTTGTACTAGGACGCATCTGTGATCAATTCTTTTGAATCACAGATTTTCTGAAATACACATCTCTGGTGGAACAACAAATCCACCAGGAAAGTTTTTAAAGCCTTTGTGTTCTTTACATTTGTGTTTTGAATATATATCTGTCTGCACCTGCCCAAAGCAATTCACACACAACTGTTCATCAAAACACTTAGCCTTTGAAACTGCTCAAAACTTGAAAAAGTTTTGAGATTTACATTCAACCCCCCTTCTGTAAATCTCATTGTTAGTTTCTTGGGAATAACAAGTTCATTATTGCGCACCTTTAAAAAAAGCGTCCTGTTTTCGGTGTTCAAAATATACCGCTGAGTAAAGAAATACAAGTCACTGCCCGCATCAACTTCCGGCATGGCGTCAAGCACGAAAATTGCTTTGTCCAAAGTGCGGTCTTCTGTACTAACAGCAGTACTCTTGCAAGACATGGCTGCCACTAAACCATCAAGCCCTTCCCGAACGAACTCTGCTCCAGATTTCTTTCTTTTTTGGCCACTGCTCGAACTAGATCTGAAAGAGTTTGTAGGAAATAGATTCTGCGATGCTGGTTGTGGTGTTTCATAATTGTTATCGTCGCTGTCACCGCTGCCTTCATTCCCATCGTCTTCTCCAAAATCTGGAATATCTTCACCCTCCTCTAAATCCACCGCATAGTATTTATTCGCAGCTTTTGCCCGCTCACCGGTTGCAATGATATCACCGAACAAGGTATCATAGTAATTGACGAAATACGTCATATCCTTATTTCCGAATTTGCTAAATTTTTTATTCTCCTGCGAGAATTAACAAGTAACAAGCAGTGAGCACATCACTTAAAAGCCTGGAAGAAATGACCGAACAACGTAAAAGAAC
Source organism: Apium graveolens (assembly GCF_009905375.1). Taxonomy (NCBI): domain Eukaryota; kingdom Viridiplantae; phylum Streptophyta; class Magnoliopsida; order Apiales; family Apiaceae; genus Apium; species Apium graveolens. Next base: position 275,524,723 of record NC_133650.1, on the reverse strand, counting down.
AGAAAACAACAAATCTGCAGTAAGCACTGTGTAGCAAAGTTTGTTACAGTAGCTTGTAGAGTGAGGGAAGCGTTGAATGTCATATAATCCAATTAAAGCCTCCTCTTGACAGTAAGGTATTGAGATTGTTAATTATTGGTAATTAACAACAATTACTAGTACATCACTAAGAGCTGCAGTTTACTGCTTAAACACGAGTACAGGGATCCGAGTGTCTGACAGGGATCCGAGTGTCTGACAAGAAGTTATTAAATAATCTATGCATCTTTTTTCCCTAGTTAAACAGTAAATGCTACTACACGCAAAACTAATGCAAAATTTAAAAGCACACTTGCGTCATACAGCCCATAAGCAAATCAAATGTAGGTAATCATGCCAATTTGTAAATTAAATATCTAGGTAAATAGCTATAAGCAAATAAACTGCAGGCAATTAATGGTGTAACAGAGTGTAACAAAATCTTGTATAAATGGTGAAACTCTTGAAATTTTGTATGAGAAAATAAATCACAAACTAAAAGACTAGTACAATAATTTAATTATAAAATTGACAAACTCATAATAGATGTCATAAAGACACGATCCAACTTCAGGTACATAGAAGTTAGGAAACAAAGAGTGTACACACACAAATAGCAGTATAACGAGAGTCAAAGTAGAGGTAACCAATAGGAAACATTATCAAAATTCACATGCTGATAGCAGAGAAGAAGCTGCTGCCCACCAGTTCCCAGGTAGGTAAGTTTATCCCAGGGAGTTCTTAAAAAAAGTTGGAACGCACATAATTTACTCTCCCTGTACCAGACCCTATTCAAACTTAAACATTACAAACACATTTAGTATAACTACCATCAAACATGGCAATTTGTGTTTTAAGAAAACATAAATTCAATTTTGACCTCCAAAGTCATTTAATTAGATGCACATAGATTTGCAGTTAGTACCATCAACCATGTCAAAGGTCCACGAATAATATGAGAAGTGTACTGAGCAACAAACACAGATAACAAAATATTACAAATTGAATTGAAAGCAGCAAATACTTGAATAAACTCGTAAATTGTAAAAGATGTACCTTAATTTTCTCCTTCCACCATTCATCAGACGCTTCAAATTATTTTGTGAACTCGTTCCATCCCAAACCAGTTTGCCCAAACTTCAATTTCCTAAAAAAATTGTAATCTTCTCTCATCGCATCCCAATGATTCTTAAGTTTTCTTAAATCCCAAACGGGATCTTTTCCTGAACGAGCAGCAAATTGGTGATACACAGCATTCCAACCTTCTTTGTTCAAAGTGGTGTTAGGCCTGTTGTCTTTAACAACCTCACCATAACATAGCCTCACAAATAAATCGTGTTCATCATCTCCCCACTTGGCAGCGAATGATACAGAAGGAGTCGCACATACAGGAGGAGCCGCACCTGATGATTGATCCCGTCGCCGTATCTTAGATTGTGCCCTTGACATCTGCACAAAACACTAACATCGATCAATGATTAATTAATACTTCAGGTTAAACCTTAAAGCAAACTTAAATAAATCTCCTATGACTGAAACAAGAACTAAACAACTCAATTCCTCCACTTATAAAAATACCAATATACTCTAATATAAAACATTCCTCCACTTATAAATATAACAAATTCCCATCATTCAATAAATGCATACAGGATTAACCACAACACATTGTTCATATTAGCATACTTTTTAACCCTATCCAATTAACCTCCTTAACCGTGTAGTACATGGAGGTAAAGAAACTATATAATAAGCACAACCCATACTACAAAAACATCACAAAACATGAAAACTTATTAATACATTGGTAAACAAACCAACACACATAAAACATTCTTCCATAACTAAGCACCTAAACATCGACATCGATTAACACACAAAACCAATTGACATCGACATCGATTAATACACGAAACCAATTGTTATTTTAACGAAACTAACACACGCATACGAGATAGAGGGGAGATACCTGACGAGAATCGAAGCAGCTGTAGAAAGATCGAACGGGATTTGGGCGCCAAACTGAGAGAGATAGGAGAGATCGGAGATATGTGAGAAAAAAGGCGCCTAGGTTAGAGATTGGATAAGTGAGGAAGAAAAGTACCGGGTTAGGTACATTTTACTTATGCGCTTATCCCATTATAAGAAGCTGATGATAAGTTGGACCCCAAACATTCGGTCCTAAGTGTTTATTGGATAAGTGAGGAAGAAAAGTACCGGGTTAGGTACATTTTATTTATGCGCTTATCCCATTATAAGAAGTTGATGATAAGTTGGACCCCAAACATTCGGTCCTAAGTGTTTATGGGCTTAAGCCCAATTAAGTGGACTTACTGGAATTGACAAACAGGTGCATGGAATGATATTGTTTTCATAAATATAATATTGGTAAAAAACATATAAAAATAGCACGTATATAGAAGAAAATCATTTAATTTGTTTAGTAATAAGTCTTTGGATCCATGCACATTTTTAGGTCAATATTAATAAAATGACACGAAAAATGCAGTGGCAGATCGATGGCATTTGTTGGATGATTACATACAAAGTAACTTAGAGCAACACTGAAGCTGTGATTTACCAGAAAAAGGAACATATATAACATGAGATATGTCATTTTATATATTACTAGTGTTATTCGCATTGTTTCATAATTCTTTCTCAAGTCACATACCAAAGAGAGTAAGTAATGGGAGTGGGAGGAGGGCTCAAGGGACACAGTACGCAGAGTAGCAGTGGAAGTGGAAGAGCTGCAGGAAGGCCATATGGATGGATGCTGCTGCTTTTTATTGCATTTGGAGCTTTACTAATAGGAGTGATGGTCCTTCACAAGCATAAGCAGAGAAGAGTTTTCGACCTTGTTATCAAAGACAAAGACCTCCAACTCTATTCTCTTCATTTACACTTGCAGGTGAACGTTCTCTCATACTTTCAACTTTCATATCTTGCTTCCACTCTTTATGCATTCAAGTAGGGGCAAGTTGTCCGTGATTGACTATTTTACATCAGATAAGTCACACTAGGGTACAAGGTACCTCCTCCATACCCTACTTTCAACTTTCTAGTGTTACTTCCGAATGTGACATGTATGTCAAAATTCGTATTTCTGAGCGAGACATACTAAATGTTGATTTGGTTTATATGTTGTTTTGCTTTGCGTCAATCATCATCCTGTGAGTTTATGACATAGTAGGTATGTCCAAGATTCTACTATGGAGCGAGACATACTGAATATGATAATTTGGTTTATATCTTCTTTTGCCTTCGATCAATCATCAATCCAACATATATGCTTTATTAGAGGGAACTAGAGATAAAAAACGCATGTCTTTTTTCGAGGGCACTAGACATCAGCAGTGCGCTATTCCATAATAATTTCAATAAGTTTTTTTTTTATCTATTTCTGAAGTTTTTTTAAACAAATAACAAATAATAAAAGAAGATAATGCACCTCAATTCTATATTACACAATAAAACAAGCTGGTTGCATTTTTGGTTTATTTTTATGCTAGTAGTCAGAGGGTATTTTCTGTGTTACAGAAGGAAAGAGATTTTGCAAAAGAAGCTAAACGTAAATCAGAAGAATTGAAATCAGAGTTATACACTCTCCGAAACCAGAAGTCGGAGCTCAGTGGCAAGATACTGGAAATGCAATCCACAATATCTTCCTTGAAAGAGGAACACAAAACCATAGAGTCATCACTAGAAGAAAAACAAAATGAGATTAATCTAATGAAAGAAAGGGAAAAGAATGTAAACACACAAAATAATCGTGGATCAATTCTAGACCAAGCTTTGAGCTTGAAGGAAGCTGAATCGGAAGATCTAAAGAGAGATCTTAAATTACCAGTTAGGAATTGGGATATCAATTTTAAATATCCAAATTCTGCTGTGAATTTAACCACCATAATTGGTATTGCAAGAAGGGATGAAACTGTAAGCACTAACAAAGAGAATGGTGGTCGAATGGATGCCTATATTAAAATTGCAGGAGGAGAAAAGGGTGAAGATAGAAGAGAAACTGAAAATGCTGCCTTTAGCAGGAAAATATCTGGAGAAGAACCTCATATATTAAAAGGTTCTCTACAAGAATTTCCGCACAAAAATACAACCGCAAAAAGTCATGGCGAACAAATGGGTTATAAAAGTTCTAAAGATGGAGGTTTGAAAATAGACACCCAGAGGAGTAACACAAATGGAACTCAGGCAAAAGCAAACACTGTTGTTGACTTTCAAAAAGTAAAAGATGTTGACGGTGCCACACTTGCTACAAACAGTAAGTTTGAAAACAGTGGTCAAGAGAAGAATGTAGTCGGAAGTGCAAAAGGAAAAAGATTCTTCAGAAATGAAAGAGATGGTAAGCAGAAAAAGAGGCATGAAGAAACAGAGTTGCTAGGCGTGGACATCAGAATTGCATCAAATGAAAACGATGCAACGTTAAAATTATTAAAACCAGTTCTGTGGAAGGAAGGTAAGGAAACAAAAGGTGAGACCAAAGTTGGATCAGAGAGTAAAACCAAAAAAGATCATTCAAGCAGTGTTCTAAAGATGCATATGAACACTGAGAATAGGATCCCAGAAAGTTTTTCTCAGCTAGCAAATGAAGTCCAGGTGAACAGAAATATCAACGAACTGAAAAGCAAGATTACCAGTGATGACAGAAAAAAGAAGCCTAAAGAAATTGTTCACCCAGAGGCACAAGCCAATGAAAAAACACATCGCACAGAGAGGAGTGGTAACGACAAAGCAGCCAATGCCAAGAAAAGAAATATTGCTAAAAATACTGCTGATATTTCAGACTGGGAGGTTGACACTACTTATGAATAGATGCACATAACCTTGCAGTTCAGCTCTAAGTAGGAAGACCATAGCGCAGACAGTTAACAAATAACAGCAAAACCTACATCTTAGTTAGCCATTACAAAAGTCTGGATGATTGCTCTAATGCAGACTTGTCAGATAAGAAATAGCATGTTTAAAAGTAATCATCCGAAGATTTAAAGTTGTAACAGACCTAGGAATAAGCATATAACTCTAAATCAGACTGAAAGATATCTAATGACTATTAAAAACTAGGTAATTTAGGGTTCATACTAACCAATAGAACACAGCAAAAGTATTCGGAAAACAGAATAAGTGAAAACGAACTGTTGAACACATTGGTTTGTCTTTTAAGTTGTAACGCCATAATGGCATCAAAAATCTCATCATACGGGTATTCCATAGTCATACAACTAAACGATGAGAGAAAATCCATCTCGAGCAAAAAAACAAACAAGATTCTTAGAGATTAGTTCACTGCAAATACATTATTATGAAGAAACTTCATGTTAAGTTAACACTACACACCAGCTCTACTTTGCTGCCTCCGGCTGTTTCTGCAATTACAAAACAAAACAAATGTGAAGATCGAGTCAAAAACAAATATCATATGGCACAATAATATAATAACCATTTATAATATACAGTAACCATGGTCCCAATTATTGACTATAGGGCTCTAGTAACCAACTTAAAAAAGCTGATAGCCCCTAATAGAATCTGTTAACTGTAATAACCTTGCAAGGAAGATTATCCCAACTTCTAGTCATTAAATCCCCATCAATCTCAAAGTATGGTTAATAAATTAGAAATGACATCAAACTAGAAGAACCGTTTGAAAAAAGAGAAGAGTGTTGCTACTCTTCAAGTAAATTATTCAAAATAAATAAATAAATCATGTTTACTAGAACTTTTAAACAAAAAGTTATAAAAAGAAATTGATACAAACAAAGGCTGAGTTCTTCATTTCCAATCAATAAAAGCTCGTGCATTATGTAATTGTAACACGAACTCACTTCAGCTTACAACAACAGCAACCTCCGAGTGTCATCAACTTCTCAGCTTACGATGCCAAACTTTTTAACCATAAACATAATAAAATAGGGTCTCAAAATTTCCAAATAAAGAAAAAGTTAGTACCTCTTCCTTCTTGCCTCCAGAGAACGCTTTATATCCACCAAAGAGAACAAGACCCCATCCAGACAATGAAACAATTACAAACTGCAAATAAAAAATTAGCATTAGTCGAAAGCCCTAAATCTAAATTAAAACAAACACATCCTCCAATAATCACTCCACAAAACCTTCTCAAACCCAAAATTTTCATAAATGCAAATACAATCAAGCTTTAATCTCCAAACACCATCTACCATCATACTCAAGCTCACTATTTCCATTCACCGTAATAATAAAATTTCACGTGTCGAACAATAAAAACCCAAACTTGCCAACTTCTTGATCAAATTCAAATGCCATAATAACATACACACAAGCATTCAAATATATACTCACATGCTCTTCCTTCCATGTCGACGGACTCATTGGAGCTTCCCAACAATTAACCTTTGGAGGACCATGATGATCTAATACAATTACACACAAAATTAAACACACATATCACAAAAAAAGAAAACATTTCACCATCTCTACAATTAATTACAAAAATATTCACACACAATTCAATACATAAAAAAGATAGGAGCTTTGGATAAAAGAACGAAAAGGGTATTCAAATATGTTACCGGCGGCGCCGGAGAAGCCGCGGCGCTGAATTTGAGAAGCTGATCGCGAAGCAGAGAGCCGAGTCAGGTTTAGAGCTTGACGAGCCGTTATAGATGAAGCCATTTATTCGTTGTAGCTTGGTGTATGAGTTCGGGATTATATATAGAGATCTTGTATGGATATTTGTATGTATAATTGTGTGTGTTGATTCAAGAACAATCGGGAATGGCGATGGCCGCACAGCACTGCACTCGTTTCGTAGTCCAGGAGATTAGCAAACGACGTCGGTTAGTGCCGCTGTTTTTGTAACTTTATACATTTTGTGTTTTTTTTTGTCAAACAATTTTATACATATTTTTTTATTCAAAAGAAAAAACTTTAAACATTTGTTTTGATTTTGAAAGGGTGAAATTCCTAATTATTTGGAAAGTAAAAAATAATATTAATTTTAAAAAATATTAATCAATTATCTAAAAAAGGTAATGTTAGAAGTACAAAAAGCTAAAAAAAAATTATGTATAAAATATGTATAAAATAGTGAAAAAGAGAAAGAAAATTGGGTGAAGTGGTGGGACCTATTGATTTTTAATGTATAAAAAGGAGATAGTGGAGTAAAAGTAGTGTGAAAGGAAAGGAAAAATGAGAAAGTGGTGGGATCCATTAACTATTTTTGGTAAGTTTTGAAATGTAAAAAATTGGATGGGACATTCCAAAAAAGAAACTGTAAATAAATGGTTGGGACGGAGGGAGTAGAACATTTCCAAGTCTGGACGGAGGGAGTAGAACATTTCCAAGTCTCTTCGGATTATTTCACAAATCTGAATCGTCTTTTTTCAATGACTAAAGTTTCTAAGGCCTTGTTTGTTTTTATCGAATAATTATACGTGAACTTGAATTTCCCCGTAACCAAGTTATAACTACAAGTTCCAAGGTAATTAAAGTATACGTGTTTGATTTATTGATATGTAACTAGAGGTTATGTAACTAGAGGTTACATAGTTAATTTTGGTAAGTGATAATCCCAGATCACCCCGGGCTCCTCTCCTTATTCGACCCAGACTCAAACTCCATTTGGACATAAATGACGGCGACGTGCGGTGTAGCTGTAGGATGAACACCTGCAAAATAGAACCGGAGGGGGTGGCGTCCCCGCGGCACCTCCGGTGTGAAAATGAGAAAGAATTTTGGAGAAGGATGGGTAAAATAGGAATTACACGAATATAGGTGGTTTATGTATATCTGTATATATTGTAAAGATGAAGTAACCCCTAATACTCCTTTTGTTTAGCCTTTTATAGGCTTCCCTTTAGGGTTTAGGGGTTTGTACCTTTGATCTGGACCGTAGGTGTGTTCTGGACTGTAGGACACGTGGATGTCCATGATAAGTTGGTGTACTACCGGATCCGGGCCGTAAGAAGGTTCCGGAACCGGGCCACCTGGGCAGTGTAGATACTGCCACGTGTCCTGGGGTCTTCCAGGTTTATTGCTTGACGGACCTTGAGCTCTTCTTATTGGGCCCTAGGCTCTTATTAATGGGCCTATATTATTATGGGCTATCATTTGCCTCTCACTCCCTTATGCGGGTTTACCCGGATGGGGGAGTAGATTATTTATTGTTGTACTGAACGACTTAGAATTTTTTTTGGGGTTTTTCTTTGATTTGTTGCCCTCTAACCCCGGGATCTAATGAGTATAAGACTCTGGGGTTGACTTGGTTAGTCGTTTGATTTGAGTCCAAGGTGGGGTTCCTTGAACTATTTGGAAGAAATTTTTTGGGGTTTTTCTTTGATTTGTTGCCCTCTAACCCCGGGGTCTAATGAGTATAAGACTCCATGGTTGACTTGGTTAGTCCTTTGATTTGAGTCCAAGGTGGGGTTCCTTGAACTATTTAGAAGAATTTTTTTGGGGTTTTTCTTTTATTTGTTGCCCTCTAACACTGGGGTCTAATGAGTATAAGACTCCAGGTTTGACTTGGTTGGTCCTTTGATTTGAGTCCAAGGTGGGGTTCCTTGAACTATTTGGAAGAAATTTTTTGGGGTTTTTCTTTGATTTGTTGCCCTCTAACCCCCGGGTCTAATGAGTATAAGACTCCGGGGTTGATTTGGTTAGTCTTTTGATTTGAGTCGGATAGCCGAGCTTCGAAGAAGGTCGCGACCGAGTTGGCTCCGGACACTCTGGAGACCCTCAAGGCCCTACTGGCTACTTTTACTCCGGAGACACGCCGGAAGTAGTTGTTTGAAAATTTTTCCAGCACTGCCGAGAGGAAGAAATACCGGAAGGAGCCTCTCGAGGATTTTTTGGTCTCTCTGCAAGAGGATGTGACTGCTGTAAGTTCTTGCCTTATTGTTTTTTGTACTTGTCTTTTCTGCTTTATATCTTCTAGTTTTGACATGTAATTTGTGCAGGCTAACTCCCGGATCGCTGGGTTGGTTTGCATTGCCCGGAGTCTGAAGGTGAAAGCTGACGTCGATAATGTTGCTAAGAATGAGGCCGAGAATCTAGCCCGGGAGATCAAGGACCTGAAGGAGGCCAATGTTAAGGAAGCTGCGACTCATAAGAAGATTCTGGATGAGATAAGGGAGAGGGAGGACCGGGCCGAGGCTTCTGTCCGGGAGATGAGGGCCGGGAAAAAGAGGCTGAGAGATGATCTGGCTGCTCGGCCTACTCCGAAGGAGGTTCTGGCAGGCTTCCGTGGCACCCCTACCTACTTCGAGGAGCTAAATTGTTAGGTCACACAACACTATAGAAGGGGGTTGAATATAGTGTTTATACAATCAAATCGATTTAGAACACAAGTATGTAACAGTAATCAAGTTTATTGAATATAATAAGCTCTGTTACAAAGTAGGTTAAACTACTCTCTCAGTGATGAACAATATCACTAAGAGCTGCTAGGTTACAATGAATAATGTTCTCGTGAATGATAACACTTATAATGTAAACCCTAAACTGTGTTTATATAGTACACAGTTACAAGATATCTTCTAATTGATATGGAATATAATTATGTCTCCTAAAATATATCAATCAGATATTATCTTTTTACAAGTCTTCTAGCTGTCCAACTCTTCATACATATCTTCTTTTGTTTTAGTCCAGATCCTCTACTGTAAATTAGCCGCATTCCTTATCTGAAGTACCCGCACTTAAGTCCTGATATAAATCATGACGGCCTTAAGTTCTGATATAAGTTCTGACTTCAGTAAGTCCTGATTTCCAGTAAGTCCTGATTAGTCCTGATATTAAGTTCTGAAACTAAACACAGCAGATTAGTCATGACATCATAAATATATCTAACAATCTCCCCCAACTTGTAAATTATGAAAAATATACAAGTTAATAGATTTGATGATGTCAAAAACATTTAAGTACAAATGCAATGAGAGTTTATTTAGACAACTAACTACAACTTACAGTACATGTAGCTTTACCAATATCATTGGATCAATCTGAATCCAAAGTGATTCCTTGTAAAGTCTTTTACCAGTTTGTCTTCAGCTTTTCTCATAACTTCAACTAACTGTGCGTTGAATTGCATCAGTTCTTCATCTTTATTATCACCAATTTGATAAATGGATGTTCTGAGTGCTGGGATAGATGTTCTTTCAAGACCATCTCCAAGTCTGATAACTCTAGGATGTGAAGAGTCTTCATTGTAGCATAGACACTTTCCTTTCAGAATAACTTCCACCTTAGCAGAGTTCTTCCTCATAGGAATTTCTCTTCCATCATCTTCAGTTATTTTTGGAATGTACTGAGAAGCCTTTGTACCAGAGATTCTGAGAAGATCTCTTATACAAAATATATTCTAACCATCTTCTTGTAACATCAGATTTTACTTCCAGAAGGTAGTGAATATGTTGAAGCTTTTTGACAGACTTCTTTAGCACATCAGTATCAGCTAGTCTATAAGTTCTGCCATCATTGAGAAATAAGATCAATTTCTCTTTTAGATCATCTTTATCATGAGCATCCATCACAATTTGAGCAGGCAGCACTTTGTCAAGGTGCTTTTGTTTGATTTGTTCATATGGTTTATCTGTCAACATGAAAGGATCTCTGAGAGTAACTTCTACTCCTGTTTGTATCTTTTCTTCATCGGAACCTAATCCAGCTCTATCTCTAGGTTGCTTGGCTCTCAACCCAAATGTTGCAAGTTGATCAATCATTAGATTGATCTTAGGTTCCACTGGAGTAGCTTTGTTCCATAGTAGCTTCTTCTTATCAGCAATTGTCATCTTGTTCAAATCTACTTGAGCTCTGTCAAAGGTTGATGTCTTGATGACTTGATCAGGATTTGCTGTTTCATTTATACCTTGTTGTTTTGAAATGTCTTCACTCTGAACAACTTGAGCTATGTCAGAGGTTGTCTTAGATTCTTCTGTTATATTCTTTCTTTTCAGAGTTTCAATGCAGCTGTATCATCAAAAACTTGAACCATTTTGCACACAGGATCCATCAGGATTTGAGTAATCTTCATCTCCTGTTTCTTTGTTGGTTCATCAATCTTTCCTTTCCCGTTTGTTTTGGGATCAATTTCAACTTGTGATCCTGTCTTGGGCTTTGAAGCCTCAGAAGTTGACCTTTCCTTGATCACAATGCCTTTTTCCTTAGGCCTTGGAGGTTTCTTTGCATTAGAAGCTTTAGATTTAAGATTTGTCTTCTCAGCTGCAAATCTAGCTTCCTCCTCCTTTAGAGTCTCTAAATCCATTCCAGGATTATGCTTGAGAAATAATCTTTTAGCAATTTCTTCATCAAGAGTTTGAATCTTGGGATCCTTATAGTAGACAGTAGTCTCTCTTCCCTTAAGCTTCAAAGTTTATAAAAACTTCCGAGAGTCTTGACTTCCAGCTTGAATCAGAATATCATAACTTGATATCAGACTTTGATTATCAGAACTTGCTTTCAGAACTTGAGCATTCACAGCTTTAGAACTTGTATTCTTCTGTGTAAAAGATTTGCTAGAATCAGAAATTAGTTTCTGTGAAGAAACTTTGTTGCTTTGTTTGCCTTGACCTTGACTTTTGCCCTTGTTAGGGTTTCCCTGGTCATCTCCTTTATCATCCTTCTTCTTCAGAGTTTAGCTAGTTGAGCATTTGGACTTAACTACATTCTTCCCCTTTTTGGCATCATCTGATAAGAGTAGAGAAAGAAGGAGTTCCACTGAAGATTGGATCTCAGTTAATTAAATTTGTTGAGAAGCTTGATTTTGCAAGACCTCATCCAGTTGGGCCTGCTGCTTTTCTTGAACTTTCTCAATTTTTTCCACTTTCTCTTGAATAGGTCTGATAAACCTCTTTTTGTCTAATTTGATCTCCATGTCTAGCTTATCAGCTGTTTCTTGAAGTTTATCAACCTTTGCTTGAGTTGTGGAGTGTAGACCTTGAAGAGATTTAGTACTGAGAGCAGTGACTTTAAGTTGTGTCTTAAAATCAGAATTTGTCAGCAACTCATCAGCTTTTGAAATATGATCTTTCAGAACATTTGAGCTTGGAATGAAGTCAGGTTGATTCCACTTCTTGGTCCATTTAACTCCTCTGTGAGTTTCTTCCCATGGAACATGAGCATCTTCTTTAACAAATTTAAGTTGTGCCTCATTTCCAAGAATTGGAGCATTAACCGAAGCACTGTCTCCAGAACTTGATAACATCTCCTCATCTTCTGATAACACAAAAGTGTGTGTAGCTGAAGGAGATTCTGGAACTACTTCATCTGTTTCAGGATCCAAATCCAGAATTGGAGTAGTAGGAATATCAACATTTAATGGAGAAACAGGTGGAGTTGACTCCTTTGCTTGTGGTGCTTCCAGATACAAGACAGTTGGTGTATGTAACATTTGAATATCAATTTCAGGACTTAATCATGAATCTTCAACTGTAGCTGTTTCTTTGAACGGAGAGATAGGAGGTGTGATCACTGTGTCTGGAACAGTGTCTTCAGGTGCTGGAAGGGCTTCAATGACTATTGGTTCTGATGAGAATAGAGATTCCTGATCCCCTTCCAAAGCTTCTTCAGCATCCTCATCTTGAGCTTGTGTAATTTTCACACCTGCTTTCTTCTTCTTTGATCTGGACTTTGGTTGTGAAGGTGTTGTTTGAGCAGCATCAGAACTTGAAGTTCTTTTCCTTTTCAAAATTCCAGAGCCCTCAGCTTCATTCTTTTTCTGAGGAGTTACCTCTTTAGCTTCAACCTCCTTCTAAAAAATTACCTTTTCAGCTTCTACTGTCACAGGTTCTGATGCTGAAACATGGACCTGTTCATCCTCATCTGATTCATCTCTCAGAATCAGCCTTCTCTTTCTCCTTGGTGGAGATTGAGGAACAAATTTGGTCCTTTTGGTTTTGGGCCTTGAGGATGTGTCAGATTTTACAACTGGCACCTTTTGAGAAGTACCAGAGGTTGTTTGGTTTTGGACTTGAGAGGTGAGGTTCTGATGGTAGGTGTTGATGGTTGTGGTTGAGAGAATTGTGCTGGTTGGAAATAGGTTCTGATGGTAGGTTGTGGTTGAGAGTTGGAAGGCTGTGTTGGTGGAGGTTGAAAAGGTGTAACTTCAGAAAATTTGGGTCTGTATGTGTTGGGGTCAGAGTTTATTAAGAACTGTTTTACAGATTCAGGAATTTGAAGGGGTCTTAGTAAGTTTTTGTTATTATCAGTAGATAACAAGTCTGTGAAAGCCCTTTTATGAAGTTTAAAATGTTGTATTGTCTCACTAAAGTTTTGGGTCTTATCAGAACAACAAAAACTATAAATAAGCTGACAGAACCTAGCAAAATAAACAGTATTTGGGTCCTCCTTCATCCTATCCCCAATAAAACCCAAAATAGCAGTAACATAATCAAAATGAGTTTGATTTAGAAGTGCATACCATATTTGCTGACTCAGAATTGGAATAACATCAAAGTTGGAGCATTTGTTGGCAAAAGCTCTGATGATGCAGTCGAAAAAGAAACTCCACTCCCTTCTGATGTGGGGCCTTTTTAGTTGTCCCACCTTGGAAAAACTTTTCTCATAGCCAAGATTGACCATCATACTCTGTAGCAGTGGATCTTCAATCTGAGCATTGAAAGTACAATTTTCTGGCAGATGCAGAGCTTGTCGAATAGTAGACAAGGTAACCAGGTGCTCATCTTCCCCAGAAGTGAAAATAATGCTTGGAGACCCATCTTCACCACCATCATCATATACTCCAGTCCTCCAAAACTCCAGTATATGTGTTTCTGAGAGTGATTGTGGTTGGGTCAAAGCATACCCAATCTCACTATGAGCAAAAAAGTCTTGGATAAAGTGAAGATCTGAAGGAACATCATCCTTTGTGAGAAGAGCCATATAATTGTTGGGGACGAACTTGGATCCATTAAAGATAACGTCCTTTGGTGCCATTTCTGTAAGAAATTAAGTGAAAAGTTGTGTGTACGCAAGGTTTTTGATAAAATGCCTGTGAAAAAAAAAGCTTCAGAGAATAATAGAGAGGAAAAGAGAGATTAGAAAAGAGTAAAAGTAGGTAAAAGATTATAAAATATTTTATCTCTCATATATATATATACTCTCCACTAGTTACAACGGCTAAATTCTGAAGCAGAATCGACATTGGACATCTGGCAGCATGTAATCAGTCAAAATATTATTAGTAAACGTGCAGTAATTATTACTCACATGTTGTTACCAAAACAAACACACAATCCATCAACCAAATGATTATCACTGTTTTAATCTTACCTAATTATTTTCTGATAAAATATGACCGTTACAATAAATACCAAAAATGAGTCAAGTAATTAAATAATGTCACGTAAGCATCAAAGTTTCCATCAGGATTTGTATCAGAACTTGACTATTATCAGAATTTAATGGTCATCAGAACATGGCTTCTGTACTCAAAAAGTGAATGACTGTTTCTGTGATCCTTAACACAAATACTGACTGGTTTCTTCAGAGTTTAATCATCAGAACGTTTATCAGAACTTATCCTCATAATTTATGCAAATGATACTTAACTGTTTGTTAGAAACAACTTAATCACCACAGTAATTTTCATCATTCATATGGAGTGTGCATGTGCAAATGATCAGATAAAGATTAGAGTCTGATAAACTTCAGTATATCTTAGAAATAAGGCATAACTAAGAAAAATGCTTAAAATCTGTCTTTAATTGTGAAGTCTACTATATAATAAAGTTATGTAAAAGTCCACCTCAATTGTTTATGCTTATTTTACGCATCTTTTGACATTCTTTTGACAATGGCTTCTCAGTGTAAATGAGTTACAACTGCCTTCAGAATTTATGTTGTTATCAGAATATTTCTCCAGTAATTAGAGGATGTGAAAAGTCACCAAGAAAAATTAATTTGCTTTTCTAATGCATATAACTTACTACCAGCAATGCACTTGGATCTTCCCTTTCACATATTTACTCTAGATCTCAAAGAAGTACCTGATTTTAATTTTTTCTTTTCTCTTATTTTCTTCAGATAAGTGAGCCTTATCAAGCATGTAGTTCATCCTTAAAGGTTGTTTTACCTTAATCCTTTCTAATTTATACTGTCAAAACTCATACTATCCCTATTAAGGGTGAAATGCCAACCTTTATGTATTCCCCTAGGATTCATTCTAAGTTACAGATGTTCTATCCTTAATTCCACCTTTAAAAAGGTACATGCATCCTACAATGGATAAATCAAGTCATATATCCCTGATAAGGGTGTCTTATTCAATTATTCCCACCTAGATAGTCTATACCAATTTCACAATAGCATCCTTATTCAAACTGAGGTCAACACATATGGCCTTCAAAAGATAGCAATGGTTACCCGCTTTTCTTTCCTAATTTGGTAATGATAACATGGATGTTCTGGAAGATATTGGTCGTGTTCAACGTGAACATCTTCTTAATAAATCCTCATTTTCTTTTGTTGTTTATCTCAACAGTTATCTCAATGTTGGGATGTCTTTCATACCTGGCGTCTCCCTTTCTGGGTATCATGCCACCGGTCTTACACTTCACATTCTTGAAGGTCACTTCCTTCATCCAATTTTCCTAATTTCCTACTTTCTTGTCTCCTCAGTCTATTCGCGTCTCATTATTTATCCTTCAAACTATCTCAAGGTTTCCTCGAATTCTCCCAACTTAAAGGGGGTACAATATGTACATCTCTTATGCCTTCAACCATCAACTTTAACTCATAGTGAATCATCCTCATCCTGACGATCATATACTTTTCTATTTATAGTACTACGAGTCTTTAGGGATTCCTCATACCCGACTCCCTTATCATTCCTCAAACTCTATTGCCTTTATGCTCCTTTCCACTTCAGTTTC
This sequence comes from Apium graveolens, assembly GCF_009905375.1. Taxonomy (NCBI): domain Eukaryota; kingdom Viridiplantae; phylum Streptophyta; class Magnoliopsida; order Apiales; family Apiaceae; genus Apium; species Apium graveolens. The sequence continues at coordinate 275,508,845 of NC_133650.1, read as the reverse complement.
TTTTTATTTTCCTTTCTCTTACAATCATTTCACGTACCCACTAATCATTGACTTCAAACATCACGTCGTTCTGGGATTCTCATCCTCCAGATGAATCTTGACAACTTTTACAATCTTAGATTCATAATTCATCATATTCGTCCACCTTTGTTCTGGCTCTTAAAGCTTTTACACTCTCTCCATAACCTTGGAATTTACTTTCTCGAATTTTTTTTTACTGAACTTTAATCAGTTTATCATAACCTCTTGCTCCGTGCCTTTCTTGGTCTTTCACCAGTGGGTGGTCTCTCTCTTACGAGGGTAAGTGACAAAAGCAGTCTTTTGTAATTCGTCAATCATTTAGAATCTCAAATGATTCCTATATTTCCTTTAGCCAGGCTCTTGCCTTGACTTGGTCAGCTTAGCGACTTAAAGGTCCTGAAAGAATTTCACACCACATTGTTTCCTCAAGGTGGTGGTTAGGGGTAAGAGTATAAGTTTTGTTTTAGGCAGGTCCATGGATTGCCCAATAGGAGTACCATCCTGGTTCTTCCTATATTGCTCGACTTCTGTTTTCTCAGTCTAAATATTTCTTCCTACTCCCCATAATTGGGGTCATCTTTTAATATAAAATCCTCATTTTCCACTTCATTATATTCTGGGTTCCTTATATCTTAATTACGACCTCCCTGATTATCACATTCAAGGTTTGCCCCTAATCTTATTCCTCGTGGGGGCATGATACTTGGAAAAAATTTGAGAATATCTGGATATTTGTCTTACTTACTTTGCTTAAGTCTTTCCCTCGTTCAGTCCTTGCATGATTGCAAATTATGAATTCTCAAGTTCTATAAACTTCATGACACTCTCTTAAGTGTTAATAGTGCAATTAACAATATGAACTTATTACAACCAAACTGATCTGAACTGAAATTAACGAATATATACATAACCATTTGTTTGAGGGTACAACAACTGAACACATTAAAGAGAATTACATTATTTGATCTGATCGCTTCTATCCCAAAAGTACTACCATAGATAATCATCTAGTCATTAAAACTAATTATTCATAATTTAGGCTAATCCTCCAAAAGCGGTGCTACATGAAACCCTTGTCTGATTGCCCAGACCCTGCACACTATTATGGATCAAGAAATGCGGGCACGTACGACATCCCTAACCTGCTCCATTAAAGCGGTGATGAGGTCTAAGATAGTTGCAAGTAGAGCTGGATCAATCTGACCCTCAAGATGGCCTCTAGCTGTAACACGGGTGGTAGCCTCAATCCTTTCCATGCTATAAGCTAGTCCTGCCGGAAGTACCCCGCCCTCAATCCTCGGTGCAATAAGTCGATCCAAAAGATCACTCCTAACATTACGGGCCTCAGACAGGCCACCCCAAGTCATATAATAATCGGCGATAAGAGAAGCCTGAGTGGTAGCATCTAGCAGTCCGTGGGGTGCAGGTGGTGCAGGCCCAGGGGATCCAAATGGATAACCAAGCACGGTATCAGGTGACAATGGTGCAGGAGATAAAGGTGGCATTTTTTCAGTGGGTGATGGGCTCTGTATAGGGGAGGGAACAAGAATTGGTGGAACCTTATGGGTGTCTACAGGAACCTCTGGAAGAGGGTCTGATACTGGTGTAATTGGTGCCGTGGAAGGCCCCACTCCTCCTGCCCTCATTAACCTTTGTGCCCTTGGTAACTCTTCATCCTCTTGTGCCACCCTCGCGGCCATTCTAGCTCTGGTAGTCGCCCTGACTACGGTCATCAATTCCTCAGCGGTCCTATCTTCATTCTCGTCAGGATCCCCCACGAGATCCTCCTCAGCAACGATCCCTTCTGGGATAACATCCTCAACCGCAACATTCTCAATATGAGTCTCATCCGGTCCCTCGTTAGGGTACTCTATTGGATTCACAATTTGATCTCCAATATGTAATAAAACATCCTCATACTGATGCTCCTGAACCTCAGGGTTCGGTGCCCCGCTGCCCTATACGAGAACGAACTATGTTACTATCATAATATTTATAAGGGTTCCCGTAAGGGTTTTAACTGTCAGTACTATGTTAGGTAGCCCGACTATGAACTTGGCAAGAGTTCTTATTATCTTTGTGAACTTATTATCTTAACGTCACATCATCTCTGAGGTTTATAACGCTTGGCTCTGATACCATTTCTGTAACACCCCCAAATCCGGGGTCGGGGATTCGGGTTGTCACGAGTTCCATTTCCCTTAATAATACTTAACCTTAACAATCAACCAACTACTGCGTACTGTGACCCCACAATATACACACACACACCACAAGTTATAGTCTCAGAGATGAAAACCAAAAATAACACAAGTCATTTATTCCACAATTATAAACCATTTCACCTCAAAAAGGTTTCTGAATAATTTACATATTCTTTGCCATTATTACAATTCATAATATACATAAGTCCAGTTCATCAGTAGTTGAAGCCTAGCCTATTGGTAGTTCCTACCTCAGCTACGACGGCATCAATGCTTCCAGAAAACTGCGGAACGTTTCCTAGCTGTTTGCGAATTGGAAGCTTGGTCCTGTTCATCTTTTCTATCTGATGTTGTGTGATGAGAGAAGAAAGCAAGGGTGAGCAACAAGCCCACCGAAATAATTTGCATAATAATTAACAATATATGAGCGTTCTCATAGTACTCATGAAAGTCTTGGTCAAGAATAAATGAACCAAGTTGATATCTTAACGCGACCAAGTCGCAAAATATTCAGTATATATATACCTATATACTTTTCATAATCTTTGAAATCCTCTGACATGTATAATATACACAGAGTTCCAGTTTATAACTATATAAAAATATCGTTGCAAGGTGATCTCATATATCTAACCTTGTCTCAACGTTTTTCTGAAAATCTTTGACATGCACAAGATAATCATTTACTAGATATAATTTTAAAAGATGAAGTTACGAGATACTCCAATATACTTATATCTTCTCCGAATACTACTTGAACTACCACCGTTCAAGGTATAATCCGTTTCAAAAGTTCATCACATAGATGAGACTACAAGATAAGATTTGAATAGATTCAATCCTTGAAATATTATTGAATGAAATGAAGTTACGAGATACTTCATTTGATGGAAACACTATTATAATTGCTTAACCCTGTCAATGCTTCGGCAACCACCCATTCCTAGCTTTTCGACCGAAATGCTCCGGGTAATGTTGCAGAAATATCCAACTGGATGATGAACTCATTACGGGAGTTTGTCGCGCCAGGGTGGACCACTTACGATGATCAGTCGTAGTAGTGCAACCCCACCATTTTTTACATGTAGAGGAGAACCTGTCGGATTTACTTGTCAACCGAACACTGGACTCCTAAGGAATGGACCATCTTAGCGGAACTTCCAGGCCATTTGGGCCAATATAATAAGGCTGGGCCGGCGCCACTCGACCACTTACGCCACTCCTAGTTCAGATGAAATCCATGACTCTGAAACGTAAAGTTCGTCCCCCCTTTCCCCAAGTAGAAACTTGTTGATACGGCTCCACCAAGAAGTCGTATCTAGTTGGAAAGGAAAACTCACCGATATTTCCCAGGCGATGCCTGTTAATGGATTAACTTGTTCCAAGAATTTTACTTCCCGAGTGTTGGGTAAGTAATAAAAAACTCTTTTATCAAAATAGCAACCTTGTTGCGAATATAAAACACACCACAGAGCCGGATCCCTCAGGTTTTGAGCGAGTATTTAAATCCCCTTCGAAAGGAGGATCTTAAATATAAAAATGAGTTTTGGGATCCGCCCTAACCTTTAAAATCATTTTGAAGACTCGAAAACATTTTTAAGAATGTTTGGAGTGATGCTGATTTAATAAAATAAATCAGTCCCAATATATTAGAAATTATCTGAATATTATTATTTAAATAATATTCCCATAAAGAATAATCTTTATAAAAATAATCGAAGTAGAAGTTTTAAAACTTATACTTGAAATGAATATTAAATAACCAAAGATATACTTATACGAAAGTACTATCTTTAATTGAATAATCAAAAGTGAGTTTGATTATCGACACATTATTCTTTAATAAAATAAAGAATAATAATTAGTAAATAATCGGAGTCATAAGTCCTCGAATGAATATTCAAATAATAATATTCATTAAATAAAATAAACGGAGTCATATGTCCTCGAATGAATATTCAAATAATATTATTCATTAAATAAAATAAACGGAGTCATATGTCCTCGAATGAATATTCAAAATAATATTCATTAATAAAATAAAGTTATCGAATAAACCTTATTCGATTCATAGTTTAGAAAACTATATCTATCTATATATATATATATAATATACTTGGGAACATCGACTCTCGGTTTTAGAAAATGTTCACCTTTGGGTCCCCTATACTAAGGGTATACGCAACTACTGCTTATCTCTAGCATAGGTATTATGCAACTTATAAGCAATTGAATCAACAATATATATCAAGATTATGAAACATACATGCATATATACCATATCACATGCTCCAATATATCGCAAGATTTGCTAATTAACCACCATGCATCTATCACAAGATAATGCATATATATATGTATACATCACAACAACAGTATAACAGGTAGAAAACTTGTCTGAGTGTTCCCGGATAGGCTTAAGCTTAGAGTGGGTCCGATAACCTATGAACAACAACATAAGTCGGAATTAAACCCCGGTCGCTTAAGAAACTAGACTTTAACCAATTAGACCCATAACGTTCGCTTTCGCGCTTAACGATTCACTTAAGTCGCTCGAGTACCCTCCGCTCCACCATTTTTAATAAATTAACCCTTAAGAGTTTTAAGGCGATTCTTTCGCGAGTACCTTACCAACTGCCTAGTACACTTAACATAATTGTTTCATATCCCAATTAGTCATTTTAAGTCCTTAACCAAGGTTTCAAAGTAAGGCGAGGGGTAATGGTTCGTTCGCGAAACGCCGTTACTTAAAACGATCGTTTATCCTAAACCGTACATCGGATTCAAGCGAGCCACATATCAAAACGAAGCTCGTAACATGAACTATCTAATTATGGCAATGGTCAAATCCTAACAGTGAGTTTTCGGGTCCTGATGTTATGAACAAAAACAGTCTAGGATAATCGGACATTACGACGGCTATGTTTACGCGATTACCAAATTTGTACAACTCCAAATCAATCCACAATCAACCCACAATCAACATTACAACCCAAAATCCCTCCAAACCTCACCACATCAGTCCATTACTTCATGTTTTAACCAACTCATTCAATCACAACAAAAGCTACTAACCATATTAAGGTTCATTAACTAATAACCAAGATTCAACCATCAAAATCTCTACAAACTCAACCAAACTTTAAACAAACAAGCATCATGCTTCACATATACTATATCAATCATAACCATTCCTAAATACTTAAAACTAAAGCTAGGGTTTGGAGTTTATACCTTCTTGAAGCTTCTTAACACAACACAAGAGCTTTAAATGCCTAAAGAACCTTGATCCTTGCTTGTATAACCTTAAACTTTCATAAAAATTCAAGAAAACTAAAGTTATTTTTTGAAAGTTACTATTCACCATCTTCTTCCTTGAATTATTGAAGAGATTGTGAAGGAATTTGAAGCTTAAACTTATAGGATATCCATATCTATGTACAAGGAACCTTAGATAATTACCTCACTAATTAACAAAGCTTGGAACTAGGATTTGAGTTTTTTTCTTCCTTTGAAATGGAAAAAGCCGAGAGCACTTCTTGAAAATGGAAGTGTTTTGTGTTTTTTGATGTTTATGATTTGTTTTTGGCTTGGTTGATCCACTTGGTTTGTTAATTAGATTATTACCATGGTAAATTTTGTGTGGTTCACAATCAATCAACAACACACTTCTCTTTTGGTCATGCTTAGGTCATCTTCCCATGTCATCCTCTCACACTTGTCCTCTTATTGTTGGTGAGATGACATCACTCTCCACTAACCCTTTGATTAAGTCCTAATCACTTGGCTAATGACCACTGATCTGTTATACGGTTCGCTTAACTTTCGTTCTCGTTTATCGTTTGAGGGATCATACCCGGGATCTTATTACTTGGGTTTCCTTAACCTTTCTCAATACATTATATTCCTTTTATGATCCTCTCTTATAATCCTTTAATTTAAATCCTTTTAATCATGTTACGTTATACTCAATTCTTTCGGTATCTGGTGGATTTTCGGGAAAAATCAAAGTGTTCGGATTTGGATTCTGACGATCTTTACATACCCTTATATCCCATATAAAGTACTAATAAGATCTCAGAATAACAATAGAAGAACCCCTACATAGTGTGGCATGGAAAGTTTTTTATTCAGCATAATCAGCAAAACACTATTCATAAGGGTTACTAAAAGTTCAAAAATTTTGGGGTTATTACAAGTAACCTATTAGCTTAAAACCTGATTCCCTAGGATACTACAATCCTAGATCAGTTGTACCCTTGAGGTACTTGAAAATTCTTTTCACAGCTATTAGATGAGGTTCTCTTGGATCAGCTTGAAATCTTGCACAAAGATAGGTAGCATACATGATATTAGGTCTACTTGCAGTGAGATAGAGTAAAGAGCCAATCATACCTCAGTAGTTAGTAATATCTACTGATGCTCCAGTTTCTTTATCTAACTTGGTTGCAGTGGCCATGGGAGTGGATGCAGTTGAACAGTCTTGCATTCCAAATTTCTTGAGTAAATTTCTGGTGTACTTGGATTGATTTATAGAAGTACCTTCTTCAGTTTGCTTGGCTTGAAGTCCCATAAAATAGCTAAGTTCTCCCATCATACTCATTTGATATCTTGACTGCATTAGCTTTGAAAATCTTTCACACTGTTTGGCATTTGTAGAACCAAAGATGATATCATCAACATATATCTGTACCAAAGTAAGTCATTTCCATGGTTGAGGTAGAACAGAGTTTTATCAATTGTGTTTCTGGTAAATCCACTTTCCAGAAAAAATTGAGCTAAAGTCTCATACCATGCTCTTGGAGCTTGCTTAAGGCCATAAAGTGCTTTATCAAGTCTGTAGACATGATTAGGAAATTTTGGATCTACAAATCCTAGAGGTTGTTCAACATATACCTCTTCTTCTAATTCTCCATTGAGAATAGCAATTTTCACATCCATTTGAAAGACTTTAAACTTCTCGTGAGCAACATAAGCCAAAAAGATCCTTATGGCTTCCAATCTAGCAACTGGAGCAAATGTTTCATCATAGTCAATACCCTCCTGTTGAGAGTAACCTTTAGCAACCAGCCTTGCTTTGTTTCTTGTAATTATGCCACCACTGTCAGTTTTGTTTCTGAACACCAATTTTATGCCAACAATTGATCTGTTCTTTGGTCTTGGCACTAGGGTCCAGACTTTATTTCTTTCAAATTCATTAAACTCTTCCTGCATTGCTTGCACCCAATCAGCATCTTGAAGAGCTTCTTCCACTTTCTTTGGTTCAGTCTGAGATAGAAAAGAATGATAGAGAGATTCATTTGTTGTTGATGTTCTAGTTCTGACACCTGCTTCAGGATCTCCAATTATTAAGTCAGTGTATGTGATTTAGTCCACTTCCTTACAAATGGAAGGTGATCTCTAGAACTGGATCCTCCCTCATGATCCATGCTATCTCCATCAGCATTTTCTGATGCCCCCTGAAGTTATGCTCTCTGAAATTTCAGAATTTGAGTTAGATCCTTCAGGAATTGAAGAATCAGAGTTTCCAGAATTATCAGAATTTGGCTCATCAGAACTTGATGAATCAGAACTTGAAGAGCCAGCGACTGGTCCTGATGCTTCTTGAGAGTCTTGAGATGTGGTAGGATCATTAGCTTGCTCCCCCTGAATAGGTGCATTTTCCTTTGGAGCAGTTATCACAGTTTCAATGACATCAGAATTTAACCCATCAGAACTTACATGATCAGGACTTAGGTCATCAGAATTTATAGAATCAGAATTTACATCTTCATTTTCAAATCTCAGCTGATCATGATCATTGAAATCTTCAAGTCCAGTAATCTTTTTATCATCAAAAGATGCATTGATAGATTCCATGACAACCCTTGTTCTTTAATTGTAGACTCCGAAGGCTTTTGTGGAAAGTGGATATCCAACAAAAATTCCTTCATCGGCTTTTAGATCAAATTTTGATAGCTATTCAGGATGAGTCTTAAGAACAAAACAATTGCATCCAAATACATGAAAGTATTTCAGATTTAGCTTCTTTTTCTTCACCATCTCATATGGTGTTTTTCCATGCTTGTTTATGAGTGTAGCATTCCGTGTAAAATAAGCATTCTGCACAGCTTTAGCCCAAAAATAGGTTGGTAGCTTTACTTCATCAAGCATAGTTCGCGCAGCTTCAATAAGAGTCATGTTCTTTCTTTCTACAACTCCATTCTGCTGTGGAGTTCCAGGTGCAGAAAATTCCTGCTTTATTCCATGCTCTTTGCAGAACTCTTCCATGATTGAATTCTTGAACTCAGTGCCATTATCACTTCTTATTATTTTAACAGAATCTTAGACTAATTTATCCAACTGTCTGACATGATCAGTTAGAGTAGATGCAGTTTCATTCTTCTTGTGCAAGAAATACACCCAAGTGTATCTTGTGAACTCATCCACTATAACCATAGCATATTTCTTCTTTGCAATAGACATGATATTGACTGAACCAAATATATCAACATACAGTAAGTGATAAGACTCAAGAATTGAGGATTCAATTTTGCTCTTGAATGAAGATTTTCTTTATTTTGCCTTTTGACATGAGTCACAAACACCATCAGGAGCAAATACTGATTTTGGCAGTCCTCTCACAAGATTTTTCTTTACTAGCTCATTTATGTTGTTGAAATTTAAATGAAGGAGTCTCTTGTGCCAATTCCAGCTTTCTTCAATTGATGCTCTGCTTAACAGACAGATTGCAGAATCATCAGAATTTGTTGAAAGTCTGGCTTCATATATGTTACCATGTCTGTAACCTTTCATAACCACTTTGCCTGTAGAATTACTTACAACTTCACAGTGTTCTTCAAAGAAATCCACATGATAACCTCTGTCATAGATCTGACTCACACTTAGCATATTGTGTTTAAGTCCTGAGACAAGAGCTACTGATTCAATTATGGCATTCCCAAGATTGATATTGCCATATCCCAGAGTCTTTCCCATGTTGACATCTCCATAAGAAACTCCTGGGCCAGCTTTCTCCATAAAGTCTGATAGCAGGGCTTTATTTCCAGTCATATGTCCTGAACATCCACTGTCCAGAACTAGGATGTTTTTCCTATTGCCCTGCAATCACAAAGACCACTATTGGTTAGTTTTAAGGACCCAGACTTGCTTGGATCCTTTGGCCTTATTAATTTTTTTAGCATTTGCAGCGGATTTAGTTTCAGAGTTTATGCTAACATGCTTTTTATCAGACTTTATATCAGACTTTGCATCAGACTTTACACTAGAAGGAATTACACTAACTTTCTTTAAAGAAGGTTTTATTTCATAATAATCATAGTACAAACTATGATATTCCTTACAAGTATAAATGGAATGCCATAAACTACCACAATGAAAACTAGGATTTTGTGGTTTAAACCTAACAGCCTGACTCTTAACTCCTGATTTAGGAGGTAAAGAGTTTATATCTTTATTTTTCCTGTAAAAAAAGCAAGATGGTTAGAGTTTCCACAATTATAGCATTTCTTTCTAGGAGCATTAGGAACAGGCATATAATTATTGCTTTTATTCACACCTTCCTTTCCATTCCTATTTTTCCTAGCTTCCTTTACCTTGTTCATATTTTTAATCTCTTTCAGCTTATACTTAAGCTGCTTCTTTGTCATTAAGCCAACATTTACCACAGTTGGTTTATCCTGTTTTAATTTGTCAGTAGTTGACTTTTCTTTGACTTCTGTTTTAGAATCATTCATCTTTTCAGATTTTGACACATCAGTTTTTGCAACAAATTTAACAGGATTTACCTTTGGCTTTTCAGCTTTCTTGGTAAAGTTTGGTTTAGATGACACAGTTTTCTTTTCTTCTTTATCATCTAGGTAACCTAGTCCTTCTTTCCAATTTCCATTTTCTAAGATTTTCTGAGTTGTTCTTCCAGAGTTAGTCCAAGTTTTGATTATCTCCTTTTCCTTTTCCAGTTCAGATTTAAGATATTTATTCAATTTTAGCAGTTCATCTCTAATATAAAAAGCCTCATCTCTTTCTTTCTGAGTTTGATGGAATACAACTAACTCTTTTTAAGTAGTCATTTCTGTTTTTAAGAGCAAGACTTTCAGATTTTAATCTTTCATTTTCTAAAGTCTGATCTCTAAAACTAATGAACATGGTTTTAAGATATAATCTTAGTTCAGAAATATCATCAGTATGAAAAGCAAGAGTTGAATGTGGTACTTTCAATTCAGCAGTTCCAGAACTGCTATCAACATTTGCCATCAAGGCATAGTTCACCTCTTCTTCAGAATCTAAAGTGTCTGCCCAGTTTTTCTTCTTTGTGATAAGTGTCTGGCCTTTATCACTTTTTCCTTTCTTGTAGTCAGGAGAGATGTGGCCTCTTTCACCACAATTGTAGCATTTGATATTTGAGTTATCTCCTCTGTCAGACTTTCCTCCTTTGCCTTCAGACTTTTTGAACCCTTTCTTTTCAGAACTTCCACCTTTCCTAGAAAACTTCTTGCCCTTTCTGAATTTCTTGTAGTCTATCTTTGTGATACCCTTCACCATAAGAGCAACAGTTGCATCATCTCTGCATTAACATCCACTTCAGATAAATTTTCAGATTCTGAATCATCATCATCAAAATATGATGACTCTGAATCAGACTGTATGATGAGAGCCTTTCCTTTGCCCCTCTTTGAGACAACCACTTTAGGAGATTCTTCCTCAGCTTTAAGAGCAACTGTCTTTGAATTTCTTCTATGCCTTTTGCTCCTTTGATCCATCTCAAGTTCATGAGTCTTGAGCATACCATAAATTTCATCAAGAGTAGTTTCAGCAAGGTCATAGTTGTCTCTTATGGTACTAGACTTCAAATCCCAATTTTCAAGAAGAGCTAAAAGGAATTTAGATTTGAATCTTCAAGATCATATTCCTTGTCCACCGGTGACAGATCATTCAAGAGTTTGGCAAACCGGTCATATAAATCAGTTAATGACTCATCAGCTTTTGAGTCAAAGTGGTCATACTCTTGTGTGAGTATAGTCTTCCTGTTCCTTTTGATGGCTTCAGTTCCCTGGCATCTTGTCTCCAAAGCATCTCATATTTCCTTTGCAGTCTTGCATCCAATTACCCTGTTTGACATGACATTGTCAATTGCACTATGAAGCAGATGCCTTACCCTTGCATCCTTGGCAATAGATGAGATGACTTCAGGTGTGTAATCACCTTTCTCCTTTGGTATCATCTTTGCTGGTTGATCAGCAACTGCAACAGAGAGCTTAGTAGGCTTATATGGTCCATCATTAATTCTATCAAGGTATTCTGGATCTGTGGCTTCCAGAAATATAGCCATATTTACCTTCCATATAGGATACTCAGATGCTCTCAGTATGGGAACCCTAATACTTTCATATCGACCGTGGGTTTGATTATTTTGAGTATCTTGAGTTTTGGTGGGCTTAGGTGGAGTTTGTGTTTCGTCAAACATGATTGTAAACTGGATCTCACTGTTTGTATATCAACAGAGAGGCTCTGATACCACTTGTTAGGTCACACAACACTATAGAAGGGGGTTGAATATAGTGCTTATATAATCAAATCGATTTAAAACACAAGTATGTAACAGTAATCAAGTTTATTGAATATAATAAGCTCTGTTACAAAGTAGGTTAAACTACTCTCTCAGTGATGAACAATATCACTAAGAGCTGCTAGGTTACAATAAATAATGTTCTCGTGAATGATAACACTTATAGTGTAAACCCTAAGCTGTGTTTATATAGTACATAGTTACAAGATATCTTCTAATTGATACAGAATATAATTTTGTCTCCTAAAATATATCAATCAGATATTATATATTTACAAGTCTTCTAGCTATCCAACTCTTCATGCATATCTTCTTTGTTTTAGTCCAGATCCTCTCCTGTAAATCAGCCGAATTCCTAATCTGAAGTACCCGCACTTAAGTCCTGATATAAATCCTGACGGCCTTAAGTTCTGATATAAGTTCTGACTTCAGTAAGTCCTGATTTCCAGTAAGTATTGATAAGTCCTGATATTAAGTTCTGAAACTAAACACAACAGATTAGTCATGACATCACAAATATATCTAACAATCTCCCCCAACTTGTAAATTATGAAAAATATACAAGTTAATATATTTGATGATATTAAAAAACATTTAAGTACAAATGCAATGAGACTTTATTTAGACAACTAACTACAACTTACAGTACATGTAGCTTTACCAATATCTCTGGATCAATCGGAATTCAAAATGATTCCTTGTAAAGTCTTTTACCAGTTTGTCTTCAGCTTTTCTCATAACTTCAACTAACTGTGCTTTGAATTGCATCAGTTCTTCATCTTTATTATCACCAAACAGCAAAGGGGACCGGGGAGAGTACTGACCCCGGAAAAGGACCCATGATGTTAATTCCTCAAACAGTAAAGGGGATCGGGGAAAGTACTGACCCCGGAAGGCTTGGGCTTTGCTTCGGCATGTTGCTGAACTTTTGGCATTTGATGCACTTCTTTACGTACGTGACTGCATATGGGTGGATAGTCGGCCAGTAATACCCTTGCCTGATGATTTTGTAAGCAAGTGCTTTGGAAGCTAAGTGATATCCACAAATTCCTTCATGAACCTCCCGGAGACAGTAATCTGCCTCGTCTGGATCGACACATTTGAGAGTGGGCGCGGAGAAAGTCCGCCTATATAGTTGATTATCTTCCAGGAAGAATCGAGCAGCTTTATATTTGAGGTAGCGTGCCTTGTTCTGATCTTCTGTCAGGGTTCCCTCGTTCAAGTAGGCTATGTAGGGGGTCATCCAGCTATCCGGGCTGCTGATGCACCAGACCTCGGCCCAATCGGTGCTAAGTGCACCGAGCTCTTTAAAATAGACCGAACTACTTAGGTCTGAAGTGTTCTGCATGATCTTGGATAGCTCATCAGCCTTGGAGTTTTCTTCTCTGTTTATCTGCAGGATGGTGGCATCCGGGACGGTTTCCAGGGTACTTCGCACCATTGCTTGATATTGTGACAACTTGGGATCTTTCACAATATGTTCTCCATTGGTTTGTTTGACCACAATCTGAGAATCAATATAAATGATCAACCTTGTTACCCCGAGGGATTTTGCTAATCTAATTCTGGAGAGGAGAACTTCATATTCAGCTTGATTGTTTGTTGCTTTGAAAGCGAAGGTTATAGCTTGTCAAATTGTAAAGCCATCCAGGCTGGAAAGGATTAGACCTGCTCTGGACCTTTCGACTGTCGTCGAGCCATCGACATATAACGTTCATGCATTCTCGTCGTTGGTTTCTTCCGCCTCCGGATTGGTTTACTGGTATATCTGGGGCTTCAGGGAAAGTACATTCCATGACGAACTCGTCCAAAGCCTTGGCTTTTATGGTCGTTCTTGGAACAAACTTGATATTGAATTGGATTAACTCTATCGCCCAGTTTACAAGTCTTCCAGAGGTGTCTGATTTGTGAATGATTTTTCGGAGTGGCTGATCAGTTTTCACCTTGATCTCCCGACCTTGGAAATATTGCCTTAGCTTCCTGCTTGAGTGTACAAGAGCTAAAGCAAATTATTCTAAGTTTGGGTACCGGGTTTCAGCGTCCTTAAGGACCTGACTTACATAATAGACCGGGCTCTATACGCCCTTTTTTTCCCGTATGAGAGTCGAAGAGACCGCTCTTGGCCCGACTGCAATGTAGAGATATAGAGGCTCCCCGGGCTTAGCTTTGGCCAATATAGGCGGGTTCATCAGGTGTTGCTTGACTTCTTCAAAGGCAGTGTTGCATTCCGGGGTCCATTCAATTTGTTTTTTGTTCTGGGCTCCTTTCAGTAACTCAAAAAAAGGCAGGCATCTCTCTGCTAGTTTTGGGATAAACCTGCGAAGGGCTGCCAAGCATCCTGCTAATTTTTGAATGTCTTTCTTAGTCCGGGGAATCTTCATTTCCATTATAGCTTTATTTTTTCTGGATTGGCTTGATCCCCCATTCACTAACCAAAAAACCGAGAAATTTCCCAGATGGGACTCCGAAAGCACATTTCTCCGGGTTTAGCTTCATGTTGTACTTTTTTAAGTTGTCGAAATATTCCTTGAGGTCTTTGATGTGATCCAGGACTGTGATTGATTTTGATATCATGCCATCAACATAGGATTCCATGTTCCTTCCCAGTTGGCTCTTGAAAATAATGTTCATCATTTTTTGATAGGTTGCTGCAGCATTGATTAGCCCGAACGGCATCATGATGAAGGCATACACAGCCCGGTATGTGATGAATGCAGTCTTTGCGATGTCTTCCGGATTCATTTTGACTTGGTTGTATCCGGAGAAAGAGTCCATGAAGCTTAGCATAACATGGCCTGAAGTTGCATCTATCAGCTGGTCGAAATTGGGTAGCGGGTAGGAGTCTCTAGGGCATGCTGAATTGAGACTTGTGTAATCAACACACATTGTCCACTTCCCATTGAGCTTCTTGACTAGGACAACGTTTTCTAGCCAATCCGAGTACTTAATTTCGCAAATGAAATCTGCCTTCAACAATTTTTCCACTTCCTAATCAATTGCTTGCTATCTTTCTGGGGCAAAGTTTCTTCGCTTCTGCTTGATGGGTCTTAGTTTTGGATCCACGTCCAGACTGTGCATTGTAACAGATTCATCAATTCCTGGCTTGTCCTCCAGGGACCAGGAGAATATATCAGCATATTATTTCAATAAGTCGATAACCTCTTTCTGAAAGGTGGCTTCCAGGCCTTTTCCAATTTTGATCTTTCGGGTGGGGTTCCCGGGCTCCAGTTCAACTTTCATTGTCTATTGGGCAGGTTCGACCTTTATCTTTTCTTTGGTTTTCATAAACTTTTGAATCCGTGCGTCAGCATTGGTTATGTTGTACCCCGAATCTTTGATCACATTCACATCTAATCTGGGCCTCTTACTGAGATGTTCACGATGTTTTTTTCTGCTTTGCCCCTTGGGGAGGGACATTATCTTTTTTCTGTTCTCTGGTTCTGTTTCTGCCATGATCAACGCCTGGCCATAGCACCTCCCTGCCATGTCTCTGTCTCCCTTAAGTTCTCCTGTTCCACCTGGGGTGGGGAATTTGAGTTTCAAGTGAATAGTTGACGGGACGGCCCGGAGCTTGGTGATCGTGGGCCTTCCGAGGATCATGTTATATGATGATGTTGCACTTATTACATAGAACTTTATTATATGGCAAACCTGCTGGGGTGCGGTTCCAAAGATTATGGGAAGATAGATAACGCCTCGGATTGGAATCATTGTGTTTCTGAATCCATATAAGGGATCTTCAAGGCAGGGGTCTATACGCAGGTGGCTGAGCTCCATCATGTTGAGTGTATGCTCGAATACTATATTAGCAGAAGAACCATTATCAACTAAAATCCTTTTTACCTCGTTATCCTCCACATAAAGAGTCACCACCAAGGCCTGGTTGTGGTCCGGATTGAGTCCTTCAAAATCAGAGTAGGAGAAGTATATTGGCTCATCTTCAAAAGGCTGGACCATCATCACGTTATTGCCTGGATTCGGGCTCCGGGGTGGTGTAGCTGAACCGCCAAAGACAACATTAACCACATTCTTTCCATTTCTCGGGGCCCTGTCTTTATCGTTTAACCTTTTCTGAAGATATTGGTTCATGTTCCCTTTCTTAATTTGATCTTCGATGGACATCTTCAAAGAGAAGCAATTTGATGTTGTATGTCCATGATCTTCGTGGTACCTACAGTGTTTGTCCCGAGCCCTGTTCTCAGGAGGCGCAATCAAAGGTTTCGACAGATAATAAAATGGTTTACCTTTAACTTCGTGCAAGATGTCTGCCCGGGGCCTGTTGAGGGCTGTCCACTCTGGTTCTGGTTTGGTCTCCCTCTTAGCCTTGGGTTTCCTTTCATTCTTTTTGGGCTCGGAGTAGCTTTCCCGGGGTGGAGTCCCCCGAGATTGTTGGATGTAGTTTGCTTGCCTGTCTAGTTTGAATCTTTTATCCTTCCGGAACGATGAGCGATGCTCCGGGGACTCATAGTCATCATGGATTCTCCTGTTCATCTTCATTGACTTGAGAAAATCATTTTCTTTTATGAACTTCAATGCCAAGGCATAGGCAGATGCTAGGCTCTAGGGTTCTCTGTGAATCAGGTCTTTGATATATCCTTCGCAGGATACCGGATGCAAGTTTCTTCGAAAGATGTTTATAGCTTCCTTTTCTTCTAAGTTGGAGAGCTGGTTGACTGCTTCCTGGAATCTTTTAATGAATTCGGGAAGGGTCTCTTTACTCCAATGCTGGATTATCTCCAGGTGGCATATCTGCAGCTCATTCATTCGGTTAGCCCTGAACCTTTTTAAGAATATTTCACGAAAATTTTTCCAGGAATCCACACTCCGAGATGGAATTTGGCTAAACCATTTTTGAGCCCTTACCTTGAGTGTTGATGCGAAGAAGCAGCACCTTGTGAGGTCTCTATAATCCTAAATATTGGAGATTTGTTCAAAGTAATTTAGATGTTCTTCGGGGTCAGCTAACCAATCAAAGAAGTCAAAATTGAAGTGTTTGAGCCCTGATTCTCTGGGAGTAGACTCCAATTTCCTGGTAAAGGGAGTCGCCTCCGCTCTAACTTCCATGTCACCTTCGACCTTTCTTTAAGATCACGAAGATCCCGGGCCATTTGTTCTTGCTTGGATTCTTTTTCAGGCTCTGAATCCGAAGAAACATGAATTCGGTGAGATTTCTTTCTCAGCTTTGCTTCTTCATCCTGGATTCTCTTCTCAATGATCTCTTTAGCTTTGGCTTCTTCTTCTTTCCAAATCCTGTCCCGAAGAGCAGCTCTTTTAATTTCATCTCGGTCATCTTCTGGAGGTTTTTTCATGTTCTTTGCGATTCGATCCAGGACTGTTCCCGGGATTCGCCAGAACGTTCTTCCTGATCCCCTGGGTGGGTCTCAGGTTCAGTATTATACTTTTCCTTCCAGAGGCTCATTGCAGCTTGTATCTGTTCCGGGGTCATATTTCTCCATGGGTTGGCTGGAGTTTCGGCATACTTGTGGGTATCTTTCTCAATGGTTAGTCTTTAGTCTCCTGGTTGGAGGGGTTGAGAGGGAGTCCGGGTTATGGGGAGCCCTTCATCCACATCTTCCATCTCTCCATACCTGGGTTGGGTGGTGGTGGTAGAACAGAGGTGGAAACACCTGTCTTACTCTTCCTTGTTGTCATGATTGTTTAGCAATATTGCAAGTTTACGGTAATATTCTCACAAACTCAAGTGTTAATACATATATTTTAGATCTAAAACACGATGTAACCAACTACTAAGAGCTTCAAAACTATTATAACGGTGTGACTAGAGTGGCTAAAAAAGATCCACTAACGGTATTTAAAGAAAGTATGCTTAGGGAAAAAAGTAGATCTGAGAGAGTAAGAGTGAAACCCTTACTGGGGTGTAGTGTTCTGATCTCCCGGGCGGAGTAAGGGCGGCGAGGATGAACACCACTGTACGGAGGCTCGACCTGTAACACCCCCAAATTCAAGATCAGGAATTCGGGTCGTTACGATCACTTAATATTGACTAATAAATAATTAATCCTCTTTTCACATCATTACTCGACCTTTTAACCAAACTCACACACACACAGGTTATATGCTCAGAAACATTACTAAATTAACGTTAAAGTATTTAAGTTATTACAGACCAAAGGAAATTATCTCAAAAGAGTGAATGCCGAGAACAGCTCTACATGAGACTGACTCGGGTCACAAATAGTCTTGGTTCAAGTACTCAAAAGTAAAACTATCTCTATTCGTCTACCTGAGGTGGCTGGCGGACGAACAGTCTACGGTACTCACGGGCGTCCCCTACCCGTTTGCGGGCAGTCATCCTGGTTCGGGCCATGCTGGTAATCTGTTGTGATATGATATTTATAAAAGCAAGAGTGAGCACTAATGCTCAGCAATATATAGATATCCATTATCTCAATATAATCATTTAGGGAAAAACAACCATTAGGCATTGTATAACCAAGGTTTCTAAAAGTTTATATGCTTGTCAATTTTATGAAAAACTTAACTTTAACTGTATCAGTTTAATCGGCTTATACTCGTACTCATTTTATCTCAAAATCTCAATATGATGCTTGAACCAAGATTCTCATATGGATGTGATATATGTACATCAACATCCTTATTTAAAACTCAGCCTTATCGGCCTTCTGTTGTAGGTTTCACAACAATTTATCCAAAGTAGAGGAAGGGACTATACTGGAATAAACCACGTACCGGTGATCAGCCGAATACGAAATTTTCTCTACTAGTAGAAGGAATACAAACCTAGCCGCCTTTGGGCTTATCAAGACATTACACGATGGTTGCCCATTTCCGTGCAAGTCCGAAAGTCAATGGTCACAGAGACCACATAACTGTATACTGCGCCACTCCGCGCTTGGTCACTACCCGATACCTCTCCGTGCCGGGTAAGCCACATTCCAGTCCCAAAACAATTATATCATTTACATAAAATCCTTTATCGAAGGAATAGATCGTTCTCAGTTGACCTTTAAACAAGGTAATTTATCGGTCACTTTTATTACAATTGATTCTTGGGAGTTGTCGGAGTTTTGAATTTAAAATCGTTTTCTACCCTTAACCGTAGTAGAGTTTTACATATATTGTTCACTTGTTTTTCATTGAGCGAGGAAGCAAAACCTTCATGCATCTAGACTAAGTTCCCTAAGGTTTTGATAAGTTTCAGATGATTGATCTCTTCCGAGAAATTTTGAATAATTTAGAAAGTATCCTTGGGAACTATGTCTATTTTTAAATGATTTTTTTTTGAGGTACGTAATATTAAATATTTACGGTCTCATAATATTTTTAAGAAGGGTCCAATGAATTGATAAAACCTTAAGTACAAAATGTTTCTTAATAAGGTTCAATGAATTGATAAAAATCTTAATTAAATACTTAAGACGGGATTCGACATCTTATAATTATCCTTCGAATGGTTACATACGTTTTAGATAGAGTGAATTGATTTAAAAACTTTTCAATATTACTTTAAGTATTTTCCGGATATTTTAGTAACTCTTTAGGTATTACTTATAAATAAATAGTCAAGTAGGATATCCCTTGAGTGAGTATTCGATTACCTCTTTTAGTTATAAATCAAATCTCAATCGCTCGTTTGATATGTATGTTACGCGAAAGTACTTTATTTATTGAAATCGAAATTTTCCGCGTCCGGCTCGTTCCGGGATTAAATTGATTTAAAACTATCTCCGACTCCCACTATCTTGTATTATATTAAAATTATGTTTCAATTTCTCATACTCGTATAAAACGAAGTTCGTCTTCGTAAATAATCACATAATTGGAATGTATTGATATCACAGACAAGCATATATTTTCGAATTGTAAATCATGGCATCAATATCACAAAAGTATATATAGCATGGATAATTTGTGTTAGGGTTTCGTAAACTTGCCTCGAGTGCTAGGAGTGGTATGGTCTCGGGGCTTTTGTTGGCGATCTAAAATCAATAACCAACGATCTTAGTTAGTACGCGATTATCGATTCGCTTTACTAAAACATTTTTATAAAATCGAAAAATTAATATTTTCTTAAAATTCTTTTTGGATAGTCTTCCTTGCTGCATTATTTAATTATCATGATTTTTCCAAATTTTCTAAATCATTTTTAGCCTTTCAAAATTATTAAGCAAGTGGCCTATGCGCAGTTGGCTTTTCGTATGAACGCTCTACACTAAAACGATCATAACTTTTAAACCGTAAATCCCCTCGTGACGATCCACATATGTAAAGAAACTACAAATCAAGATCTACCCATTCATGGCCAGTGACTCACAAATTTCAAACATTTACATGGCCGAATACACTGCAGAAGGCAGACCAAGTGTAATAGGCTCCATATTCCATTTCTACTACTTGTTCTTGACACAATCACTACTTATGACCAACACAACACTTCTTACTTCTCAAGATCCACCCACATATACCTTATATACTTTATCTATCATCAAATACAAGCATCACAACTCAAAAACTCAAGTACTTAGCAAGAATATGAGTAAAACAACCTTACACATACACAAACTCTTGGATCTTGACACTACATCATAAATAACTCTTAAACCCACCCTTAAAACTTTAAAGAGTTGGAAGTTATACCTTATTGAGCACTAGGAGGGTTATTACTAAGGTGATTAGGGCTTGGTTTGCTTGAAAAATACTTAGAAGGGCTAGATCCTTAAGAAACAAAACCAAGAAACAAGTTAGAATTTTGGAGTTACTTTTCAGCACCTCATTCAAACATTTTTATAAAATTGAAAAAAACTAATTTGAGGCTGAAATTTGGTACGAATCTTACCCAAGATATATAGAAGCTATGGTAAATATTTCATGACATTTGAATGCGTACATTTTGAGTTATGAATTTTTCTTTCTCCCTTGCTCAGAAAATCCGAACTGCTGGAATGTAAAATGGGAGAGCTTTAAGTGAGGGAAAAGAGGGTTGTTTTCTTTCGTGGATAAAGTGTGGGAGTGTATAATGAATATATGGGATGTATGCAGCAGATTTGACAATAATTTGGCAAAGGTATAGGTTGGTTTGATTGTGTGATGAAGTGAGAAAAGGGAGAAGTATGGCTTGTGTACTTGTTTGTCTCTCATCACTATTCAACACTATTCCACTAACTATTCTAGTTAACTTCTAATCATCTAGTTACACTCCTAACTACTAGTTAGGACTTGGTTATGCATGGCCAACTTGCATGGGATTTAATTTCTCATTCCTTTATTTATCGTAAACGCAATCGTCGTTCCATTCCGATAGTTTCCACGTATAACGACTTGTTTCGTAGCGATTTCTTTTATCGCTTATAATACTATAACCAATTCCATTCCTTCTCTTGATCATAGAAACACCTTGATATATTATTTATTTCATGTAGTATTCCCGGTTCTACGCCATTCTTTACGGATACGAAAAAATGTAGTATAATCGTAAATCTTCGAATTCCGTCGGCTTTTATATTCACTTATTTTCCTCGATAAACAAGAATATGATCTCGGATTCTCAAAATTCCACTATTCATTTTATGATGATCCCCATACGTATTACTTAATCAGCTCAAGTTACTATTCACAGAAGTTTTAAAATATTACAAAAAATCAGGGTTCTTACAGTCTTCCCCCCTTAAAAGGATTCCGTCCCGGAATCAATCCACAAATAGATGGGGGTACTTTTCTTGCATGTGACTCTCTAATTCCCAAGTCGACTCCTCGACGTTGTGATGCCTCCATAAGACTCTGACTAGATTGACACTCTTGTTCCGGAGTACTTGCTCTTTTCGGTCAATGATTTCGACTGGCTGCTCAACATAGGACATATCTGGTTGAAGGTCTACTTGCTCATGCTCCACTATATGTTTGGCATCCGCATTATACTTCCTCAACATTGATACATGAAAAACATTATGGACCTGCTGAAGATTTGGAGGTAAAGCTAACTCGTATGCCACGGGTCCTATCTTTCTTAGAATCTCGAAAGGTCCAATATAACGGGGGCTCAGCTTCCCCTTCTTCCCAAATCTCATCAATTCTTTCCATGGTGACACTTTCAGAAACACCTGGTCACCCACTTCATACTCTCTGTCCTTCCGTGCCAGATTGGCGTATTTACGCTGTCGGTCTTGGGCTGCTGCTATGCGTCCTCTGACTAATTGAACTATGTCCCTTGTCCTTTGCACCAAGTCGGGACCTAGTAACTTTCTCTCACCTACTTCATCCCAATACAAGGGCGAACGGCACCTTCGGCCATACAACGCCTCGTATGGGGGCATTCCGATACTCGCATGATGACTATTGTTGTAAGCAAACTCTATCAAAGATAGGTGTTCATCCCAAGAACCCTTAAAATCAATTACACACATTCTCAACATGTCCTCCAATGTCTGGATGGTTCGCTCACTTTGTCCATCTGTTTGCGGATGGTAAGCGGTGCTCATGTTTAGTTTGGTTCCTAGGCATTCCTGAAAGCTCCTCCAAAATCTGGAGTTGAATCGAGGATCTTGGTCAGATACGATAGCTACTGGCACTCCATGCCTTACCATAATTTCTTTAATGTATAGCTCCGCTAATCTATCCACTGTGTAGGTTTCCTTGATTGGGAGAAAGTGCGCTGACTTGGTTAGTCGGTCTACAATTAACCATATTGCATCATGGTTAGTCTTAGTTCGGGGTAATCCTACCACAAAATCCATAGCTATCTGCTCCCATTTCCGCATCGGAATTTCTAAGGGTTGCAAGAGTCCGCTTGGTCGCTGGTGTTCTGCCTTTACTCTCTGACAGGTCATACACTTACTGACCCACTCCGCTACATCCTTCTTCATGTTAGGCCACCAGTAGTACTCTTTCAAATCTTGGTACATTTTAGTGCTTCCTGGGTGGACCGTATATCTAGAGCTGTGTCCTTCCCGTAAAATTTCATCCTTTAGTTCTTGGACGTTAGGGACCCATATCCTGTAGGCATGCCTCCTGATTCCTTTCTCGTCTGGGTCACACTTGGCCTCCTCTCCGCTTACCAGTTCCTTGTTCTCCCTCAACACTATTTCTTGGCATCGCCTAATCTTTTCCAGTAGCCCCGGTCGCATAACCATCTCATACAAACCTTCGGTCCCTGGCTCAGCGACCTTGACCTCAATCTCTAACTTGTCAAATTCTCTGATCAAATCCTCTGACGTGGTGATCCTTTTCAATCTTTCCTTACGACTAAGGGCATCGGCCACCACATTGGCCTTCCCCGGGTGATAAAGAATTTCGCAGTCGTAGTCCTTAATCAATTCTAACCACCTTCTCTGCCTCATGTTTAGCTCCTTCTGGGTGAAGATATATTTAAGACTCTTGTGGTCAGTATAAATTTCACACTTTTCTCCGTATAGGTAATGTCTCCACATCTTAAGGGCAAACACTATGGCGGCTAATTCTAAGTCATGGGTGGGGTACCTCACTTCATATTCCTTTAATTGCCTGGATGCATAGGCAATCACCTTACCGTGCTGCATCAGCACACATCCCAAACCCTTATGGGACGCATCACTATAAATCATAAAGTTCCCTTTATCGTCTGGTAGGGCCAGCACTGGGGCCGATACCAACCTTTTCTTCAATTCTTGGAAGCTCTCCTCACATTTCTCCGTCCAAACAAACTTTTTTGTTTTCCGAGTAAGTCTAGTCAACGGGCCTGCTATCTTGGCGAAATCCTTTACAAACCTTCGATAATACCCGACCAGTCCAATAAAGGTTCTGACCTCGGTGGGCGTGGTTGGTTGTTCCCAATTAGCGACAGCTTCTATCTTTGCGGGGTCTACGAGAATTCCTTCCTTACTAATCACATGACCCAAAAACTGAATTTCTTTCAACCAAAATTCACACTTTGAGAATTTGGCATACAATTTTTCTTTCCGTAAGATTTCCAATACTATCCTGAGGTGTTCCACATGTTCCTCCTCCGACCTAGAGTAAATTAGAATATCATCGATGAAGACTATCACGCATTCATCCAGATACTTCTTAAAGACTCTGTTCATCAGATCCATGAAAGCCGCGGGCACGTTAGTCAAACCAAATGACATAACCAGGAACTCATAATGTCCGTACCTAGTGCGAAATGCAGTCTTAGGTATATCTTCCGGTTTGATCTTAAGTTGATGATAACCTGTCCTAAGGTCAATCTTGGAAAAACACGTGGCATCCTTTAGTTGGTCAAAGAGGTCATCTATTCTTGGCAATGGGTACTTGTTCTTAATGGTCAGCTTGTTCAGCTCTCGATAATCGATGCACAATCTCATGCTGCCGTCCTTCTTCTTCACTACTTATGACCAACACAACACTTCTTACTTCTCAAGATCCACCCACATACACCTTATATACTTTATCTATCATCAAATACAAGCATCACAACTCAAAAACTCAAGTACTTAGCAAGAATATGAGTAAAACAACCTTACACATACACAAACTCTTGGATCTTGACACTACATCATAAATAACTCTTAAACCCACCCTTAAAACTTTAAAGAGTTGGAAGTTATTCCTTATTGAGCACTAGGAGGGTTAGTACTAAGGTGATTAGGGCTTGGTTTGCTTGAAAAACACTTAGAAGGGCTAGATCCTTAAGAAACAAAACCAAGAAACAAGTTAGAATTTTGGAGTTACTTTTCAGCACCTCATTCAAACATTTTTATAAAATTGAAAAAAACTAATTTGAGGCTGAAATTTGGTATGAATCTTATCCAAGATATATAGAAGCTATGGTAAACATTTCATGACATTTGAATGCGTACATTTTTAGTTATGAATTTTTCTTTCTCCCTTGCTCAGAAAATCCGAACTGCTGGAATGTAAAATGGGAGAGCTTTAAGTGAGGGAAAAGAGGGTTGTTTTCTTTCGTGGATAAAGTGTGGGAGTGTATAATGAATATATGGGATGTATGCAGCAGATTTGACAATAATTTGGCAAAGGTATAGGTTGGTTTGATTGTGTGATGAAGTGAGAAAAGGGAGAAGTATGGCTTGTGTACTTGTTTGTCTCCCATCACTATTCAACACTATTCCACTAACTATTCTAGTTAACTTCTAATCATCTAGTTACACTCATAACTACTAGTTAGGACTTGGTTATGCATGGCCAACGTGCATGGGATTTAATTTCTCATTCCTTTATTTATCGTAAACGCAATCGTCGTTCCATTCCGATAGTTTCCACGTCTAACGACTTGTTTCGTAGCGATTTCTTTTATCGCTTATAATACTATAACCAATTCCATTCCTTCTCTTGATCATAGAAACACCTTGATATATTATTTATTTCATGTAGTATTCCCGGTTCTATGCCATTCTTTACGGATATGAAAAAACGTAGTATAATCGTAAATCTTCGAATTCCGTCGGCTTTTATATTCACTTATTTTCCTCGATAAACAAGAATATGATCTCGGATTCTCAAAATTCCACTATTCATTTTATGATGATCCCCATACGTATTACTTAATCAGCTCAAGTTACTATTCACAGAAGTTTTAAAATATTACAAAAAATCAGGGTTCTTACACGACCCCTCCTTCTAGCGCCAATGATAATCTCAGATCACCCCGGGGTCCTCTCCTTGTTCGACCCGGACTCAAACTCCGTTTGGACAGAAATGATGGCGGCGTGCGGTGTAGTTGTAGGATGGGCACCTGCAAAACAGAACCGGAGGGGGGTGGCGTCCCCGCGGCACCTCCGGTGTGAGAATGAGAAAGGGTTTTGGAGAAGGAAGGGTAAAATAAGAATTACTCCTTTTATAGGCTTCCCATTAGGATTTAGGGGTTTGTATCTTTGATCTGGACCGTAGGTGTATTCTGGACTGTAGGACGCGTGGACGTCCGTGATGAGTTGGTGTACTACTGGATCCAGACCGTAGGAAGGTTCCGGAACCGGGCCACCTGGGCGGTGTAGATGCTGACACGTGTCCTGGGGTCTTCCAGGTTTATTGCTTGACGGACCCTGGGCTTTTCTTATTGGGCTCTGGGCTCTTATTAATGGGCCGATATTATTATGGGCTATCAGTAAGTAATTAATATTTTTATATTAAATAGCTATATAACTTGTGATGATCATGGTGGAGCTTGGTAACTAACTTCCCCTATTTTGTGGTAACTATTAAAACCATGGAACTTGAAGTTCCCTTATCCATTTTAAAATACAACAAACCAAACACTGTGACTCATTTTAAATCCAAGGAACTTAAGTTACTTAGTCCGATTACATCGAAACAAACGAGGCCTAAATGTAATCTCTTTCTATATATTAAAGGGCAAATTGAGCCATTTTAATGGCGGTGAAGTTACGAGTTTATCCTTTTATTTTCAAAAATTACATAAATGACACACATATATAATTAAAATTAAAATTAAGAAAAACTTATGTGTACACCAAGATTCGAACCCCTGACCTTCTATTGTTGAATTACATGTCACTTTGCATATCTCATTGAGTCTTATTCAAAAATCTTATTAAATAAACCACATCATCTCTTTCTATCATAATCTCTTTCTATTATTTTAACTTTTTAGTAAATAAAATGTTGCATTATATTATTTATGTAACCCCATTTTTTAGTTTTCATAGTTTAATTTATAATTATATCTCCTTCTATATATTAAAAGAGTACTATGTGCAAATTGAACCATTTTAATGACGGTAAAATTATAATTTTGCCCTTTTATGTTGGAAAATATAAAAATACGATTCCTCGCACAATTTTTGTAAAAAATGGGTATATTATTGTATCTACTAAGAATCAAGGATTTCATATCACTACCATTGTACTACATAACATCTCTAATTACTTTATAATTCTTATTAGATATACTACATCCTCTCTTTTTATCAAATTCTTTTTTTATTACTTTAATTTTTGAGCAAATAAAATGTTGGTTTATATTATTTATGTGTCTCCTTTTTATTTAGTTTTTGTAGTTTCATTATAAAATTTTAAAAATGCCATCACCTCATATTTGTTTCACTCATCTCATATTTATTTCCAATTTGTTTCAATCACTTCACATTTATAAATTCTCTTAGTATATATATATATATGAAGAATATATATATATTTATATATATTTTATTAAATATTTTTTATAAAATTAGTATTTAAAAAATTATAATAATTTTAAAATAATCTATAATTTTATTGATCAAATTTTTATATTAAAATATAATACAGATTTTTAATTTTTCATTCATTTACATTATAAATCAATTTTATTATGATTTAATATTAAAAATATGAGATATTGTCAATATTTTTATAATTTAGGAATTATTAGATTATTTTTTATTTAAAAATACACTAATAATACAAAATTATTGTTTTGAATTATTTCCCGTATTACCGTGGGAATTCCCGTTTCGGCGGGGATCGGTGAGAAAAAAATTCCGTTTAGGATTCAAGGTGTGTTCGGGGATCAGGGGCGGGGATAGTACTCCCTGACCCCGAAATGACACACTGCATATTTCTACAACAAATTTTAAATATTTTTATTATAATGATATAGTTTTGATTTTTTCATTAGCATATAGCTTACAATAAATATCTAATCTCAAAATTCTTGGGTTAAGTTAAAATTGAACTCTACGATAAAAAATAAGTCATCACCACTTAAGTTATCCAATACCGCTTTAATAGTATGTATGAAAAGAAAAATAAATAAGACAATTCAGTGAAAAGTTAAAATAATCATTTATTGTATTCAAAATATATTTCTGTATAAATACAAATTCGTTCGAGATAATATTTCTATATATATGAAGGCCCATGCCTCGCACGGGCTTCTACGCTAGTAATTTATGAATCATCGGTATAATCATGAACTAAGTCATTTATCAAATTTGGATTATATTATATGAACGGTTTGGATATGTCTTGAGAAATTTAATATACAATATTCGAAATCAAGATAAGTAATTTTAATCGTAACTATCGTAAAAACCTGTGCGAGGCACGGGCCTGCATATATATTTAAATATCATCTTGAACAAATTTGCATCTATACAGAAATAATTTTTAAATACGATAAATGATTATTTTAACTTTTCACTGGATTGTCTTACTTTTTTTGTCATACATACTATTAGAGCAGTATTAGATAACTTAAGTGGCGAGAGCTAATTTTTAATTGTAGAATTCCATTATAAACATAGTCTACTTCTTTATGTTCAAAATATATAATCCATTCTGCTCAGTCAAAGTAAAGATAAGAGTGTTCTCTGTTAGGTAATGAATACAACACAGAGGGGGGTGAATGTGTTTTAGATTATTTTTAGGCTTTTTAAACTGTTATGGATGGTAAACAAAGTAATCTAACTTATATAGATAATATGCTTTAACAGGAATAATAAAACATGCACATGAACACACTATCTTTCAAAACTCACTTAATTTTATATTAAAATTAAGTATGTCTTGCTGCAAATTTCTGGGTTCTTGGTTGATAAAGAACTCAGCTTCTCTCTTGAGAGTTACAAGATTTTCTAGATCTATTTTGTTACAACTAAAACAAAGCATCCAGTGTTTACTTTATAGAACAGTAAACACAAGTTCTACACAGCATGCAATAGTATGTATTAAACCCTACTTTAAGTTAACTAAAACTTTCTATTTCAGGCTTAGTATATCTTTGCAAACCGTGCATGTCTGTGACTTTACTTTGTCAGTTAATCTTGACATTTGATCTTGTACTCTTCAAGCTGCTTTTTGTAGATTTTTCAAATCAATGATTGATTTGTTTGTTGATTGATAATCTTGGATATCTGTACTTGAGTTTTACATCGAGATCTCCAGTTTGTTATATAGAGAACTCGACATCTCGATAAGTATAATGACTTATAAAGATCTCTTATAACTCTATAGTTGTTTTGACTTATCGAAATCTCTGAGTTCTCTAAAGAGAATTAGGCTGTTGAGGTCTCCAATCTTCATGTCATCATTTTGGCTTATCAATATCTCTGAGTTCTCTAGTGCAGAAATGACTTGTCGATATCTTAGAGGTCTCTAGTGATATTTTGACTTATCGGTATCTCTGAGTTCTCTAGTGCATAAATGACTTGTCGATATCTTAGAGATCTCTAGTGATAGTTTGACTTATCGATATCTCTGAGTTCTCTAGTGCAGAAGTGACTTGTTGTTAGGAATATGTTGTGTACTTGATGATAAATTGAACAAAATACTTAGTAGATTTTAGTTAAGTGAAATTGTAGCTTTCAACGGATGATCAATTCAACATCCGTTGAAAGAGTAGCGTATGTAACAATAAGATTAGTAGCACATTTCTGCATACTTAAGTAACTTAGTGACTAGATGTTGTAGAATGTTTAAGTCATGTTGACTACTAGATTGATATGCAAGATAAGATGGTTAATTATAACTATTAGACTCCTTGTAATCTTGTATAAATGAAATGAAGTCAAATATCAAGAAGACAGTCTCAACGGATGATTTACAAAGTTTCAACGGATGATCAACATAAGTCTCGACGAATGATCAACCTGAGTTTCAACGGATGATCAATCTAAGTTTCAACGGATGATCAGATTCAAAAGAGCAGTTGATAGTGACTTGACAATCACTTGTGTTAATTGTATGCAAATGGAATGTGGCAGCCTAATTCAGGTTTTAGAGAACAAAGAAGCATTTCCACTTTCATGCTAAACTGAAGATATTCAAAGATGCTGGAAAGGGAAGTGTAGCAGCATGAAATTAGACTAGAAATAGTTTGTCTTATTATTTTGTCTTTTTATCATGTAACTTGGTAATATATAAACCAAGGGTAGCAAGTTGAATAGAATCCAAGTTATTAAGCATTTTACAAGAGAAATAGATAAGGCAAAATATGTAAAGAATTTCTATGTGCTTGTTGTTCAACTTGTAAGCAACTGTGTACAATTTTGTAACACAGAGTTCTCTACTTAATAGATATTTTTATTCCCAGTGGACTAACAATGAGATTTACAGAAGGGGGGTTGAATGTAAATCTCAAAACTTTTTCAAGTTTTGAGCAGTTTCTAAGGCTAAGTGTTTTAGTGAACAAATATGTGTGAATTGCTTGAAGCTAATACAGACAGATATATATTCAAACACAAATGTAAAGAACACAAATAACTTAAAAACTTTTTTGGTGGATTTGTTGTTCCACCAGAGATGTGTTATTTCAGAAAATATGTGATTCAAAGAATTAAATCACAGCTGCGTCCTAGTATAAACTAGATGATTTTCTCTCTGGATTTTTCTAAACAACTCTGGAAAATTCACCATCTAATTACTAGATGCTACTTGGTTTATATATCACCAAGTTTACAAGTGAAGACAAAACTGTAAAATATAATTAAAAGATTTTTCACATGTTTCTTCTTCATTTCTCTATCCAATGCAATTTAGGTTTAGCTGTGAATCTTTGAATACTTCCTTGTTTGCACCAGAATGGAAATGCTGCATTTTCTTGATTCCTCCTAGAGGCTGCCACATTCCAGTTTGTCTCTGTCAACCCATGTGCCTCTGTCAGCTTATGAATTGTCACTATCAACTGCTATTGAACTAAGCATCCGTTGAAGCTTTCATCCGTTGATGACTTTATCCGTTGAAGCTTTATCCGTTGAAGCTTTATCCGTTGATACATTAGCAGTTGAAGCTTTATCTGTTGAAGCACTCATCCGTTGATGGATGTTATCCGTTGAAGCTTTAGAAACATCCGTTGAAGCTTTGTTTCTCATCCGTTGAAGGCCTTTAATATCAGTTGATGCTACTTCACTTATACAAAATTACAAGGCATGAAATATTTACAATTAGCCCTCCTATTTGCATATCCACTAGTAGTCAACATGACTGATAATTTCCCACAACATCTAAGAATTACAACTTAAATACAGAGAATGAAATGTACTACAATACTAGACTTATTTCTAAGTAAAGCTACTCCTTCAATGGATAGCCAAAATGGTCTTATCCGTTGAGGCTACAAACACTAGATTTCTACTTAAGTGTTTTATTTAACTTATCATCAAACTAATACACATATTCCTAACAATCTCCCCTATTTATGTCTACTAGAACTGTAGGCATAAATTTGGGTTTAACTTGATGATAACAAAACACTTATCAAATATATGAACTGAAATAAAGTAGAAATTCAAAAGTGCTGCAAAAATGTGTATACTGAGATAGAATTGAAGAATTACATTGTTTCCAAGGGTGCTCCTTAAGCCTGAGTAGATTAATTTCTTTTCCTTTGATCCCTTGTTTTCTTCCCTAGCCTCCTGTCATTCTTCTCTATTTGGAGTTGGAGTTGTCTGTAGAATTTAGCTTCATCTTCTTCATTGATGTCCAACTTAGATTGCATATCCTTGAGAGTTTCATTACTGGCAATCTTGAGCTGATCTTCAAGTCTAAAAAATCTTCTGACTCCTTAATTGTCTCTGAATTCCATCAACCAATGAGGTGATTTATGAACTGTAATTCCTCTCTCTGGGATGAGTAATGTTCTAGGCAAGGCATTGGGCTCCCACCAAGTTTTCCTTATGCTTGCAATCTTGTTAAGAATCTCAGTTTTGGCAGTCCTGGTAAAGCCAGAATCCCTTTTTATAGCTGAGTAGACTCTAACCAAGGTAGAATAGCCTTCATCCAGAATTCTGTAAAGAGGCCAAGTCCTTTCCCCACTTCCTTTATATTTGAACACTAGTCTTTCTGGAAGCTGTCTATAGGCATCTATTCCCCTTACTTCCTCCAGCTCATCCAGATAGAGTTCAATGTCTGTAAATTCCTTTATGTCATAAATGTGAACATAATCATCCTTTGAGGCTTGTGGCTTAGGCTTAAGCTTCTGAGTGAATTTGATTGAGGTTAGAGGAGGTGTTGATTTGATTTTTATTTTATGTTTCTTTGATGGTGGAGAAGTGGTTAAGAAAGTGGGCAATTTGATGGTGTCCCAATCAATTGGTTCCTCCTTAGGAGTGATTGTTTCACCATGGATGTTTATGAAGGGGTCAGGCACAATGGGTTCAGGAATAGAAGGTAGTGGTTTGGATTTTGATTGGGTTTCTTCAGTTTCATCTATAATCTTCCTTTTTGCATTGGCCTTCTTTCTGTTCCCTTTCTTCCATTCTTTTATTTCCTTGCTTCTTTCTTCCACATCATCAATAAGCATGTCCCCATACCTACATCTTCACCCTTGTCTTCAATTTCTTTCTTTTCTTCAGCTTGACTTGACTTTAGCTATTTTTCAAGCTTTGCTTGTGCTCTTTTGTCAGCCTTTAGCTTTTTAGCTTCTTCTTTCAACCTTCTGGCTTCTTCCTTCTTGGCTATTGAGAATTTGGGATGTCCTTGTATCACACAGATACCCTTTCCCTCTCTAAAGATAATAGCCATGTTCATTCTTTCAACCACATCCTTGGTCTCCTTGTGCTTCATGATATTA
Source organism: Apium graveolens (assembly GCF_009905375.1). Classification (NCBI taxonomy): domain Eukaryota; kingdom Viridiplantae; phylum Streptophyta; class Magnoliopsida; order Apiales; family Apiaceae; genus Apium; species Apium graveolens. Next base: position 275,476,594 of record NC_133650.1, on the reverse strand, counting down.
CCACCCAAAACCTTGTCTTCATCAGGCTTTGGAAGAGGAAAATCCACTCCTTTCAACTGAGCAAGGCTTAGAGGGTTCTTTGTAGAGTCCTTGTTGGATCTGTTGTTGGGCTTGAGAACCATAGGTTTCAGATTCTTGGAAGAAGTCTCTCCAACCTTATTCCTCCTTACTGGCTTGAGCTCCATAATGATTAGCTTCACCTTTGTGTTATGCTTCACAGATTGTGATTTTGAAGTTGTAGAACCAAAAATTTGTTGCATCCTTTCATCAATTTTCCTCCTTTGCTCTTTGACTTTCATCTCAGCTGCTGCTATCTGGATTAGATCAATTCCATCAAGCTTTTCTTTGATTTGAAGTGTTGGAGAAGTGGTGATGGCAGGAACTAGCACTTTAGATATTTGAACTTTTGTTGATGGCTCTCCTTCCCTTTCCCTTTTATTCTCCCCCTTTTTTATCATCAAGGATAGGGGTCAAGCCTTGTGTTTTGCCAGCTGCAATAGTAGACTTGTCTAAGATTGTTGATTTTGAAGAATGGTGACCACAGAGTCTTCAATGACTTGAACTCTATTTTCCAACTTGGCCAGCCTCTTGTCAGCATCAGATTATCTCCTCAATCTCAGCAACAAATCTTGCATTGTACCATAAGGCATGACTGAATCCAACTTCTCAGAATTGTAGGATTTCAGATCAGCAATATCCTTTTTGAGTTCATCCACACTCAAATTATGTTTGATGTGCTGCAACTGCAAGAGATGCAGAGAGTCTAGATGAGCTTGAAGAATAGCCTTGGTACCAACATCTGAAGTGTCCTGAAGGGCCTTTTGAATAGCCATAACCTGCTTGACCAAAGCTACACCAAACTGTCCTGGTATAGATTTCTTTGTCCATGCTCATTCAGGTAAATTTGGAACAGAACTTGGGCCTGCATCTCCCCCTAAGTTCATGCTCCCATCCAAAGAAATAGAGTCATCATCATTAGAATTTACCTCAAATTCTTCAGATGGCTCACCATCTTGAGAAGGCATCCTATTAACAGCAGCTTTATCTCTTTGAAGAGATTCTGAAGTGTGCACTATGTTCAAAGTCTGCTCTGCCTCCACATTGCCCTGAGCAGCCAACAGTTGATAGGCTGAAACAGGATGAGTAAAAGTGTCAGTATCCAAGGAAATGTTATCAATTTCAGCTTTGTAATGTTGCTGAAATTGTCTTCCCTTTTCAGCATCATCCACAATCATTGACTCACTAGCAATGGCTGGATCCACCCTTATAGCTTCTGTACCTGCTTTTCTCTCATTTTCTCTATATTCTTGCATCAGGGGTTCCCCCTAGCTCACACACACCCTCACACCCTCACCCTCACCTACTAAGGTGGCACTCCCCTCACTCACTTTTGCCATGCTGGAAGAAATAGCATGCATATTTTGACTCTCAACCTCTCCTTTTGCCTGGGAGCAACCCAGCCTCTCACTCAAATTATCACCCCCTTCCCTCAATCCTAGAAGTGATTGTACAGTAACCATGTCTTCTATACTTGGAATTGATTCAGTTATATGTGTAGAGACCATCAACGGATAGGGAGTATCCGTTGAAGAGGAAACTGATGGTATCAACGGATAACAACTGTTAAGCTTATCCGTCGATGAACAACCACTTGTCAACGGATGAGAGATATCCGTTGAAGAAGGAAAAGATGTAGATATTGAAAGTGACATAATTGTTGAATCTGTGTGAATTGATTTTAAGTGAGGTGACACAGATTCTTCAAATAAGTCTGAAAGAGTTGGCTGATGATCCAACAAATCATCTAAAAGATGATGATCACCAAGATTTGAGTGGGGCTCCTCCCTGAGTTTTAAAGAGGGAGAATCAGCAATTGATGTGAATATCATATCCACATCCAGAGATGGTGATGGAGAATTTGGTGATTGATGTGTGTCTATTATGAGAGAATGGGGTTGTGACTCCACATTTGTTGGAGCCACATCAAGCTGAATTTGAGAAGGCAAAGATACAGGTGGATGTATCTGTGCAGTGTGTGCCCCCTGTGTTGAAACTAGAGTTTTAGCCTTCTTTCTTCTTGAAAAGGCTTTGATAGGTGAATGTGTGGCTTCAGTATCCCTCCCTCTTTTTTCTGTGTCCCTGGTTGGGGACTATTTTCAATAGCTGCATCCTCCCAATTTGACTCCTTTTGAACCACCACAGTCTTTTGAGAAACTATGGCTTGGCTGGCTAGGGTACCACTCACCTCTCCCCCTTATCCTGGGGGATTTCTTGATGTTCACCCCTCCCCTCACTACTCACACCATGTTCACTCCCTTCAGGGTTTATGGTAGTTGTTACAACTGTTGTCTTTTGAGAAACAACAGAGGTGGTTTTTTTTGACTTGTGTTTTGGAATTTTAGTTTTGGTGGCTTTGGTAGGAATCTGTTGGGACAAAGACACAGATTCTATTGCCACACTAGAAGGCAGAGAAACAATGGGGTTGGAAGAGGTAGGAGTTGCAGAAGTATTTACCTCACTTACCTGAAGTGCATTCATTATTGGTAAATATACCAATGGCACCTGGTTGTTGAGGTTAATTCTCAAAAGGTCTGCAAGGACCCTTTTCTCTTGTGCCCAGCATTTGAGTTTATTGCTCTCATTAGTTATGACCAAACCTTCAGCAACATGGTTAGCCAATAACATAAAGAATCTAGCATAGTAGATGTTATGAGGTCTATTAGTTTTGTTACCTAACCTGGAACCTAATTTAGCATGACATAGTTGCTAAAATTAAAGTACCTATCAGAAACTAGCATATAGAGCATATTAACAAGAGATGAAGTTATGGCATCAAAATTGCTAATCTTCTCAGAGAAAACCTTGATAAAGGCATCTCCAAAAAAACTCCATTCTTTCCTAAGGCCCTTTCTTCTAATGCTCCCTAAACTAGCAGAATCAAAAGAATAGCTTATGGAATCTAACATAGCAAATACATCATTATCAGTGTGTGGTGTCATGGCATTATTCTCAGGTAGCTTAAAGCAAGACTGTATATCATCACAGTTAATACAGTAATCCTTACCTTTGAGAGAGAAAGTAATGGTCATATATATGGAGTTGAACTCTGCAGTTGTCCAAATCTCCTCAATTACCTCACAATAGATAGTTGGGGCTTCCAGCATTGCATAGCTTAGTTTGCAGTTCTTGATAAAGTCCATCATCTTGTGATAATATGAGTGGGCTTCATTCTTTTCCACCAAGGCTACGAAATTGTTCTTTTCATAAACACTTAGTTTGCAGTTCTTGATGAAGTTCATCATCTTGTGATAATCTGAGTGGGCTTCATTCTTTTCCACCAAGGCTACGAAATTGTTCTTTTCATAAACATAGCCAGACTGAGACATAATCTTGACTACTGGTACCACTGTTGTGAGTAGAGGTTGCAGAGAAAAGATTGAGAGTTTTGGGAGAGAAATAGAGTAAAAATTGCAAGAAAGCGTAAAGTGAAAATAAGAATTCAATGGGCTTTTATACTTTCTCGAATTAAAACGTAAATAGAATGATTAAATAATACTTTTAAGTAAATTACAACCGTTTGAGAATAAAGAAAACTGTAGAAATTCTGAAAACTGCCTTTAATACAAATATATACAACTGTGTATATATGTATCAACGGTTAAGTAAACGAATCAACGGCTGTGACTCACTTAAAGTAACTGATGTGACACTTCAACGGATGAGGTAAATAGTTATCCGTTGAAGATTAACACTGTTTTTATCCGTTGAAGGATAAAATTACCAGAAATGTATTGTCTTTCAACGGATAATGAACATCCGTTGATAGAACAATTTTGGCTTTCAACGGATAGGGAATATCCATTGATAGAATAAACTTTACTTAAAGCCAACTTTGTTCTTTCCATAAATTCATTTCAGGCTTCAAAACAGATTATGATGAGGACATGAATTTATGAATAATTAAGCATACGTAGCTCACTTACTAATCTTGTGAATGTTGATTCATCAAGTGGCTTGGTAAATATATCTGCAATCTGCTTTTCACTTGGAACAAAATAAAGTTCCACTGTACCTTTCATCACATGTTCGCTTATGAAGTGGTATTTGATGTCAATGTGCTTGGTTCTTGAGTGCTGCACTGGATTTTCAGTAATGGCAATGGCACTTGTGTTGTCACAGAATATAGGAATTTTGTCAACAGTTAGTCCATAGTCAACTAGTTGATTCCTCATCCACAGTATCTGTGCACAGCAACTACCAGCAGCAATGTACTCAGCTTCAGCTGTTGATGTTGAAACAGAATTTTGCTTCTTGCTGAACCATGACACAAGCTTATTCCCTAGAAATTGACAGGTGCTAGTTGTGCTTTTCCTGTCTATTTTGCAACCTGCATAATCTGCATCTGAGTAGCCAATTAGATCAAAACCAGACTCTCTAGGGTACCAAATTCCTAGATTTGGAGTCCCTTTGAGATATCTGAAAATCCTTTTAATAGCCATTAAGTGAGACTCTTTAGGGTCAGCTTGAAATCTAGCACAGAGACATGTAGAAAACATTATATCAGGTCTACTAGCTATTAAATATAAAAGTGAGCCAACCATGCCTCTATAACTTAAAATGTCTATAGACTTTTCAGCCTTGTTTAATTCAAGCTTGGTGGTAGTGGCCATGGGAGTTTTTGCAGATGAACAATCCATTAAGTCAAACTTCTTTAAAAGATCATAAATATATTTAGTTTGACTAATGAAAATTCCACCACTAACTTGTTTAACTTATAAACCAAGAAAATAAGTTAGCTCTCCCATCATGCTCATTTCATATTTACTTTGCATTAACTTAGCAAACTTTTTACAAAGCTTATCATCTGTAGAACCAAATATAATATCATCTACATAAATTTGAAGTATTGTAGAGCCATTAACATTTCTAAAGAAAAGAGTTTTGTCAACAGTACCTCTTGTGAAGTGATTATCTAGAAGAAATTTTGACAAAGTCTCATACCAGGCTCTAGGTGCTTGCTTTAGTCCATAGAGTGCTTTCAACAGATATTACACATAGTCTAGAAAATTTGGATCTTCAAATCCTAGAGGTTGGCTTACATAAACTTCTTCCTCCGATTCCCCATTCAGAAATGCACTCTTGACATCCATTTGATAGACCTTGAAATTGGCATGGGCTGCAGAGGCTAGAAAGATTCTGATGGCTTCAAGTCTGGCAACTGGAGCAAATGTCTCATCAAAATCTATTCCCTCTTGTTGAGAATAGCCTTTAGCAACCAATCTGGCTTTATTCCTTATGAAAATGCCATTTTCATCCATCTTGTTTCTGAATACCCATTTTGTGTCAATAGAACTCTTGTTCTTTGGCTTCGGTACCAGCTTCCATACTTTATTCCTTTCAAATTGGTTTAGCTCCTCTTGCATTGCTAAAATCCAATCTGGATCCAATAGAGCTTCTTCCACTCTCTTAGGTTCCTCCTGTGATAGAAAGCTACTATACAGACATTCATCTTGAATAGCCCTTCTAGTTTGCACTTTAGATGTAGCATCACCAATGATCAGTTCAAAAGGGTGATTCTTGGTCCATTTCCTTTGAGGTGGTAGATTAGCTCTAGATGAGGTTGCCTCAGTATTGTCATGATGTGAGATAGAATGTTGATTGGTTGAAACTCCCCCTGAGTTGCTGATCCTTTGAAAGGAATTGGGAGTTCTATCAACTGATGAAGTGAAATGATTATCCGTTGACAGACTGTGATAAACGGATGCTTCATTATGAACTTCAACGGATGATGCACTTTGTCTTTCAACGGATGCTGCATTGCTTCTATCAACGGAAGCTGAATTATGACTTTCAACGGATGCAGCATTCTGTGCATTATCCAAAGGCGGATTTTGAATTCTTTTCGAGGTACCTTCTCCATCATTCTCATCTTCACTATCATCACAATATATCTCAATGTTGTCAAATTTGAGTCCTTCATGATGTCCCTCATCTGTTAGTCCATCAATTTTTTTATCATCAAACACAACATGCACAGATTCCATGACAATGTTGGTTCTTAGATTGTAGACTCTATATGATTTTCCAGCAGAATAACCAACAAATATTCCTTCATCAGCCTTTGTATCAAACTTCCCTTTGTGATCAGGTTGATTCCTTAGAATGTAGCATTTGTAACCAAAGACATGCAGAAAGTTTAAAGTTGGTTTTCTTCTCTTGAACAATTGATAGGGAGTCATGCCTTTTGCCTGATTAATTAGAGAAATATTCTGAGTGTAACATGCACAGTTAACAGCCTCAGCCCAAAAGTATGTTGGGAGTTTTGACTCTTCAAGCATTGTTCTTGCAGCTTCAATTAGTGATCTGTTCTTCCTTTCCACCACACCATTTTGTTGTGGAGTCCTTGGAGCTGAGAACTCATGCATGATCCCATTTTCTTCACAGAACAACCTCATGGTTGTATTCTTGAACTCAGTTCCATTGTCACTCCTGATATTCCTTACTTTGAAATCTGGATGATTGTTGACTTGCTTGATATGATTGATAATGATTTCACTAGCTTCATCCTTTGATCCAAGGAAATAAGCCCATGAAAACTTTGAGAAATCATCTACAATCACTAGGCAATATCTTTTCCTTGAAATTGACAATACATTGACTGGTCCAAAAAGATCCATGTGTAGCAGTTGTAATGGTTCATCAATTGCTGATTCAAGCTTCTTACTGAATGATGCTTTCTTTTGCTTTCCTTTCTGACAAGCATCACACAGTCCATCCCTTGTGAATTCCACTAGAGGGATTCCTCTAACTAAGTCCTTTTTGACTAGATCATTCATTGTCTTGAAATTCAAATGGGACAGCTTCTTGTGCCATAGCTAACTTTCATCTGGACTTGCTTTGCTGAGAAGACAAGTAATTGATTCTGAATCTGTAGAGTTGAAGTCAGCTAAGTACACATTCCCTTTTCTAACTCCAGTTAGAACCACTTTGTTGTCCTTCTTACTTGTGACAACACAGGCTTCAGAATTGAAGGAAACAGTATTCCCTCTGTCACATAGTTGACTGACGCTCAATAGATTATGTTTGAGACCATCAACTAATGCAACTTCATCAATGATGACATTTTCTTTTGAAATCAAGCCATATCCCATAGTGAACCCTTTACTGTCATCTCCTAAGGTTATGCTAGGGCCAACTCTCTCCTTGAACTCTGTGAGCAGGGTGAAATCTCCTGTCATGTGTCTTGAACAACCACTGTCCAAGTACCATAGATTCCTTCTTTTTCCCTGCACACAACAAAATCAATCAAGTTGATTTTGGTACCCAAGTTTCCTTGGGTCCAGCCTTATTAGTCTTTTTCCTAGACTTCATTCCTCCTGCATCTTTTGACTTAGGTAACTTTGGGTCAACCTTGGTCTCAGATGTAGTTGGTTGAAGTGTAGGGTTAGTCACAGAATCATTTAGTACATTTGGTTGAATTTGATAAGGCATGGATTGTGCAAACATATTATTCCACATAGGCATGTTGTATGTCATCTGAGGCATACTGAATGCAGTAAAATAAGGATTATTAACATATGGCATGTTTGCAAAATGTTCATGTGGATTCTGATGAGACATAACATGCATATCATGCAGAGGTGACATAGACATGTTAGGCATGGAGGGAGTTAAAAGCATGGGAGCATTCTTAACAGATTTGCAGTTATCAGATAGATGATTAACACTTTTACAATGCACACAGTTTTTTCTAGGAGCATACTTATCAGGTGTGTAATTGTTATGTTTGTTAATCCCTACCTTCCCATTTCTATTAGATTTTCTTTTAGTTTCCTTTTTATCCTCAACCAATTTAAGCCTATTTTTCAACTGATCTAAAGTCATGTGTCCTATATTTACCTTACTGGCATCTTTGGATGTGCTAGCTCCTTCTTTGACAAAGTTCTTGAAAGTTGAACCAACCTTCTTATTGAGATTTTTCTTTTTAGAATCATTTGCCTGTTTTAATTGATGATCCTTCAACGGATGCTCTTTTTCTTCCTTCAACGGATAACTTTCATCATTCGTTGATTCCACATCCGTTGACAATCCATCAATTAATTCTAACTCCTTTTTTTTTCTTCCAGGCATTCTCATAGAATGATTCAATTCCCTGAACCTTGACAATCTGAGCACTAACATCCCTAGATGTTTTCCAGGCCTTGATTACCTCTTGCTCACTTTCTAACTGTTTAGAAAGAATTTTTACTTTCTTAACAGCTTCTTCTAGTTTACTCTCAACAGTCAAGCATTTAATTTTAATCTTTTCAAGCTCAATTACCTGATTCTCTAACACAGCATTCCTATCACTTAAAAACAAATTATTTTCTTTGATTCTTGTGTTTTCTTTAGCTAGTGATTTAAGGGAAACACGCAAATGATATAATTCATTGGATATATCATTTATGGCTTCATTGCATTCAATCTTAGAAAGCTGAGAGAGATCAGTAGTAATTACCTGGTTGCTTGATGAACTAGTTTTATTTTTATCAGAATTAGCCATTAGGGCTAGGTTGACATATTCCATATCATCATCTTCATTGGCTCCATCTGCTGCCCAATCATCTTGAGTCAGAAAAGCTCTTTCCTTTTGTTTGAGCAAATCGAAATATTTCTTTTTGTAATCAACTTGCTCAAATTTCTTCTTATCAGAGGATGGTTTTCTGCACTCATTTGCAAAGTGTCCACTTAAGCCACAGTTATAACATTTGAACTTAGATTTGTCCACCATGTTCTTGTTTGACTTAGTGAATTTTGCATTTTTCCTGAATTTCATCTTTGCAAACCTCCTGGACAGAAAAGCCAGATGTTCATCAACATCATCAGAGTCATCTTGACTGGAATTGTCTTCATCCTCAGCTACTTGCTCCTTTCCCTTGCTTGATTCAGATTTGCTTGTGCCAATTTTGAGATTTGGCATTATTTTTTCCTCATTCATGGCTTCAATCTTCTCATTGTCAGCTACAAGTGCAACTGATCCTCCTTTTCTCCTTCCCTTTTCCAACAGCTCATCTTGCTCCATCTCAAGTTCATAGGTCTTCAAAATTTCATATAATCTTTCAAGTGTGAAGTCCTTATAATCTTGAGAATTTCTTAGAGAAACAGTCATAGGCTTCCATTCCTTTGGTAGAGACCTCAGAAATTTTAAATTGGAGTCCTTGACTTGGTACACTCTGCCATACAGCTTCAATTCATTCAACAGTTTCTGAAATCTGTTGAAGGTATCATTCAATGATTCCCCTTCTTCAAAATGAAAATATTCATACTGTTGAATGAGAAGCTGCATTTTGTTTTCTCTAACTTGCTCAGTACCTTCACAGATAAGTTACACACTATCCCAAATTTCCTTAGCAATTTGGCTGTTAATGACATTGTCAAACATATCTTGATCTAGGCCATTAAACAGAATGTTCATGGCTTTCTTGTCCTTGTGAACCTCTTCAATATCTTCAACAGTCCATTCTGCTTTTGGCTTGGAAATAGACTGTCCAACAGCAACTGTTGCAGTAGCAGTTGTGGCCCCCTTGTGAGGGATGTGAGGACCATTTTCAATGCAGTTGATGTAGCTTTCATCTTGAGAGAGAAGATGTAAATGCATCTTCACTTTCCAGTGATGATAGTTATCTCTTTCCAGGATTGGAATCTTTACACCAATATCCTTCTTACTCATGATGTTAGCAGAATAGATCTTTAAACTCTTTGTATGTTCAGAGCTTGCTCTGATACCAATTGTTATTCCCAGTGGACTAACAATGAGATTTACAGAAGGGGGGTTGAATGTAAATCTCAAAACTTTTTCAAGTTTTGAGCAGTTTCTAAGGCTAAGTGTTTAGTGAACAAATGTGTGTGAATTGCTTGAAGCTAATACAGACATATATATATATTCAAACATAAATGTAAAGAACACAAAGAACTTAAAAACTTTTCTGGTGGATTTGTTGTTCCACCAGAGATGTGTTATTTCAGAAAATCTGTGATTCAAAGAATTAAATCACAGCTGCATCCTAGTACAAACTAGATGATTTTCTCTCTGGATTTTTCTAAACAGCTCTGGAAAATTCACCATCTAATTACTAGCTGCTACTTGGTTTATATATCACCAAGTTTACAAGTGAAGACAAAACTGTAAAATATAATTAAAAGATTATTCACATGTTTCTTCTTCATTTCTCTATCCAATGCAATTTAGGTTTAGCTGTGAATCTTTGAATACTTCCTTGTTTGCACCAGAATGGAAATGCTGTATTTTCTTGATTTCTCCTAGAGGCTGCCACATTCCAGTTTGTCTCTGTCAACCCATGTGCCTCTGTCAGCTTATGAATTATCACTATCAACTGCTATTGAACTAAGCATTCGTTGAAGCTTTCATCCGTTGATGACTTTATCCGTTGAAGCTTTATCCGTTGATGCATTAGCAGTTGAAGCTTTATCCGTTAAAGCACTCATCCGTTGATGGATGTTATCCGTTGAAGCTTTAGAGACATTCGTTGAAGCTTTGTTTCTCATCCGTTGAAGGCCTTTAATATCAGTTGATACTACTTCACTTATACAAAATTACAAGGCATGAAATATTTATAATTAGCCCTCCTATTTGCATATCCACTAGTAGTCAACATGACTGATAATTTCCCACAACATCTAAGAATTACAACTTAAATACAGAGAATAAAATGTGCTAAAATACTAGACTTATTTCTAAGTAAAGCTACTCCTTCAACGGATAGCCAAAATGGTCTTATCCGTTGAGGCTACAAACACTAGATTTCTACTTAAGTGTTTTGTTTAACTTATCATCAAACTAATACACATATTCCTAACAGATATCTCTGGTGGAAAAGTTCAATCCACCAGAAAATTTTTAAGTACTTGTATTTAAATACTTTGTGTCTTGATTTCTTCTTGATTTCTAAACTACCTTCATTCCACACCATTGCTAAATCAAACAGAGGTATTTATTTGTAGTAGAATTGTTCTTAAAATTGAAAAGTAGCCATAATTACATTCAACCCCCCCTTCTGTAATTCTTTGTTAGATTGTTAGGGAATAACACTTGTCTATATCTCAGAGACTTCTCTATAAGTTTTTCTTGACTTCTCGATAAGTCGTTCTGGAGTTCTTGAATGACTTCTCTACAAGACTTAATTTGTGACTTGTAGATTTCTTGCTTAGAATATTTTTACCAAAACAGATTTATTTAACTCCAACCTTCTTCACATTGTCTCTGAGGCATGATCTTCATGATCTTCTTCCAGAATTTATTCTTAGGCTTAAGACTGTTTACAGAAAAATAATCTAGTATAATATATTTACACTTTTACATATTTAAGTGATACAATACAAAATGCAAACTTAGATTATCATGCAACTTACTTAGGGCTGTCAATTTGACTTAGGCTTGTTATAGAACAAGCATGTCTTGCACAACAATCTCCCCCAACTTGTGAGAAGATTTCTTATCACAAATTCATGCCTGGTAACAAGACTAACCCCAAGCTACATTGAACAATACAAAAAAAATTGACAGAAGTACAATATTTAACATTAAGTGGTTATAGAAGATTTAACAAGTGCATTCATTACATGAAATCCTCATAGCCTGGCTCCTTTCTAATCCGTAAGAGTTATTAACACTTCAAGTTCTTCTATAATTTTAGTTCCTCTTAGAGCTTCCACAAGTTTAAGCCACTTATCCAATGAATAATAATTTAAGTAACTAGCTCTAAATCTGGAGTATCTTTCAACCTTTATATTCAGAAAATGTCCATCTTTGGAAAGTATGCTCATCCCTTTTGCTTTAAACTCATTTGATCTTTTCTCAATTCTTGCAAGTTCTTCTGCATACTTCTTATCTCTTTCTTCCTTTTCAGCCTTTACCCTTGCATTTCTCTCATTCCTTTCTTTCATCCATACACAAAATACAGCTTTCCAGGCCCTTGTGATTGTATCCTTATCCTTCATTAAACTGATCACTCTTTTGAATTATGTGATTGAAAGTGTGTCCATTAGGTTACTTCCAAGTAAAGTTAAAGATCCATCATCATAATATATTCTGATTTCTGTATAGGATACAACCCAGACTCTGACTATTTCTTTAGCTAGCTGTTGAAAGTACTCTTCATCTGTGAGGCACCAATTTAGTGGCAGAAAGTCAGATTGATCATAACAATTCCAGAGAGATCTCTCAGTAACTTGTAGTTTCTTTGTTTTTCTCCTAACAAATTTGAAGTGAATCTTGGTTGGTGGTTTAAATGAAGGTATGTTTGGGATTTTCTTTAGGCTAATTTAGCTGGTGGTGATTGGAATTTTGAGAAGAGAGTTTGCAATTGGCTTGTATAAAATTTTTTGGCTTTGAGGTGAAAGATGGTTGAGTGTTTGAGCTAAAAGGTTTAGTGGGTTGAGTTTGATTGATTTGGATTTGTAGGGTTTGTTTCTGTGGTTCTGAGCCATCTTGCATTTTCTTCCTTCTCATTTCTTCTCCTCTTTTCTTGTCATCACCTTTCTTCTCATCTTGCTTCCTGTCATTGCTGCCAGTTGCTCTTAAAGATTGACTTGGATTTGAGCCAGAAGGTTGTTGTTCATCATGCTTTTGTTCATCATCATCCTTGTCATTTTTTGAGTTGTTGATTTTTAGATTTGGCAAGATGGTATCAGCATTTTGTAGATACCTTTCCAGAATCCTTATCATCTCCTGTTAGGTCCCAATATGTTTGTAGAAGGGGGGGTTGAATATAAACTATATCGTTTAATCGAATTTAATGCAGAATAAAAAATTGAAACAAAATTCAAGTTAAATAAAACTATTATTAAACTTGAAAGGTGTTACAACAAAGGTATCGTTTATAAGGGATTAATCTCAAATAAATTATTACAAATCTAGAATAAATTCGACATGAACTTTTTCTATTTTTGCAATAAAAAGATCAAATGCTAAAAGCAATTTGAGATTAAGTTCTAGTGATTTTGATCCGCTAGATAGTTACACAAGAACAAGAGAATGATTTCTAGTGGTTTGGATTTAACTTTGAAACTAGAAATTGATGATCTTGAATTCAGTAGAGAGATGAAATATTTGTGCGGCTACTGCTGTTATGTTCTTGAGTGTGTTGAAGATTATTAAATGAATCTGCTGCTTCTGTCTTTTATAATTCAATCAACAGAATCCACTTGAACTGGCATGACAATCCCATAGCTGGTAGAACTTTCGGTGAGACAATCCGTTGTACTACCATGACAATCGGTATGACTATCTCCTGAACTAGCAAGACAATCGGCATGATAATTGATTGAACTAGCAAGACAATCTCATAGTTGGTAGAACTTTCGGTATGACAATCAATTTGAATTAGTATGACTTTCGGTATGACAATCTGATTGTCATACCAGTTCAATTGATTGTCATGCTGAATTAATATTGAATATAAATTCAAAGTCAATTCTGAAAATTCATAATATTAATTCAGAATTAATTAATCAATTAATTCAATTAATAAATAAATTAATCTTTGGAGATATAATTTATTTTCTTAATTAAACTATATGACTTAATTAATTAATAGAGTATTAATATTACTCTTCAACAGCAACCATTCTTCTGAAACTCTTCTGAAAATCATTGTCAATTATGAATTAATTCCACCACTTCAATGTTGACACTCGATGTATAGTCTGGTTCATGAGTGACTAACTTTCGTGATGTTTCTTCATGTCTTGACTTTGATAACTTGATTTTCTTCAGATTAAATCCTTGTAATTATCTGATACCCTGACAAGATCTCTGTCACTTGATTAAATCCACAATCTTGATTTATATCACTGAGGCTTGATCAATTTCTTGAACTTCTTCCAGTGAAGTAATTCCTCAACTCTGTAGATGAACATTGTTTCTGAATCCTTTGACAGATGTTACTTTGTGAGAACTCTTTGACGGTAGATCCACTATTTACTTGTTACATTCTTATTTGAGTTGAGTTAAATCCTCGAATAAACAAATAGGCTATGACATATGCCTTTCAATCTCCCCCTATTTGTTTGTTAGACAATAACAACAAATACCTAGAGGATAACTCAACTAACAAATAAGAAAAAGATATAAACAGAAATGCAAAGTAAATAGCAGAAAAATTCTGGATAATATTTAACATTTTCCAGATTCCTAATAGATGTTCCTCTAGATTGAACATATCTTCAAGTAGTTTCATCTTGTTTTGTACAACCACATTTCCTGTTGAGAAGCGCATATCTCTCTTGTTTCTCCCCCTATGAGAATCAACTGCTTAAAGGAGATCACCTTGTGTTTACCACCTCTCCCGTACAATAGGATCCGTATTTACAAACAACAATGGTGTGGTGTAGTGTACATATGCTTTACCTTTTTTTTTCTCCCTGCTATTTCTCCCCCTTAGTTGAGGAATCCTCCAAACTATTACTTAAGCTTTTATCTCCCCCTTAGAGAAGGAATATATGTCGTTGTCTCAAGGAGTTCTCATATTTCACTTGGTTGGAAAAGAAATAACAAGTAGTTTCTCTTTCTTCCTCATTGTGAGTGTGTGATTCTGTTTAGTGTACCTCACATGTGTTTCACTCTTCTCTCCACTCGTGTTTACACTCATTCTCACAAGTGTATCACTCCTCTCATAGCTCCAAAATTCAGTTGTACCTGCAAGGAAAATTACCTTAGCCATCCTTAAGGAGGTCATAGGTAGTGCAATGGGAGTTCGCAAATCCCCATCCTCGTTAGACTCGTCAGATGAATCTGAGTCATAATCTACAAGTTGCTAGTTTCCCTTTTAGGGTTCCAGATTTGAATTCTGGGAAGGTAAACAATGATCCAACGAATTTAGCATAAAGATCAAAGTTCCCTTCTAATGTCTGTGAAGACATTTCCTTGTGACTCATCAGGTAATATCTGAATCATTGTCAAAAAGTTGTCGATCTGCGCCTATGTCAGATCCACTATCTGCAGATGCATCCAGGGGATTTAAGCCTGGGGAGGTAGACACTGACCACTGACATATGGCTTTTGGATCAGTATCCTCTCCTAACACCTGTAAAGGCAATTGGTCCATTAAAGAACCTTGAACAATCGAATCTGACCTTAAAATGGTCGAAACTCTTGTTTTTGTCAACTCCTCCTTTGGGTGTGTAACATTTCCTTGTGCATCACGAATTGTTTGTGTTTGAGGTGGTGACACTACATCGGATACCCTGGCCGAGAGGCAAATCTCAATAGATGCACCCTGTTGAGAGGATGAATCTAGTAATTGTTTTTATGCCTTTTCAGCCATTACATCTTTTTGAGAAGATGTATGGGGGCTAGCAGTTGTCTCGGTTTAAATACTACTCATCTTTGTAGGAGACAGAGCTGCTGGGTTGACTTCAGAACCTTCCTTATGTGGTGTACTAAGGCACTATCTCCCTCACGCTCATTCATACTACATTTTAGTGGTAAGAGAGTGTTGTTTGGTTCTGTTTCTATGTTTGTCTTTATAGTCTGGGATAGATGTTGTGGGTTTTTAACCTCATGACTGTCAATAAAAAAAGGCCATTGGAGGCTGAACCTGTATCACAGAACATATGGCAATAGAGATAAAATGAACTTAAGATCTATAATGAATGAAAATTATACATTTAATCTTTTGAGAGAAATGATGTACAATAGTGATTTTCAAAAGATTTTAAAATGAAATAGGAAATCACTAATGTAGAAAGAAGTTTGATTTTCTCCTAAAACTGTTCGAGTGCACAAGTCTGTTTTTATGCCTAAAAAGATAAATGATTTGATAAGACACAGACTGATGACCTAGCAGTATTAGGAAGAGAAAGAGAGATTTTGACTTTCAATATGAATGAGTTTTTGTTAAAGCATTGATCACTTAGAGTAAAGTCTAAGTAATTCTCATTCATGTCAAAAGCTCCATAATCTATCTTAATAAAATTATAATCAACAACATTGTTTGTTGAAAAATAATATTAATAAGAATGACTATGCTGCTGATTTCAAATTATAATGAATCTTTCAAATATAACAACTTATATAAATTCACTAGAACTTAAAATCTCACAACTATCTGCAATAAAATATTAACAATATATCATTGACCGAAACTTGTCAAGTACTTTAGATACCAATAATTATGTTGCATATAATTTTAATATAATAAAAAATATAAATGAATTAAATACCAAATATCTATCAAAGAGATATCAGCATTCAATTTTATATATCATACAATTGTTAACTTCTAACAACTGTAATATCTCAAACAATATTTACAATTACAGAAAGTATAAATAAAAACTTATATTAATATAGCAAAAATACATAAAATATTTACAAGTTTAATGATAAAATTACCAGCTTGCAAACAGCCATATCCCTCAGTTAAACCTTTGCTGTTATCTCCAAAGGTAACCACTGTGCCAGCTTTCTCAACCACATTTGATAGCAGGGCTCTATCTACGGTCATATGTCTTGACGATCCACTGTCAAGAATCCACACTACCGGTTCCACCTGTTTAATGCCCTGCAACACCAATGGATTAAACCTTCTTCGGAATCCAAACTTGGTTGGGTCCGGCATACTTGTAGAATTGACCTTTGTCAGGCAAAACAACATTCTTAACTTTAATGTTCTCAACTTTCTCAATGACTGGACATTTGACCTTGTAAACAGTCTTAACAAATTTCTGTTTAGGCTTATGCACAAATGTCTCCATTCTAGCCTTAGGAGGACTAGCAGTCTTAGACCTATCATGCTTCTTATTATTCACATGCTGACGAGGAGTAGTCTTATCACTAGAAACATGCTTACCATTAAAATAAGCATACATCAAATTAAAAGCACAAGACATACAATTAGGAACACCACATACTTTATGAGAGGGATTAACAACAGGCAAATTATGCATGGTAGACATGGCATTTTTGTTATCCAACTCATGTGTGTCTGAGTTAGTCTCAGTTGCTTTCGCAACCTTGACTGGAACTTTTGACACACTTGGCTTGGAAACAACCTTCTCATTAGTACGATCTTCAGCACGTATTTATTCCTGAATAATAAAGGAGGTCTCATCAAATGGTTCAGCAATTGTTCCTTTATAGAGGGGTTTATCAACACCCTTAAGCATATGTGGTACTTCCCTACCTTTAACACAGACATGAGGAGGGGAGTTTATGCCTAATTCTCCAATAGAAGCATTGTAATCAAAACCTATTCCAGATGTTGATTAACAGCTTGCTTACTGTAGAACTCTTTAGCCTTCAAACAAGAATTAAAGTAAGCTTTAACCTTAGTCTCAAGACCGGTGATCTTGTCTTTGAGAATAGTTTCGAGTTGTCTATAACAGTTAACTCTATTCTCTAGAAAAGATACTTGTTCTTTTAATTTGTCTTGATTAATGTGCACAAGTCTTAATTCATTGACCTCTTTCTTAAGGTCTTTGATATGCTGACTTAACAGTTCATTATCACGACGAGAACAATCTAAGAAACCTCCTAGATGATAAACTAATTCAGCATCAGTAAATTTTATCTCTTTTCTTGACGATGAAGTATTTCCATCAATAGCCATAAGAGCAAGATTCCCAACTTCTTCATCTTCACTATCAGTATCATCCCAGCGTCTTCCCTTTGCCAGATAAGCTCTTTCAGAGTTACTCTTCTGATTTAAATCATAAGAGTTCTTCCTTACTTGCTTTGGCTTCCTGCATTCTGTGGCAAAGTGTCCCAACTCATTGCAGTTAAAGCATCGAATGGTGCTCCGATCAACCATCCATGTTTTGTATCCACCACTGCTGGTGTTAGAGGATGAAGATCCACCTTTCTGAAATCTGTTATAGTTGGACTTGTACTTGAACTTGGGATTTCTCTTAAATCTGACATTGGAGAATCTTTTAACAATCCGGGCCATTGACTCATCTTCCAATTGCTCCAGCTCTTCCAAGAAGTAAAAATCATCACCGGATTGATTTGTAGTAGGAGGATCATATTCTGCTACTAACACATTTTCCTCATCCTTGGAAGACTGTACCATTCTCTCTGACTGTTGAGATTGTTGTTGTTGTTGTTGACCTTCAGCTACTAGAGCAGTAGACGTGTTGACCACTCTACCTTTCCCGTAGACTTCCTTCTGCTGAATCTGCTCCAACTCATAGGTTTTTAACACACCATAGAGTCTATCCAAAGAAATCTCACTCAGATCTCTAGTTTCTCTTATGGCAGTGATTCTATGTTCAAGATGAGTTGGCAGTGTTAAAAGGAACTTTTTGTTGATCTCCCTGATTGAATAATATTTTCCATTTATGTTCATGTTGTTGATCAATGTATTATACCTCTCGAACACTTCAGTAATTTCTTCTCCTGGATTGGATTTAAAATGTTCATATTCAGAGGTTAGGATCTCTAACTTGTTCTCCCTAACTTCCTCTGTGCCTTCATTAATCACCTCAATAGTTTCCCAGATGTGTTTTGAATTTTTACAGTTCATCACATGTCTGTTCATCAAGGAATCAAGAGAATCAACTAAAATTAATTGAAGGCTGACATCCAAGGAGGCTTCTTCCTTTTCAGCGGGAGTAAAATCCTCAGGCTCTTTTGCATAGGTTCTAGCTTTGGTAATTACAACATTATCTTCTATAACCTTTGGTTCAATAACCATAGGAATTTTTGGACCCTTCTTTAACAAGTTCAGATATTTGGGATTTGCCATTTGTAAAAACAAGAGCATCTTCTTCTTCCACATAATATAATTTTATTTATCAAATAGTGGAATTTTAACGGTTCCAACTTTTTGTGAAGTCATTATGAATTTTTTAATAAATAAAAGTTCAAGGAGTTGAAAAATCACAAAAGTCTAGGATCTTGATTTGTTCGTTAATCAGAATGCTCTGATACCAATTGTTAGGTCCCAATATGTTTGTAGAAGGGGGGGTTGAATACAAACTATACCGTTTAATTGAATTTAATGCGGAATAAAAAATTGAAACAAAATTCATGTTAAATAAAACTATTATTAAACTTGAAAGGTGTTACAACAACGGTATCGTTTACAAGGGATTAATCTCAAATAAATTATTACAAATCTAGAATAAATTCGACATGAACTTTTTCTATTTTTGCAATAAAAAGATCAAATGCTAAAAGTAATTTGAGATTAAGTTCTAGGGATTTTGATCCGCTAGATAGTTACACAAGAACAAGAGAATGGTTTCTAGTGGTTTGGATTTAACTTTAAAACTAGAAATTGATGATCTTGAATTCAGCAGAGAGATGAAATATTTGTGCGGCTGCTGTTGTTATGTTCTTGAGTGTGTTGAAGATTATTAAATGAATCTGCTGCTTCTGTCTTTTATAATTCAATCAACAGAATCCACTTGAACTGGCATGACAATCCCATAGCTGGTAGAACTTTCGGTGAGACAATCTGTTGCACTACCATGACAATCGGTAAGACTATCTCCTGAACTAGCAAGACAATCGGCATGACAATTGATTGAACTAGAAAGACAATCCCATAGCTGGTAGAACTTTCGGTATGACAATCAATTTGAATTAGTATGACTTTCGGTATGACAATCTGATTATCATACCAGTTCAATTGATTGTCATGCTGAATTAATATTGAATATAAATTCAAAATCAATTCGGAAAATTCATAATATTAATTCAGAATTAATTAATCAATTAATTCAATTAATAAATAAATTAATCTTTGCAGATATAATTTATTTTCTTAATTAAACTATATGACTTAATTAATTAATAGAGAATTAATACTACTCTTCAACAACAACCATTCTTCTGAAAATCTTCTGAAAATCACTGTCAATTATGAATCAATTTCACCACTTCAATGTTGACACTCGATGTACTGTCTGGTTCATGAGTGACTAACTTTCGTGACGTTTCTTCATGTCTTGACTTTGATAACTTGATTTTCTTCATATTAAATCCCTGTAATTATCTGATACCCTGACAAGATCTCTGTCACTTGATTAAATCCACAATCTTGATTTATATCACTGAGCCTTGATCACTTTCTTGAACTTCTTCCAGTGAAGTAATTTCTCAAGTCTGTAGATGAACATTGTTTCTGAATCCTTTGACAGATGTTACTTTGTGAGATCTCTTTGACGGTAGATCCACTGTTAGGTCCCAATTTGTTTGTAGAAGGGGGGTTGAATGCAAACAATACCGTTTAATCGAATAAAATGCGAAATAAAATTGTGAAACAAAATTCAAGTTAAATAAAACTTTTATTAAACTTGAAAGGTGTTACAACTACGGTATCGGTTACAAGGGATTAATCTCAAATCAATTATTATAAATCTAGAATAAATTCGTCATGAACTTTTTCTATTTTTGTAATTAAAAGATCAAATGCTAAATGCGATTTGAGATTAAGTTCTAGGGATTTTAATCCGCTAGATTGATACACAAGAACAAGATAAATATTTCTAGTTGATTGGATTTAACTTTACAATCTAGAAATTTAATCTTGAAGAAAAGCAGATGAAAAATGAAATGTTATGCTTTTGTTTTCTGCTCCTTTTTCTCTTGTGTGTTCTATTTTCTGTTTGATTGGATTCTGTAAGTGTTGATCAATAAAAGTCTTCTGCTGCTTTTATCAAACACCGAACTGAAAAATGTACTGGCATGACAATCTCTTTGGCCAGCAAGACTTTCGGTATGACAATATTTACAACTAGCAAGACAATCAAAATGAACTAGCAAGACTTTCGGTATGACTATTGATTGTCATACCGATTGTCATATTAGTTCAAATAAATTGTCTTGCTGAATTAATAACAGATTTTAATCTAAACAGAAATTCTAATAAGACAGTTAAATGTATTGGCATGACTTTCGGTATGACTATCAATTGTCATACCGATTGTCATACTAGTTCAAATGAATTGTCTTGTTTTGAATTTAAGCAGATTTTAAACCAATTAAAATCTTGTAAATCCTCAATATTAATTCTAAATTAATTAATCAATTTAATTCAATTAATCAATAAATTAATCTTTGCAGATATAATTTATTTTCTTAATTAAATTATATGACTTAATTAATTAATAGAGAATTAATACTAACCCTGAGCAGCATCCATTCTTCTGACAATCTTCTGAAAATCACTGAGACTTATGAATCAATTCCGCCACTTCAATGCTGACACTCGATGTACTGTCTGGTTCATGAGTGACTAACTTCAGTGACGTTTTCTTCATGTCTTGACTTTGATACTCTGATTAAATCCTTGTAATAAATGATACCCTGACGAGATCTCCGTCACTTGATTAAATCCACGATCTTGATTTATATCACTGAGGCATGATCAAATTCTTGAACTTCTTCCAGTGAATCTTCAAGTCTGCAGATGAACAATGTTTCTTTATCCTTTGACAGATGTTACTTTGTGAGATCTCTCTGATGATAGATCCACTATTTACTTATTACATTCTTATTTGAGTTGAGTTAAATCCTCGAATAAACGAATAGGCTATGACATATGCCTTTCAATCTCCCCCTATTTGCTTGTTAGACAATAACAACAAATACCTAGAGGATAACTCAACTAACAAATAAGAAAAAGATATAAACAGTAATGCAAAGTAAATAGCAGAAAAGTTCTGGATTATATTTAACATTTTCCAGATTCCAAATGAAATTTACAAGTGAATACAAGATAGATGTTCCTCTAGCCTGAACATATAACTACATTAGACTATCTTGATTCATAAAGCTCTAATCATATTACATTGAGTTTTGAGCTAATTGACTTCAGTTGTCTTCTCTTCTGACTTCACCTTCTTCTAAATCTTGAAGCAATTCCTTGTCAAAGACACGATCCTTTTCTGAAGTGAAGCTTGCTGGTCTGACTGGTTGAACTCCAACTGACTTCAGCTTATTCTTGATCTGATTGTACCTTTTAATATTCTTTTCACAATAAGTTTGAATCAAATCAGCAGCTTGAGTCTTCAACATGGATGAATATCCAGCAGTTCTTAAATGATGTTCCATCCAGACCAGATGCTTAGCTGAGTAGTCTTTAAGAGATTGTACATCTAGCTGACAGATTTGAAGATAATCAGACTTAAAGAATCTCACCTGATGAGGATTGTTGACCACTTGAGGACTAGCCCTGCTGGCAAACTCTTTAAGCCTTTCTCGAAGAACTTCATTCAATTCTGAGCTTCTTTTAACCTTGTTGAGAAGAACCCAATTCTCTGACAAAGAACGATTCTCGAACAGATGAAGTGACACCTTGAAAGATCCTTCACTCTGACAATATACAAAAATGCTCATCTCATTTAGGGATCTATCAAAAGCAGCTGTGATCCTTGAGACTTCAGTCTTGATAGCATTCATGTACATGTCATTGTTAGGATTTGAGATTTCCAGCTTGTCAAGAAGATGTAGGAACTGCCTATCATTGTTAGTGCTCAGCTGAGGCATATCAAGTACTCTCCTAGCTTCATCCCATTTTTCACCAATCTTCAGTCTGACATCTCTTCTCCTTTCTTGAGCCTTAATGTCATGAAGACGTTGCTTTTGAAGAGTTTCTGTTCTTTGAATGTCTTTCCTCATGTCAATGATCTGAGAGACCTTCTTGAGTTCAGCTTCTTTTCTTTTCATCTATGACTGCTCCTTCTGAAATTCTTTCTCAAACAGAGGATCCACTTGAGCTTCTTCTTCCCATTCTCCAAAATCACTTTCCTCTTCAGCTTCAAATAAACCATCTTTATCTTCCTGAACTGGTTCAGTGGGAATGTCAAAAATATTAAAGTCATCCTGTTCTCCACTGTAGTAGACATCATCAGCCTTTCCTTTGTCTCCAGCAGAGGTATCTTTTTCCTTCCCTTTGGCACTACTCCCTTTCTTCTCCCCCTTAGTTGAGGGATCCTCTTCTGACCTTCCTTTGGAACCTCCATCACCTCCAGAGCCTGATCCTCCACCAGACGGTCCTTCAAAATAAGCTCTTTGTTCTTCATTAGGGCAATGAGAATTCTTGATCATGAAATATAGGTGCTTCATCCCTTCATTGAGATGTTCCATGCCCGTCTCTATCTTTAGAAATCTTGAGGAGTCCAGTGAATGATTCATCTCAACGAGGTCTTCAAGAGAAGTCATTCTTGTGTGTAGAGAGCAGAAGTTGGATATGTCATCAGCTGATAAAGTTGGAGTGTCCTGAATGGAATTGAGCTTTGGTATTACATTGGTCTTGAGATCTGAGATGTCATTCCTGATGATTGCCAGCTGATTGTTGACAGAGGTGGAAGAAGAAGACCGTTCAACCACTTGTGCTTTGAATGCTTGAGCTTAAGCTTGGCTTTTAGCAAGTTCTTCTTTTAGAGCAGCAATTTGAGCCAACAGGTTTTGAGTATCTGTGTCTGTGTGTGCTCTCACCTGAATTTCACTCGTGTTTGGTTCACTCACCTCACGTGCTTGTGTTTCTCTCAATATAATTGCTCGTGAGGAGTCTTCCTGTTGCTGTTCTTCTGTACCTGCAGTTAAAATCACCCTAGCCTCTTCAAGAGAGGTCAGTGGTGGTGCAATGGGAATTCGCGAGTCCCGATCCTCAGTCAATACCATCAAATCTTTTGAAATAGATGTCTGAATTTCTTCAGGGATAGATTGACTGAGTTGCCCTCCACTTTCTCCAGATAAATCTGCGAGTGGAGAATCCCATAAGGGAGCCAGAGGTGTTGGATCTGGGAGGGGAGAAAATGACTCTATTAAAGATGGTGGAGAGTCAGATTTTCCCTCTGAAGCATGTGACTGCTCTTCTGCCGTAACTATGGCAGGCACTGTAACCGACTCTACGTGCACTCCTCGTTCTGTGTCCTGAGTATGATCTGGGGAAGTGTATGGTTCCATTGTGAGTAATGGAATTGTGCTTGACTCAGTACAAGATGCCATGGCCCTATGGCGAATTTCAATAGATGCATCCTGTTGAGAGAATGCCTCTAGTAACTGTTCATTGGCCATTTCAAAGTCCATGTCCTGTTGGGAGGACAAGGATGGGCTTTCAGATGCCTCAGTATATGTTCTTCTTTTCTTAGGAGGAGGCAGAGCTGAGGGTTCACTCATATTTAACAATGCACTACTTCCTAGTAATCTTCTGGGTAACATTTTAGACAGTGGGGGAGAGGTTGAGATAGAATGTGACTTTGTGTTTGGCTCTATGACCTGGGATTGAAGCTGTGGTTCTACAACTTCATGGTCAGCCCTATCAACCACTGGGGGTCTTTCAACAGAAGTAGGAAGGGAATGAGAGTGAGGAATTACTACCTGTAATGGAAGAGCATCTGATGTTGGAGGAGCCTGGGTGGCTTGAACCACTGGAGGTTGAGGTTGCTGTTCATGACCGGGAAGATTGAAAATAGGTAAAGGAATATAAGTGGCCATGAAAGCAGATGCAAGTACTGGAACTTGCATGAATTTGAAGGTTGTGTCTTGGCGAGTGTAAATCTTTTTGCTAACTGGAGGGGGTTCGGTTACTGCAGAGTTAGCAAAAAGGGCTTTGTGTTCAGGTGTGAGAAGATGATCTGCTATAAGCATGAGAAAACGAGCATAGTAACATGATACCCTACGATTTATAGAATGATCACGTAAAGCAGAAGTTAGACGTCTCAAGAGAATGGGAAAAAGTAGTTTGCCAAAATTGATCCTTTGATTGAAAACAACCGCAAGACCAATATACTGCAGAGTGGAAGTGATGTTATGAAAATTGGATTTTGTGCAGTTGGCAAACACTTTGGAAAGTGTATCGAAGAAAATATCCCATTCAGACACCAAATTGGATTTAGAAAGTTTGGTTAAATTGATCACCCCCTGATAGTGAATAGCATGGAAAAAGTTTGTGATTTCATTTTCAGAGGGTAAATTACAGAAATTGTCCAATGGAAAATTTAACGCCTGATTAATGACTGATTCATCAACTACATACTGTGTGTTTGCCACGGTGAATGAAAAAGATTTTGAATCACCGGCCACAGTAGATGTTGTGCAAATCAGTCTAAGAAGATCGACATTTAAAATCACATTTGATTTTATAGCAGAGCTAACAATCGAATGGTCATTTAAAAATCTAATCCAAGGCTTAAATTTTTCAACATCACATTTTTCCGGATTAAAATAACCAACCTGATTATGCGCGACAATTTGGAAATTGAGAGCCATTTAAAATAATAATAAGACACACACTTTCAGAATTTTAAGAATAATATTAAGAAAATTCGAATTAATTAAATTAATTCAATAATTCGAATTAAATTAATTATAATCGAAAAATTTAGACAGGAATGTATCTCGTTAAAATCCTTAACTCACAAACCCAGATTAAACAAGCCACAAGACACAAATCAGAAATTAAAATAAAAATAAAAATGTTCAAAATCAACAAACACAAATTGAATTTGAAGGGGCAAACTGATTAAAAAAAACAGATTTTGAAAATTTTGACAGCACTCCTGTATGTATATATATGTAAGTATATATCACAGGAGTGAAGATTCAGTTTGCTGAGTAAAAACTCGAGCAAGGAAAGAAGCAGTTCGTTTGTTTTAGTTCGAAGAGAGAGAAGAGAGAAAATGAAGAAAACTGTTCGACTTATGAAAAGAAATGAACTGTTGAAATGGTTTTTTTAAAAAAAACAAACACACGCCTTTATATTACAGCTGGTATGACAATCCGGGATTGTCATACCGATTGTCATACCAGGCAAAAGAAAGAAAATAACCGAAAACAATAAGAATAAAACAAGTGATAATATATAACTGGTATGACAATCTGATAGTCATACCGATTGTCATACCAGTATAAAATAAAATAATATATATATAATGTTTATAACTGGTAAGACAATTGATAGTCATACCGATTGTCTTGCTAGTATAAACTATACTGAAAAACACTAATATGACAAATATATACTGAAATGACTTTCAGCAAGACAATTTCAATTGTCTTGTCGATTGTCATTTCAGTAGAAATACAGTCAAAATGTACAGACTTCTATATATGTACTGAAATTATATTACAAAATAGTAAAACTGAAATACAGACCTATAATATTTACAGATTTAAAATAATTAAAATATTTCAGAGATAATAATATTTTCAGTCCAAAAATAGATTTCTTTTGAATTTAAACAAATTAAATTCATAGAAAAATATTTTTAGAGAAAATAAAATATTCTGAGACATTAAAATTAACAAGTTGAGTAAATAAATAAGATAAGATAATAGAAATTACATAGAAATAAGCAAGAAATATGATAAAATGATAAAATAAATTTGCAAATGAATTTTTCATTTATGAAAAATTCATTTGTAAATTCATTCAAGAACAGATCCCAGATATTAACTAAATTAATCACTAAAACTATTCAACATGCCCAATTTACCAACTAATCTGGTAAATGTGGATTCGTCAAGTGGTTTAGTGAAAATATCTGCTATTTGTTCTTCTGTTGGAACAAAAAATAGTTCAACAGTACCATTCATGACGTGCTCTCTAATAAAATGATACCTGATGTCAATGTGCTTTGTCCTCGAGTGCTGCACAGGGTTGTTGGTGATGGCTATTGCACTTGTATTGTCACATAAAATAGGAATTTTGTTCAATACAAAGCCATAGTCTCGTAGTTGGTTCCTAATCCACAAGATCTGAGCACGGCAGCTTCCAGCAGCAATATATTCAGCCTCGGCCGTTGAGTTGGAAACTGTTTGTTGTTTCTTGCTGTACCATGAGACTAGTCTGCTACCTAGGAATTGACAACTCCCTGAGGTGCTTTTCCTATCAACAACACTTTCTGCATAATCTGAATCTGTATATCCGACAAGGTTAAAACCAGATTCTTTAGGGTACCAAATACCTAGATTTGGTGTTCCCTTAAGATATCTTAAGATTCGTTTAACAGCAACGAGATGAATATCTCTAGGATCCGCTTGGAACCTTGCACATAAACATGTAGCATACATAATATCTGGTCTACTTGCAGTAAGATAGAGTAACGAGCCAATCATACCTCTGTAGCTTGTGACATCTACCTTAATGGAGTTTTCACATGGTCCAAGCTTGACAGCTGTAGTTGATGGAGTCCTTGCTGATGCAGAATCCTCTAGATTGTACTTTTTGAGGAGTTCCTTGAGATACTTGGATTGACAAATAAATGTTCCATCTAACCTTTGATTTACTTGTAATCCAAGAAAGAACTTTAGCTCTCCCATCATGCTCATTTCAAACTTGCTGTGCATTAACTTAGCAAATCTCTTACAGAGATTATCATTAGTAGACCCAAATATTATATCATCCACATAGACTTGGACTAATATAGTATCATTCTTATGTTTTTTAGAAAAGAGAGTTTTGTCTATGACACCTCTAATAAAGCTATTTTCAATAAGAAATTCAGAGAGTGTGTCATACCATTTTCTTGGAGACTGTTTTAGCCCATAAATAGCCTTGAAAAGAAAGAAGACAAAATCCAAATGATCTGGATCTTCAAAACCAGGAGGTTGCTCTACATATACCTCTTCATCCAGCTTTCCATTCAGAAAGGCGCTCTTGACATCCATTTGATAAACTTTAAAGTTTGAGAATGCTGCGAATGCCAGAAATATCCTGATGGCCTCAAGTCTAGCCACTGGAGCATAGGTTTCATCATAATCAATGCCTTCAGCTTGAGAATACCCTTTTGCTACCAGTCTTGCCTTGTTTCTCGTAACCACACCATCTTCATCTAGTTTATTCCTGAATACCCACCTAGTACCAACAGCTTTCTTGTGTGTAGGTCTAGGTACTAGTTTCCAGACTTGTTGACTTTCAAACTGATTGAGCTCATCTTGCATAGCAATCACCCAATCTGGATCAGTTAGTGCTTCTTCAATCTTCTTAGGTTCCATCTCAGAAAGAAATCCTGAGAACAGACACTCATTTTGAGTAGCACGTCTAGTTCTGACTCCAACATCTGGATCACCAATAATCAACTCAAAAGGGTGAGCTTTATTCCAGACAGTCTGTCTTGGAAGATTTGATCTTGATGATTCGCCTTGAAATTCATTGTGATGTTGTGTCCTACTAGATGATCCTTCAGTATCTCGCCCTGAGTTGTTGCCATGTTGACTTGAAGATTCTCCGTCAGTAGCAGTGGTATCTTCATTGTTGCCAAAGTTTCCATCACTATTACCTTGAGTATCATCATGATTAACAGGTTCTTCACCAGCAACAACCTCAGGTTCTTGACCATGTTCTGATTCTGAATCTGACGTATCATCAAACTTCAGTTTCTCAGAAGGATCTTCAGTTTGGATACTAGGGAGTTTAGTGTCATCAAATGTAACATTGACACTTTCAGTTACTTTGTGTTGATCAATGATATACACTCTATATGATCTTCTTCCATATCCAACAAAAATACCCTCATATGCCTTTGCCTCGAACTTACCACGACGATCATCTCCATCCTTGAGCACGAAGCATCTGGCACCAAATACATGAAAGTATTTGATAGAAGGTTTCTGTTCATTCAAAAACTCATAAGGAGTTTTCATGAAGTCTTTGTTGATTAGAGTTCGATTCTGAGTATAACATGCAGTATTGACAGCTTCAGCCCAAAAGTACATTGGAAGACCTGATTCACTTAACATCGTTCTTGCAGCTTCAATCAATGTACGATTCTTCCTTTCTACCACTCCATTTTGCTGAGGGGTTCTAGGAGCTGAAAATTGTCTGGTAATCCCTTTGTCTGTACAGAATCCATTGAGAAGTGCATTCTTGAATTCTGCCCCATTATCTGACCTTATTGCTCTAACAGGGACGTTAGAATCTAACTCAATCATCTTGATATGATCAATCACAACTTGTGGTGTTTCATCCTTAGAGTGAAGAAATAAAACCCACGTATACTTGGAATAGTCATCAACTATCACAAGACAGTAACACTTCTTTGACATTGAAAGGATATTAACTGGACCAAATAAATCCATGTGCAATAATTGCAGAACACCAGTTATGGAAGATGTGTCAGTGCCTTTGTGACTTGCTTTCTTTGACTTTCCTTTCTGGCAAGCCTCACATAGTCCTTCTGGAGAGAATTCCAGCTGAGGCAGACCTCTTACCAATTCTCTTTTGACAAGAGAATTCATTATTTTGAAATTGAGATGAGAAAGTCTCTTGTGCCATAGCCAACTCTCATCTGACGATGCCTTTGCATAGAAACAATTGACTTCAAGATTGCTTCCAGAGTTCATGTCAGCTACGAACAGATTTCCTTTCCGGATTCCCATTAAGGAGGGTTTTTCACTTTTCTTGTGCAGAATCTGACACTTCAGCTTGTCGAATAAAATATTGTAGCCGTTATCACAGAACTGACTAATGCTAAGCAGATTGTGTTCAAGTCCTTGCACAACATATACATTTTCAATGATAACATTTCCAGCTAGCAAACAGCCATATCCCTCCGTTAAACCTTTGTTGTTATCTCCAAAGGTAACCACTGGGCCAGCTTTCTCAATCACATTTGATAGCAGGGCTCTATCTCCGGTCATATGTCTTGACGATCCGCTGTCAAGAATCCACACTACCGGTTGTACCTGTTTAATGCCCTCTTTTCTTGATGATGAGGTGCTTGCATCACTAGCCATGAGAGCAAGATTCCCAACTTCTTCATCTTCACTGTCAGTATCATCCCAGCTTCTTCCCTTTGCCAGGTAAGCCCTTTTAGATTTACTCTTCTGATTAGAATCGTAAGAGTTCTTCCTAGCTTGTTTTGGCTTCCTGCATTCTGTGGCAAAGTGTCCCAACTCATTACAGTTGAAGCATCGAATGGTGCTTCGATCAACCATCCCTGTTTTATACCCACCACTGCTGGTGTTAGAGGATAAAGATCCACCTTTCTGGAATCTGTTGTAGTTGGACTTGTACTTGAACTTGGGATTCCTTTTGAATCTGACATTTGAGAATCTCTTGACAATCAGGGCCATTGACTCATCCTCCAATTGCTCCAGTTCTTCCAAGGAATAATAATCATCTCCTGATTGATTTGTAGTAGGAGAATCAAATTCTGCTACTATCACATTATCTTCAACCTTGGAGGACTGTACCATTCTTTCTGACTGTTTAGATTGTTGTTGATATTGTGGTTGTTGTTGTTGTTCATCAGCTACTAGAGCAGTAGACGTGCTGACCACTCTTCCTTTCCCGTAAACTTCCTTCTGCTGAATCTGCTCCAACTCGTAAGTCTTTAACACACCATAGAGCCTTTCCAAAGAAATCTCACTCAGATCTCTTGCTTCTCTTATGGCAGTGATTCTATGTTCGAGATGAGTTGGCAGTGTTAAAAGGAACTTTTTGTTGACCTCCCTGATGGAATAGTATTTACCATTAATGTTCAGGTTGTTGATCAATGCATTGTACCTCTCAAACACTTCAGTGATTCCTTCCCCTGGATTGGATTTAAAGTATTCATACTCAGAGGTTAGGATTTCTAGTTTGTTCTCCCTAACTTCCTCTGTGCCTTCATTAATAATCTCAATAGTTTCCCAGATATGTTTGGAATCTTTACAATTCATCACATGTCTATTCATCAGGGGATTAAGGGAATCTACTAAGATTAATTGAAGGCTAGCATCCAGGGAGGCTTCTTCTATTTCAGCAGGAGAGAAGTCCTCAGGATCCTTCACATAAGTTCTCGCTTTGGTGATCACCACATCATTTTCTATTACCTCTGGTTCAATAACCATAGGAATTTTTGGACCCTTCTTCAACACTTGCAAATATTTGGGATTAGCAACCTGTAAAAATAGTAGCATCTTCTTCTTCCACATAACATAATTTTCTTTATCGAAAAGTGGAATTTTAACGGTTCCAACTTTTTGTGTAGTCATTATGAATTTTTTGAGTGAATAAAAAATTCAAGAAGTGAAAGAAACACAAAAGTCTAGGATCTAGATTTGTACGTTAATCAGAAGGCTCTGATACCAATTGTTAGGTCCCAATTTGTTTGTAGAAGGGGGGTTGAATGCAAACAATACCGTTTAATCGAATAAAATGCGGAATAAAATTGTGAAACAAAATTCAAGTTAAATAAAACTTTTATTAAACTTGAAAGGTGTTACAACTACGGTATCGGTTACAAGGGATTAATCTCAAATCAATTATTACAAATCTAGAATAAATTCGACATGAACTTTTTCTATTTTTGTAATTAAAAGATCAAATGCTAAATGCGATTTGAGATTAAGTTCTAGGGATTTTAATCCGCTAGATTGATACACAAGAACAAGATAAATATTTCTAGTTGATTGGATTTAACTTTACAATCTAGAAATTTAATCTTGAAGAAAAGCAGATGAAAAATAAAATGTTATGCTTTTGTTTTCTGCTCCTTTTTCTCTTGTGTGTTCTATTTTCTGTTTGATTGGATTCTGTAAGTGTTGATCAATAAAAGTCTTCTGCTGCTTTTATCAAACACCGAACTGAAAAATGTAATGGCATGACAATCTCTTTGGCCAGCAAGACTTTCGGTATGACAATATTTACAACTAGCAAGACAATCAAAATGAACTAGCAAGACTTTCGGTATGACTATTGATTGTCATACCGATTGTCATATTAGTTCAAATAAATTGTCTTGCTGAATTAATAACAGATTTTAATCTAAACAGAAATTCTAATAAGACAATTAAATGTATTGGCATGACTTTCGGTATGACTATCAATTGTCATACCGATTGTCATACTAGTTCAAATGAATTGTCTTGTTTTGAATTTAAGCAGATTTTAAACCAATTAAAATCTTGTAAATCCTCAATATTAATTCTAAATTAATTAATCAATTTAATTCAATTAATCAATAAATTAATCTTTGCAGATATAATTTATTTTCTTAATTAAATTATATGACTTAATTAATTAATAGAGAATTAATACTAACCCTGAGCAGCATCCATTCTTCTGACAATCTTCTGAAAATCACTGAGACTTATGAATCAATTCCGCCACTTCAATGCTGACACTCGATGTACTGTCTGGTTCATGAGTGACTAACTTCAGTGACGTTTTCTTCATGTCTTGACTTTGATACTCTGATTAAATCCTTGTAATAAATGATACCCTGACGAGATCTCTGTCACTTGATTAAATCCACGATCTTGATTTATATCACTGAGGCATGATCAAATTCTTGAACTTCTTCCAGTGAATCTTCAAGTCTGCAGATGAACAATGTTTCTTTATCCTTTGACAGATGTTACTTTGTGAGATCTCTCTGATGATAGATCCACTATTTACTTATTACATTCTTATTTGAGTTGAGTTAAATCCTCGAATAAACGAATAGGCTATGACATATGCCTTTCATCCACTATTTACTTGTTACATTCTTACTTGAGTTGAGTTAAATCCTCGAATAAACAAATAGGCTATGATATATGCCTTTCATCTCCACATCCTCAGCTTTCTTGTTCCTTTTGTACTTTAGATCAGACTAAAGAGTCATGATCAACCTCATGTTTGATTTGACACAGTTTCCGGGAACAATGAGCTGTTTACATTCATTGGTTTTTGGACAGACATAGGCTACCCCTTTGTTTGGATATATATAGGCTTCAGGAAAAGCTGTTATCTGTTTATTTTTTAGCTCTATCAGCAGCTGGGTGTCCTCTGGAATAACTGAATTTACTCTGTCAATCATTATGTCCAACTCAGGTGCTCTTAAAGTTTTGAGATTTGGAAGAGACACTTGGAGACATCTGTCCCCACCACCATAATTGATATTTACAACAATCCTTTTCTCCAAATAATTATCAATTTTCACAACCACTGCCCTAATGAACTTGATGTTCTTGGCCAATGCTCTTTTGTAGGTGATGTAGTTATTTTGAAAAGACATCCTCTGGACTGCAAGAATTCACTGAATTCTTGATTATGATTTGGTCCTTCTGCAGCCTTGTTGAGTCTGTCTTTTCCCATATTTTAAATGAGTGAGCTTGTGAAGAACTTTGGCTATGCTGAGTTGATGTAGGGATGGCAATCGGGTCGGATCGGGTCGGGTATTACGTAATCCATATCCAAACCCGAAAATTTTATTAATACCCGAACCCAACCCGAACCCGAAAAATACCCGAAAATGAATACCCGAACCCGATCCATCGGATTTCGGATCGGATTCGGGTATACCCGAAACCCGAATTTTTTTTGAATTAGATATTCATACCCGAACCCGAAACCCGAACCTGAAATCTGAAAATTTGTATAATTATTGATATTGCAAGTGCCGGGGATCAAACACGCGACTTGTAGAGAAATAGTTTTAAGGTATCATCTCTTCAACCACTACACCATATCATTAATTTTTTAATTATATGTATAGCTAATATTTAAAAAATCAACTCAATTGATACCCAGTTTTTTAGATTTATTACTAAAAGATATTTTGTTAACCTTATAAACCTTATCACCCGTTTAAATGATTGAATAATTATATTTAATTAAACTTTATAGTTAGTTAAATTTTAACATAAATATAAAAATATATGTTCTAAAAATTATATGATAATATGTATAATGTATATTATTAATATATATATAAATATTATAATATGTAATATATAAAATTCTAATATTATATATATATAATTAATATATATATATAATAATTAGGGTTTTTTCGGATTTCGGGTTCGGATCGGGTTCGGATAGAGTTTCGGATTTCGGATCGGGTTTCGGATCGGTATACCTAATATCCAAATCCAAATCCAAAAATTTTCGGGTTTAAAAATTAAATTCAAATCCAAATCCAAAAAATCGGTTCGGTAAATCCAAAATTTCGGGTTTCGGACCGGGTATCCGTCAGATCGGATTATTTTGCATCCCTAAGTTGATCTGATAGGCTTCTTAGATTTACCAGCATCCTTGGATTGTTGAATCCTAACTTCTATCTCCCCCTTAGTCTTGGGAACATGCATGAGTAGGGGAGTTGGTATTTCTGGCCTTACAGCTTCAGGCAATTAGAGCAATGGTATATTGAGCTTCCCCATGATGGCTCTCAAAGCCACAGAATTCTGCATTTGGAGATGCTTGTGAGAGTCCACCAGGGTTTTGATCTCCGTTTGTTGACTCTGCACCAAGGATGTGAGAGCATGTACTTGTGCACTTAGTGAGTCATTTGAAGTTTGGAGAGAAAACACTTGTTGTTGAAGTTCTTGAATTTGCATGTTAGATGAGGATTGAGATGTGGAGGAAGTAAAGACCCCAAAAGTATCATGCACGGGCTTTTTAATTTTTTTCATGAGCAAGGCAGAAGGAGTGTATCTGCTAGAGTGTATCTGATCCAGCTTCAGTCTTGAGTCATTGGAGTGAGTGATATGGTTTTGAACTTGGTCATGGAGGGCTACAAATGAGGTTCTTAGATTTTTGACACTAGATTCCACTCCATTAGATCAAACCTTGCCATCAAAGATTGTGAATTTATTCTTGATTTCGATCTGGGAAGGAATGATTTGGTCCATCTTTTCTCTGACCATCTTCATTATCTTGTCTTGATCCGAAATTTAAACTCCCAATTTTTTACTTTCATCTTGTTTTTATGTCTTCCATTATTCAAGATAAAATTTACAAGTCTGGATTGAGTAAACTTTTAGTAGTATATAAAATATAAAATCAAGATGAAGACGTTTTCGTAGTTAATTTTATCTACTTATCGACACTCTACTCTAAATATAGATGTTTGATATTAGTTATTGTGTCCCTCTACAATTTGGTATTAGGCAATTAAAAAAATTATGAATTTTAAAGCCGGTGTTCACAACACCCCTAATCCATTTATAGTTTAGTTAGAGTTATAATTATTCAGATTTCTCCAAGTGAACTTTTGTTTTTGCTATCTATATCAGATTATTTATATATGGTTAAACGACAAATATGTCATGCCAAAATAAACATGTTATCAGTTTTTTGAATTTTTTAATAATCTAATTATCAAAACATTGAAATTAAATGGCTCGATAGATAAAATAATATTCTAACTGTCAAGGCAAATGGGACAGTCTCTTATGCAAATGGGACAGTCCCTTTACAAATGAGACAGGGTATGAGACAGTCTCAATTACACTGCAGAAAATAAATGATAGAAATAAAATGCAGAATGTTGAAAACTGAAAAGTAAAAAAACACCAGAAGTTTTCACTTGGTTCGGCCCCTACACCTAGTCTATGGCCTACATCCAAGTCCCCATGCCAACTAGCATAGAGAATGTATTATATCAACTTTAATAAAAGAACTTACAATCTTTTCCTTGATTACAAATATAGCACCTGAAAGAAACCCTTTCCCAAGCTACCTTGCTACCTAGCCCACTGCTATTCCTTAGCCTTCTAGCTACCTTGCTATACTTTGAAATCAAGCCTGCCACAACCCGGCACAAAGTTGATATGAATACACAAGTACAAGAATAAACAAATTGATTACAACTCAAACTAGGTTTCTTGTTTTTCTGGATATGAATATCTCGGGTATGAAACAAGAAAATGATTTCAGATGATGAAGGATTCTCGAGAAAAATGTTAGCTACAAATCTGAAATGAAGAGTTGTATTTATAAGCAAAGTTCTAACAGATTTATTTTCAAACACAAGATAAGGTTGGAAGATAAGTTTGTTTGAAAATATTTGAATAAAACTTTGAAACTAATCTGTTAGTACGTTTAAAAGAGATAAATCAAGTAAAGAGATAAGGCTTGAGAGATTTAAACTTGATTTATAAGATAAGGTGGTGAGTTTGTTTGAAATAAGGTTTATCCAGATAAACAAGATTTACACAAAACCCTAACAAACCTAATCCTGAGAAATAGCCTCCTGGAAAATCTGAACAAACTGCAATCTCTGGACTCTAAACTTCTGTTATGTTGCAATCTGAATATCATCATAAACTCGTAGATTAACAAACATTTGGTTTTTAACTGTTTTAATTTAGGAAAGTATTGATATGTTCAGAACTTAAACTAATCATTAAGTAATTCCTTTATACATACATTAGTATTTTATTATTAAAAAACTTGACATAAAATATAATTCTCAATATAACTAGGTTTTAATATCACAATTTCAAGTATTAATCTATAGCATTGTATTTATTAATTCACTGTGTTGTTCAGGTTCTTTCAACTCTGTTTCTCTTTGGAGATAACAAAAGGCTAAATTCCCCTTTCACGGGACCTCATAATAAAAACATTATTCTATAGATACATGCACAAAGGAAGATTAACACTATGTATAATCAACGGCTAATACTTTAATTTGGTAACTAGGAAGCACGAGAACATCACTATAGAATACCAACTTCGTAAAATACATACATTCAATTTATACAATACAATATTAATAATCAAATTAAACAAGAATTTTTTTATTGAAGTTACTAATCTTACCTCCATGTTTGAAGATGATTGTCGGTGTTTTCGTTAGTCTTGATCGCTGACCACCAAGTCCTCCGGATAGTAATAGTTTTACGATTTACTTTTGTGAACAACCCACATAATTAACCGGAGATTCTTTAATGTGGATTTTTTTCTTAAAAAGTATATATTATAATTTATTCCTTTGTAAGTCAGTAAGTATATTTTTGTCTTTGTACTTTTTTTGTCACGTTTTTGTCGTTTAATAATTTTTTTATACAGTTTTACAAATATTTGGTCATAAATATAAGGACTGAACTATAATTCATTTTATATCATTTGTGACACATGTTTATAAAAAAAATCAAGTGAAAACCTAATAAAACTGTAATATTCATTTTTCAAATAATTTTTTACTTTTTATCAAAAATTCTGTGTGTGAAGCATCGGGTAAGATTTCTAGTAATATATAATTGGTTTAGGACATTAGAAGGGAAGATTACTTCAATAAAATTATATATATATATATATTCTTTATTATTATTACTAACCTAAAACCCGTGCGATGCACGGGCTTTTTATAATATTACATAATATTATTTATATGTATTTGAATAATTTTACGTATAAGTTACTTATAATCTGATAACGTGTTTGGTTAATCATAACTTATAAGTTATAATTTTTTTGAAATAAAATTAAAACATAAAGTATAAATTACTTTAATTAATAATTTTGATATATTAATATAAAATAAAATGAAAAAATTTAAAATTAAAGATAATGACCTCTGAATAAAATTATATAATATACAAGTACAACATTCATCTCGACAAAAATAAATATTGATCCGGGTTAAAAAATAAAACTAAATATAATTATATGGGTTTAGTTTGATCGGTATAATGGTCTCGAGTTAATACAAAATTATATGATTGGAACGGGCTGAAACACAATTAAAATTAAAAGATGAAAAACTATCATTTAAAAAAATTAAATGAAAAAAATTTCAAATTTAAAATTTTCATCAAATTAAATTAAAAAGTATATTATATAATATTGAAAATATTTCGTGCAGTCACACGAGTTTTAAGCCGGTATAAATTTAAAACAATAAATAAGGAAGAAAACTAAATGGCATGAACCGAAAATGAAGAATAAAAATGAAATGTAAGAAATTATAGCTTTCTGCGTACAACTAAAAATTGGTTAAATATGGTGTATGGCTTAATTTGCTAAACATGACCGCCAGGAGAGGAAAGTGCTAAAGTTGAAATGGAGATAAAAATGACTCCCCAAACAGGCCCTATATAAGATTGAATTTCGTTCAAATGGTGAAATAGATAGACAGATCCAACTCAATTAATTTGGTTTTTTAAAAATGAATCTGTTAACTAAAAAAAATTATTTTCAACCTAATCCTACCTTTTATATATTGATTCGGGTTAATTTGGGTTAACACTCAAATAAAATTATTTAAATATTTTTAGAAGTCAAAATTACAAATAATTTTAATTAAAAGTTAAAGTATATCCCATAATTTAATAGAATATAAATATTAGTGGATATCATATGTACCGTGTACTCTTCTAATTTAAAGTCAATAACTTATGGTGTATTACTTGTAAAATAATTATTATTTTTCGAATATATTATTTATTACAATAACCACATAAATTAAAATTTCAAATAATAATACTATAATTAAAAAATCGGGTTGAGTTGGGTTAGTAAGTGTTTAAATTTTTGAACTTTGACCCAACCCATTATATTTGGGTTGACAAAAAATTAAATCAATTAAAATTCGGATTTTGGATAATTCGGTTACATCGGCTAAAATAAGAGACGGATGGGTCGATTTGGAGATTTAGTCGGGTTTTTGTTCGCCCTAGCCTTAGCCTTGAGTATTATGTTGCTTTTATTCCTATTATCAAGCCATCTACTGTTCATCTTATACTGTCTCTTGCTCTTGCCAAAAATTGTTCGGCAACTAGATGTAACATGACGATTTAACGTATATATGACTTGGGTGATCCCAGATCCTAGACAACCTGTCTAAATATGGGTACAAACTTTTAAAGTTAATTTATGATCTCAAACAAGCTTCACAAGCTTGGTTTCTCAAATTCAAAAGTTTGTTGTTTCCCTTCGGTTTATTGCCACTTGCCGGCCTTCTTGAATCGTTTATGTTTGTTCCTGTAGTTGCTGTTAATCAATCTGCAATTAAGTAAATAACAATCAAATAATCGAAATACGATTATGTGTGTGCAACAGTTGTGTAAAGATAAACAAACGATATAATATATATACACGAAAATCTAACGGAACGAAGGATATAAAATAAAAACCTGAATCCAGTATATAATTGTCTTCTTAAATTTTATTAGCCTCTTATTATATGTAGGAGACGAAAAGTCAATCAGGATAAAATGGATACTGACGAGAATACGAGTAACCATACTTTTAGCGAGATTGAACAAAACTAGTCCGTGATTGGACGACCCAATTTTTTGCTACACTCGTGCATGCACTTCGCACACGCGACTTTTGCAAGCTTCGGACTATCCCGAAATTCCGTGATATACACACGTAATAGATGGAGCAACACTTTACCAACACGTTTAGACATTATTAGAGTGTTGTGTTATATAAAATAACTAGCATAATAACCCGTGCGAGGCACGAGTCATTTTCTAGATTTTTTTGTACTGCCATACAATTATATTAACAACGTTCTTGATTATTTTCTAATTGGTAAATATTGTGTAACGTATAAGATATATCAAATGTATGTTGAGTTTTTATCAATGTGTATGCTTTTCATGTAAGACATTAATAACGTACATAACGTTTATAATATAGCTCATTAGTCAAATTATATATTTTCTTATTTACGTCGTGTAATTTATATATATAGGATGAATACAAGCAGGGTAGTCACTGTACGTTTAAATGAAAAGGATTTAAAGTTAATTCATATAATTTTTTCAGTATAATCATAAAAATTAAACTAAAAAGTAACATATATGTTTAATGTAGTGTCGAATAAATTTTTTGAGTTTCGATAAAATAAATCATGAGTAATAAGATATTTTATTAATAAAGTTAATACTAATTTATAACTACCTAACTTAATTTAAAGGATTAATAATATACAAATAAAGTCGTCAATAACTGCAATCGTATATTTAACAAAGTAGAATTTATACTACCGTTTATATAAGTTAATATTAAGTTAAAAAGAAAAAGAGACTCCATCGATATAATTACTTATAATAACCATATTAAATCTAACAATTTAAAATTTAAGATCTCTTTCACATATATCTGAATACAAATATATTTTTAATTAAATAATGCAAAAAATAATCTATATTTTTTTATGAAAAAGCATCAAATGTCTTATCATTTTTCAAATACATGTTAATGGAAAATCTAATTTTTACTATTTAATTGTGTAATTTATTTTTTAAAGATAATGAAAAAAGTAGGACTTTGGTATCAATTTTCTATAAATTCACTATCGTTGAATAATTTCATAAACATAATTCCTTTTTTTATGTAAAACGTTAAAAAATAAATGGATTTAGTATACTTTGTAATTTTAACAGATCTTGTGACATCTAATGTCAAATTCCGAATATATTTAAATTGGGTGAAGTCCTAAAAACGATAATGTACAACCGGTCAGTTAGTAATTTTGAAAAATATTATCAATTGAATTGATCGTATAAAGACCTCAAAAAATTAATTTTTTTTTAATTTGAGATTTTACAAAATAATTGAAATTTACTAAACCTAGACAATAGCGATGTATTTTTAACCGACCGGGTTATGTAGTCAAATTTTGAGTATTTTTTGAAAATGGGTAAAGTAATTGTGATACATATTATCAATTGACTTGATTCGATAAAAAGCTCAAAAATATTAATTTTTATTGACATACGATATTACAAAATTTTCCCTTATTGGTAAGCTTGTCAAATAATTATATGTATAATTTATTGATTTTATTAAAAAATGTATATTAAAAATGTATGAGGCATACTTTTTTAAACTAAAAATTATTTAATAAATAAGGTAATGATCCGTTTATATATTATGCTTAACTTTATATCTTAAATTCAAATCTTTAAAACTAACTCTACAAATATTCCATTAATTATGTTTGTAAAAAAACCAATAATTATGTTTAAAGTTAAATAAATTGTCATTATTTACGACACTTACATATTATGTGTATGATTTAAAACATAAATAACAGTGTGGTGTAGTGGTAGGACTTAGGAGGATGTGCATGTGAATGGAAAGACTTGAGTTTGATTCTCACAAACAACCACTTTTTTATAAATACTAAGAAGAAGGGCAAATTAGTCATTTAACTGAGATTAAAAAGTCTCACTAATTTATAGCCATGTTGGGCTATTATATAGAAGAAGAGATGAAACCCAATTTTTCATTTCAATGTGGAATATGAGGTTGCTTAACATCATTTTCACTTTCAACAAATTTTAGATGATCATATTTAATTCATCCTTTAGCCATTTTGAGTAATTTCAAGTGTCTCAAAAAACACTCCCGGAGGAGAACGAATCCAAGCATCACCCGTTGCGCGCAAACAACGTTCATCTACTTAATTATGGCTCAAAATGACTTAACAATATGGGACTATAACCCACATTTTTTAACAATTACACTAAATTTAAGTATTAAGATTTATACCAATATACTCATCAGCTCTTTTATTTCAAAAGTATACATCCCCGAACTACTTAACACGTATCTTTTTATTCTTGGACCAGTTGATTTACACCGTGATTTTAGCCTGATACAAGGATAAAAAAAATATGTTTTCAGTATTTTAAGGATAAAAGGAATGGTTTTAAACCGCACTAATTAATTAGTATATTGGTGTAAAACTTAAAACGTAAAAGGTGATTAAGCATTTATAATATGCACAACTTTTTTTAATATTACTTGTATAAGAGGAGGTTGGATGTTGTATTTGTTGGGAAAAACAATAGAACGACGACTAAATTAACACAACGACGCAGTTATATAAAGAATAACAAGAATAAGGCATATCACCAATAACGAAAACAAGCCACGAAGGTCGAAAACAGAAAACAATCAGAAACTGTTAAATAAAATAAGACGAGAAAGAATCTTATCATAATGAAGCTTTTACAGCTGAGTCACCAATCCCTCAAGAGGAAGAGGCTGTTCTTGAAGAGTTTATTGCCCTCACTTACTGTGTCCAGAGCCCGCAATAACCCTCCCAAGATAAAACAGCAACAGAACACCGGGCTCAAAGCAACGCGATGCTCAACGACGATTAAACCTCGGTCGCCCAAAACCTATGTATGTATATATTTCAGAGAAGGAGAGAGACAGAGGAGAAGAGAGTAGGCTGTTAGGGTTACTAACTGATAAAAAAAACATTTTTATTATATTCTAATCCTAAAAACGTAACTGATCTATTTTTAATTAAAATAAATCTTGTACTTAAAACATATTTCAATATGAATATTATTTAGAATTGTAATAGTTAGACAGGCCCAATTTACTAAGCCCAGGCCTATAAATTCTAGGCCCACTAAAAAATTCTAACACATAATATTTATATTAAAATATTATATTAAGTCACTATTTATTTAATTAAAACAATAGTAAAATCCCTCGCCCAGGTCGCCTCGCGTACGCGAGACGCCGAGATATTCGCCCAAATCGACCCGACCCGACCCGAGTCGTGTCGTGGCGAGGCGAGACGGCGGTGGCACACGTGTGTGTGTGCGCACGAGTGTTAGTCGCTAAACACGTGCTAATATTACACGCAAGTATACGAGTTCGCAAGTAGTATAAGATATAAATCAGATTCGATCCCACAGAGACTGTATTGGTTAACTATCTAAATTACGCACCTAAGCAACAATGTATGGTTATTATTCAATGCTAAGACGATAACAAATTGAAAATGTTTATAACTAAGAACGCTAACTATTATAACTACGAGAATAAGCTTGACTGAGTTAATATATATGACATACATGGGATTCTAACTTCATTAAATACTTCATTCAATAGCCTTATTATTCTCAACCTTAGCATGTAATGGTGATGAGACTAATCAGACAACACGAAACTAATAAACGCCAATTTTCGTTGCATGAGTACCATTTTACCAGATATCGACAAAAGAGATAGAAGATGAATAGACACCAAATATATTGAGACCCTATATGTCTATAGAATTTGACAACATAACGGTTTAATCACAAGTTATCTATCTTGATTACATAGGGCAAGTAAGATGGTTAAAATTACCTACGAATCATGTATAACAATACATGAACCTATGCTATCATGGCAAGTTCTAAATCCTTAAATTCACTTTCGCTTCATTAAAAACTGGCCACTGAATGTCAACTACGGTGGCTCTAAATGCAGTCACAAGTGCGTGGGTTAGATCACGTGTAAAACGACTGTGGATGTCATACATCGCATCCATCCTCCTCGCAAGACGCCTATACTGTGTCGAACTCAAACCAGCTCTCATCTCTGCTCCTACTACCTCCCCCTACTGCTGCTGCTGCGATGGACCGGCCTCCTCGCTCAACTCGGCTTTCCAAGCCGCCTTGCTAGCCTGCTGTGTACCACCGGCATATGACTGAGGGGCTGGATGTCCTCCTGGTAGATGATCATATGAATAACCAAGCCCCTTAGGATCGGGCTTCCCTCCATACCACTCAACCATGCTGTGCAGCGTGGAACTGTCAATAGGAGCACTGGGAATCTGAAGCTGCTCATGTGGGGGCCAATGAACACCAACTGCCACGCACAACCTCGTCACAATGGACGCATACGGAATCGCCCCAGTAGTACCTCCTCTCAAAAACCTCAGGATCCCCTAATATATCACCATCCCCAAATCAATATAATCACCCTGCAGAATACCCCAAAGCAGACGAGCACGCTCCACCGTAATCTAATGCACATGCGAAGATGGCATGATGTTAGCACAAATAAATGAGTTCCAAGCTGTAAGTCATATGTCATAGCCTATTTGTATATTCGAGGATTCAACTCAACTCAAATAAGAATGTAATAAGTAAATAGTGGATCTACCGTCAGAGAGATCTCGCAAAGTAATATCTGTCAAAGGATTCAGAAACAAGGTTCATCTACAGACTTGAGGAGTTAATTCACTGGAAGAAGTTCAAGAAGTTGATCATGCCTCAGTGATATAAATCAAGATCGTGGATTTAATCAAGTGACAGAGATCTCGTCAGAGTATCATTAATTACAAGGATTTAATCTGAAGAAAATCAAAGTGTCAAAGTCAAGACATGAAGAAACGTCATGGAAGTTAGTCACTCATGAACCAGACAGTACATCGAGTGTCAACATTGAAGTGGTGGAATTGATTCATAATTTTCAGTGATTTTCAGAAGATTTGCAGAAGAATGGTTGCTGCTCAAGACTAGAATTAATTCTCTATTAATTAATTAATTCATCTAATTTAATTAAGAAAATAAATTATATCTGTGAAGAATAATTTAGTTATTAATTGAATTAATTGATTAATTAATTCTGAATTAATTTTAGGAATTTTCAGAAGTTTAATTGGATTAAATTCAAGTCTTAAATCAGCAAGACAAATGGAAATGAACTAGCATGACAATCTGGATTGTCATACCGATTGTCATGCCAAGTCATTTCCATTGTCATACCAAAAATTACTCTAGGAGGATAATTGTCTTGCTAGTTCATTCTGATTGTCATGCTAGTTCATTCAGATTGTCTTGCTAGTTCATTCAATTGTCCTACCGAAAGTCTTGCCAGCTATAGGATTGTCATGCCAATTCAATTCTATTGGTTTGTTGATTAAAAAGAAGCAGAAGACCTTCTTTCAATTATCTATCATTCAAACAGAAGAACAAAGAACAAGAAAAGCAGCCGCCTTGAAATATTACATTTTTCATCTGTTTAATCCAAGATTAAATTTCTAGATTGTAAAGTTAAATCCAATCAACTAGAAATCTTTATCTTGTTCTTGTGTAACAATCTAGCGGATTAAAATCCCTAGAACTTAATCTCAAATCGCGTTTAGCATTTGATTCTAATTATTGCAAAAATAGAAAAAGTTCATGTCGAATTTATTCTAGATTTGTGATAATTGATTTGAGATTAATACCTTGTAATCGATACAGTTGTTGTAACACCTTTCAAGTTTAATAATATTTTTATTTAACTTGAATTTTGTTTCACATTTTTTATTCCGCATTTAATTCGATTATTCGGTACTGTTTGTATTCAACCCCCCTTCTACAAACACATTGGGACCTAACAATTGGTATCAGAGCCTTCTGATTAACGAACAAATCAAGATCCTAGACTTTTGTGATTTTTCAACTCCTTGAATTTTTATTTATTCAAAAATTCATAATGACTTCACATAAAGTTGGAACCGTTAAAATTCCACAATTTGATAAAGAGAATTATATCATGTGGAAGAAGAAGATGCTATTATTCTTACAAGTTGCAAATCCCAAATATTC
The DNA here is from genome assembly GCF_009905375.1 of Apium graveolens. Taxonomy (NCBI): domain Eukaryota; kingdom Viridiplantae; phylum Streptophyta; class Magnoliopsida; order Apiales; family Apiaceae; genus Apium; species Apium graveolens. The sequence goes on along the minus strand of NC_133650.1, from coordinate 275,431,599 downwards.
AAACTTGTTAAAGAAGGGTATAAAAACTCCGATGGTTATTGAACCGGAGGTAATAATAGATGGTGTGGTGACTACTGAAGCTAGAACCTATCCAAAAGAGCCTGAAGATTTTACTCCTGCTGAGAAGGAAGAAGCCTCCTTGGATGCCAGCCTTCAATTAATATTAATTGATTCCCTTGATCCCTTGATGAACAGACATGTGATGAACTGTAAAAATTCCAAACACATGTGGGAAACTATTGAGGTGATTAATGAAGGCACAGAGGAAGTTAGGGAGAACAAGTTGGAAATCCTAACCTCTGAATATGAACATTTCAAATCAAATCCAGGAGAAGGAATTACTGAAGTGTTTGAGAGGTACAATGCGTTGATCAACAACTTGAACATCAATGGAAAGTATTATTCAATCAGGGAGGTCAACAAAAAGTTCCTTTTAACACTGCCAGCTCATCTTGAACATAGAATCACTGCCATTAGAGAAGCTAGAGATCTGAGTGAGATTTCTTTGGACAGGCTCTATGGAGTGTTAAAAACCTATGAGTTGGAGCAGATTCAACAGAAGGAAGTCTACGGGAAGGATAGAATGGTCAGCACATCTACTGCACTTGTAGCTGAAGGTCAACAACAACAACAATCTCAACAATTAGAAAGAATGGTACAGTTTTCCAAGGGTGAGGAAAATGAGTTAGTAGCAGAATATGATCCTCCTACTACAAATCAATCAAGTGATGATTTTTATTCCTTGGAAGAGCTGGAGCAATTGGAAGATGAATCAATGGCCCAAATTGTCAAGAGATTCTCCCATGTCAGATTCAGGAGGAATCCCAAGCTTAAGTACAAGTCCAACTACAACAAATTCCAGAAAGGTGGATCTTCATCCTCTAACACCAGCAGTGGTGGGTACAAAACAGGGATGGTTGATCGGAGCACCATTAGATGCTATAACTGCAATGAGTTGGGACACTTTGCCACAGAATGTAGGAAGCCAAAGCAAGTAAGAAAGAACTCTGAAAGGGCTTATCTAGCAAAGGGAAGAAGCTGGGATGATACTGATAGTGAAGATGAAGAAGAAGGAAATCTTGCTCTTATGGCTATTGATGGAAAAGCTTCATCGTCAAGAATAGAGGTAAAACTTTCTGATGCTGAAATGGTTTATCATCTAAGAGGTAACTTAGATTGTGCACGTCGTGATAATGAACTGTTAAGTTTAAAGATCACAGACCTTGAGAAAGAGGTCAATGAATTAAGACTTGTGCATATTAATCAAGACAAATTAAAAGAACAGGTATCTTTTCTAGAGAATAGAGTTGACTGTTATAGAAAACTCGAAACTATTCTCAAAGACAAGATCACCAGTCTTGAGACTAAGGTTAGAGCCTACTTCAATTCTTGTTCGAAGGCTAAAGAGTTCTACAGTAAGCAAGCTGTTAATCAAACATCTGGAATAGGTTATGATTACAATGCTGCTATTGGAGAATTAGGCATAAACTCCCCTCCTCATGTCTGTGCTAAAGGGAGGGAAGTACCACATGTGCTTAAGGGTGTTGATGAACCCCTCTATAAAGCATCAATTGCTGAACCATTTGATGCGACCTCTTCTGTTATTCAAGAAGAAATACGTGCTGAAGATCTTGCTAATGAGAAGGTTGTTTCCAAGTCAAGTGTGTCGAAAGTTCCGGTCAAAGTTGTGAAAGCAACTGAGACTAACTCAGACACACATGATTTGGATAACAAAAATGCCATGTCTACCATGCATAAATTGCCTGCTGTTAATCACTCTCATAAAGCATGTGGTGTTGCTAATTGTATGTCTTGTGCTTTTTATATGATGTATGCTTATTTTAATGGTAAGCATGTGTCTAATGATAAGACTACTCCTCGTCAGCATGTGAATAACAAGAAGCATGATAGGTCTAAGACTGCTAGTCCTTCTAAGGCTAGAAAGGAGACATTTGTGCCTAAGCTTAAACAGAAATTTGTTAAGGCTTTTTACAAGGTCAAATGTTCAGTCATTGAGAAAGTTGAGACAATTAAAATTAAAAATGTTGTTTTGCCTGACAAAGGACAGTTCTACAAGTATGCCGGGCCCAACCAAGTTTGGGTTCCGAAGAAGGTCTAATCCATTTGTAGTGCAGGGCATTAAACAGGTGTAACCGGTAGTGTGGATTCTTGACAGTGGATCATCAAGACATATGACCGGAGATAGAGCCCTGCTATCAAATATGGATTGAGAAAGCTGGCCCCCTGGTTACCTTTGGAGATAACAGCAAAGGTTTATCTGAGGGATATGGCTGTTTGCAAGCTGGGAATGTTATCATTGTAATTTTGTATATTGTGCTAGGTTATTATCAGGAAGCAGTATCTAACATATAGCACCAGTGACGAGACTTGAGAATATTACGACATATCAGACACCTGCTGCACATTACACTTGGAATTGTACTCTAGTAAGATGTGTACAAGTGTACTCCTGGTTGGTAAGTCAAAAGAGGAAGTCAATGCCCCACAGTTCATGGACTTTGCAGCTGCAGATCTATTGGACTATGCAATTTCTTCTTCACAATCTCACTTCAGGTTGGTATGAACTAGTATACTGCTCAAGCAATCGTCAAGGACATGGTATGGCACTCTAACAGAAGTTATAATTTTATATGAATAAGTAGAGTCATCATATTAATAACTATCTTATCACTAAGCACAATCATATTGTTTTATATGTGCAGTGGTATATTGTTTATGCAACATAACAATTAGTATCTAAAGTACTTGACAAGTATCAGTCAATGATATGTTGTTAACATTATGTTGCAGATATTTGTAAGCTTTTGACATGAATGAGAATTACTTAGACTTTACCCTAAGTGATCAATGTTTTATCAAAAACTCATTCATATTGAAAAACAAAATCAAACTTCTTTCTACATTAGTGATTTCTTATTTCATGTAAAATCTTTTGAAATCACTATTATAAATCATTTTCTCTCTATTACCATATGTTCTGTGTTACAGGTTCAGTCTCCAATTACTTTCTTTCATTGACAGTCATGAGGTTGAAAACCCACAACGTCTATCCCAGACTGTAAAGACAAATACAAAAACAGAACCAACCAACACTCTCTTACCACTAAATGTAATATGAATGAGCGTGAGGGAGATAGTGCCTTAGAGCACCACATAAGGAAGGTTCTGTAGTCAACCCAGTAGCTCTGTCTCCTACATAGATGAGTAGTATTTAAACCGAGACAACTGCTAGCCCCCATACATCTTCTCAAAAAGATGTAATGGCTGAAAAGGCACAAAAACAGTTACTAGATTCATTCTCTCAACAGGGTGTGTCTATTGAATTTTGCCTGTAGGCCAAGGCATCCGATGTAGTGTCACCACTTCAAACATAAACAATTCTTGATGCACAAGGAGAGGTTACACACACAAAGGATGAGTTGACGGAAACAAGAGTTTCGACCATTTTAAGGTCAGATTCGATTGTTTAAGGTTCGTTAATGGACCAATTGCCTTTACAGGTGTTAGGAGAGGATACTGATCCAAAAGCCATATGTCAGTGGTCAGTGTCTACCTCCCCAGGCTTAAATCCCCTGGATGCATCTGCGGATAGTGGATCTGACATAGGTGCAGATCGGCAACTTGTTGACAATGATTCAGATATTACCTGATGAGTCACAAGGAAATGTCTTCACAGACATTAGAAGGGAACCTTGATCTTTATGCTAAATTCTTTGGATCATTGTTTACCTTCCCAGAATTCAAATCTGGAACCCTCAAAGGGAAACTAGCAACTTGTAGATTATGACTCAGATTCATCTGACGAGTTTAACAGGGATGGGGATTTGTGAACTCCCATTGCACCACCTGTGACCTCCTTAAGGATGGCTAAGGTGATTTTCCTTGCAGGTATAGCTGATTTTTGGAGCTATGAGAGGAGTGATACACTTGTGAGAATGAGTGTAAACACGAGTGGAGAGAAGAGTGAAACACATGTGAGGTACACTAAAACACAATCACACACTCACAGTGAGGAAGAAAGAAAAACACTTGTTATTTCTTTTCCAACCAAGTGAAATATGAGAACTCCTTCAGACGACGGCATACATTCCTTCTTTAAGGGGGAGATAAAAGCTTAAGTAATAGTTTGGAGGATTCCTCAACTAAGGGGGAGAAATAGCAGGGAGGAAGAAAAAGATCCTAAAAATGTACACTACACCACACCATTGTTGTTTGTAACTACGGATCCTATTGTACGGGAGAGGTGGTAAACACAAGGTGATTTCCTAGTAAGGGAAGAAGCTGTTAGGGGAGTACCATTGGTTTTTATCTGCGGATCCTATTGTACGGGAGAGGTGGTAAAACGAAGGTGATCTTCTTTAATCAGTTGATTCTCATAGGGGGAGAAGCAAGAGATATAGGCTTCTCAACAGGAAATGTGGTTGTACAAATGAAGATGGAACTACTTGAAGATATGTTCAGTCTAGAGGAACATCTACTTGGAATCTGGAAAATGTTAAATCTAGTCCAGAACTTTTCTACTATTTACTTTGCATGTATGTTTATATCTTTTTCTTATTTGTTAGTTGAGTTATCCTCTAAGTATTTGTGTGTTATTGTCTAACAAACAAATAGGGGGAGATTGTAAGTCATATGTCATAGCCTATTTGTATATTCGAGGATTCAACTCAACTCAAATAAGAATGTAATAAGTAAATAGTGGATCTACCGTCAGAGAGATCTCGCAAAGTAATATCTGTCAAAGGATTCAGAAACAAGGTTCATCTACAGACTTGAGGAGTTAATTCACTGGAAGAAGTTCAAGAAGTTGATCATGCCTCAGTGATATAAATCAAGATCGTGGATTTAATCAAGTGACAGAGATCTCGTCAGAGTATCATTAATTACAAGGATTTAATCTGAAGAAAATCAAAGTGTCAAAGTCAAGACATGAAGAAACATCACGGAAGTTAGTCACTCATGAACCAGACAGTACATCGAGTGTCAACATTGAAGTGGTGGAATTGATTCATAATTTTCAGTGATTTTCAGAAGATTTGCAGAAGAATGGTTGCTGCTCAAGACTAGAATTAATTCTCTATTAATTAATTAATTCATCTAATTTAATTAAGAAAATAAATTATATCTGCGAAGAATAATTTAGTTATTAATTGAATTAATTGATTAATTAATTCTGAATTAATTTTAGGAATTTTCAGAAGTTTAATTGGATTAAATTCAAGTCTTAAATCAGCAAGACAAATGGAAATGAACTAGCATGACAATCTGGATTGTCATACCGATTGTCATGCCAAGTCATTTCCATTGTCATACCGAAAGTTACTCTAGGAGGATAATTGTCTTGCTAGTTCATTCTGATTGTCATGCTAGTTCATTCAGATTGTCTTGCTAGTTCATTCAATTGTCCTACCGAAAGTCTTGCCAGCTATAGGATTGTCATGCCAATTCAATTCTATTGGTTTGTTGATTAAAAAGAAGCAAAAGACCTTCTTTCAATTATCTATCATTCAAACAGAAGAACAAAGAACAAGAAAAGCAGCCGCCTTGAAATATTACATTTTTCATCTGTTTAATCCAAGATTAAATTTCTAGATTGTAAAGTTAAATCCAATCAACTAGAAATCTTTATCTTGTTCTTGTGTAACAATCTAGCGGATTAAAATCCCTAGAACTTAATCTCAAATCGCGTTTAGCATTTGATTCTAATTATTGCAAAAATAGAAAAAGTTCATGTCGAATTTATTCTAGATTTGTGATAATTGATTTGAGATTAATACCTTGTAATCGATACAGTTGTTGTAACACCTTTCAAGTTTAATAATATTTTTATTTAACTTGAATTTTGTTTCACATTTTTTATTCCGCATTTAATTCGATTATTCGGTACTGTTTGTATTCAACCCCCCTTCTACAAACACATTGGGACCTAACACAAGCCCATGCATACCTGTTCATGCATGAAGCAGGGAACATGGAGTAATCAGTAGTGCCCATCTTGAACTTCCAATGAGTCTCAGGCACACAGCGAGTAGCAACGATGAGATCCAAATCGAAGTCCTCAGGAGTCTTATCATTCCAAGTGTCCTGGCCCACCTTCCTCGCAGGCTGCTCAATCACTGTCCTGATAGCCTCAGCACTGTACTCAACAGTCCTCCCCCTCACCACCGTAAAACCATTCTTCTCCGCCTTGGCATTGGCGTAGAACTCCCGCACAACACTCATGGGTACAGCAGCGGGATCCTCACAAAAAGGAACCCATCCCATCTCCAAAATCATCTCCAACAGCCTACCATCTTTTCCTGATGGCAGATATCCTCTCTCCTTAGCAATAGGCTTCGAGAGAAGCCTCGTGTACTCTTCCTCAGCCTCGGGAGTAGAAAACCTGGGCCTCACACCACTCACTGTAGAAGAATATGTGGCGCTGCTTCCAACTTGAGTTCTCTGTCTTTTGGGTGTCATCGGATTGAAAAAGAGAGAATAAAAGCTTAAGTGTTTAGAGAGAATATGTGTTTGAGAGTTTGTGAATTGATGGAGAAGATTTATGTAAGTGTATGTATTTATAGGTGGAGGGTTGTGAATTTGATAAGGAATAGAAGTGGGAATTGATTATGGGAATCGTGAGAATAATGGAATTGATTAGGAGAGGGAATTATGGGATGTGGAAGAGTAAAAATCGGGTTAGAATTGATTTTGGAAATTAAAATCCCGATTTTCTCTTATAAAACTGTTGTTTTTATTTTTTTCTGAACAGGGACTCGGCGCGGCCAGAGGCTAGGACAGCGCGGGCGCGCTCACATTCTGGAAAACGGGCGCGGGCGCGCGCTAGGACAGCGCGGGCGCGCTTGGCTACTGGAAAAACGGCGCGGCCGCATGCTTGGCCAGCGCGGGCGCGCCCAGGTTCTGTACTTGGCCCCGAATTTTTTCCTTTTTCTGATTTTTTTGTGTTTTTCTCTTTTCTTCTTGCTTCCTCTACGTACTAATGTACAACATACTTGGGTTGCCTCCCAAGAAGCACTTCTTTTACGTCGATAGCTCGATGTAGAATCTCGAGATCAAGTGGACAATAAAACGACACTAACCACCTCGCGGTTTGCCGTATCACCATAATAATGCTTCAACCGTTGACCATTTACCTTGAATGCTTGGCCCAGATCATTCTCAAAAATTTCCACCGCTCCATGTGGAAACACAGTTTTGATTATGAAGGGCCATGACCATCTTGACTTCAATTTCCCAGAAAAAAGACGGAGATGAGAGTTGAATAAAAGAACTTGTTGGCCTGGCACAAATTTCTTGAGCACTAGACCCCGATCGTGCCACCTCTTGACTTTCTCCTTGTACATTTTATTGTTCTCATAAGCTTGAAGTTGAAATTCGTCAAGTTCGTTTAATTGAAGCATCGTTTTCTTTTCAGCTGCATCCAAGTCCAAATTCAATTTCTTCAAAGCCCAATAAGCTTTACGCTCGAGCTCCACCGGTAAATGACACCCCTTACCATAAACCAACTGAAACAGTGACATTCCCAATGGAGTCTTATATGCTGTTCTATACGCCCAAACAGCTTCATCAAACTTCAAAGACCAATCCTTCCTTGATGGACATACCATTTTCTCTAAAATGTGCTTTATCTCTCTGTTAGATACCTCAGCTTGACCATTTGTCTGAGGATGATAAGTCGTAGTAATGCGATGATTCACATTATACCTCTTCATCATGTCAGTGAACTTGCGGTTGCAAAAATGCGACCCCTCATCACTGATTATGACTCTTGGAGTCCCAAACCTTATGAATATCTGCTTGTGAAGAAAATTAAGCACGACTTTTGCATCATTCGTTGGAAATGCCTTAACTTCAACCCATTTTGACACGTAATCAACCGCCAACAAGATATAATGATTGTTGCAAGATGAGATAAATGGCCCCATGGAGTCAATTCCCCAAATATCGAAGACCTCAACCTCGAGAAGCACATTAAGAGGCATCTCATCCTTTTTAGACATATTACCCACACGTTGACATCGATCATATTTCAAAACAAACTGATGCGCATCTTTAAACAATGTTGGCCAAAAGAAACCTGCTTGAAGAACACGAGCTGCTGTCTTGCCGTTGAGTGGAAATCTCGCAAGATTCCCCCTGTTTCGCTGTAAGGAATACATCTCCTGATGATTTGGTCAGCTCCCTGGCGAAAAAGAAATGGCTCATCCCACATATAGCACTTCTCTTCATGTAGAAACTTCTTCCTTTGAGCATAAGATAAGTCGGGAGGCATGATGTTACTCACAAGGTAGGTCACAATGTCTGCAAACCACGGATCTTCTTCTTGCACTCCAAATAGCTGCTCGTCGGGAAAAGACTTATTTATCAAGGTCTTATCCAATGAAGTAGCATTAGGATTCTCTAATTGCGAGAGATGATCAGCGACTTAATTTTCAGTTCCTTTTATGTCCTTGATCTCTAATTTAAATTACGGGAGTAAAAGAACCCGTCTAATCAATCTAGGCTTCGAGTCCTTCTTTGAGACGAGATATCGAATGGTGGCGTGATCAGTGAAAACTGTCACCTTAGTCCCAAGTAGATAAGATCGAAATTTCTCACAACCATAGACAATAGCCAAAAGTTCTTTCTCCGTAGTAGTGTAATTTAGTTGAGCACCATTTAGAGTCTTACTTGCGTACTAGACTACATGAAATATATTATTCTTCCTCTGCCCAAGAACTGCTCCAACTGCATAATCACTTGCATCGCACATCATCTCAAAAGGCTCATTCCAATCATGTGCAGTTATGACCAGTGCCGAGATTAGACTTTTATTCAATATCTCAAAAGCCGCAAGACACTCGTCATCAAACTTGAAAGGGACATCTTTCTCTAACAGACCGCACAAAGGCTTTGAAATCTTTGAGAAGTCTTTGATGAAATGCCTGTAAAAACCCGCGTGACCAAGAAAACTATGAATTCTATTGACAGAAATAGGTGGGGGAAGATTCTCAATGACCCCCACCTTGGCCTTATCCACCTCAAGACCCTTACTAGAAACCTTATGCCCGAGAATTTTGCCTTGACGTACCATAAAGTGATATTTCTCCCAATTGACAATCAAATTAGTCTCAACGCACCTCTTGAGAACGTGTCCAAGATTTTGAAAGCATTCATCAAAAGAATTGCCAAAGACTGAGAAGTCATCCATGAACACTTCTACATTTTGGCCAATCATGTCAAAAAAGATGGCCATCATACATCGTTGAAATGTGGCTGGTACACCACACAGACCAAAAGAAACTCATCTAAAGGCGAACGTACTGAATAGACAAGTGAAGGTAGTTTTCTCTTGATCTTTTAGAGCGATACAAATCTGATTATAACCTGAATAACCATCAAGAAGACAATAGTACTCATGACCAGCCAACCTGTCAAATATCTGATCAATGAAGGGCAAGGGAAATTGATTCTTCCTAGTGGCCTTGTTTAGTTTCCTGTAGTCCATACAGACTCTCCACCCCGTGATTGTCCGTGTAGGAATAAGCTCATTCGTCTCATTTGCTACCACAGTAATACCACCTTTTTTTGTACACATTGAACCGGGCTTACCCATGAACTGTCAGAGATAGGATAAATGATCCCTGCATCTAGCCACTTCAGAATTTCCTTCTTTACTACTTCCTTCTTGATTGGATTAAGTCTTCTTTTCTGCTCGACTATAGGCTTGCTACCTTCTTCTAGCAGAATTTTATGCATGCAGTAAGAAGGGTTGATTCCCTTGATATCTGTTATAGTCCATCCAATTGCCGATTTGAACTCTCTCAGAATTCTCAAAAGCTTTTCCTCATCGCTACCTGAAAGGTCAGATGTAATAATAACAGGCAGAGTAGATGCATCACCTAAAAAAACATACCTCAAATGTTCAGGTAAAGGCTTAAGCTCAAGAGTAGGAGCTTCCTCAATAGAAGGCTTGAGGCGTTTAGGAGCTTTGCTCAATTCTTCCATTTCAAGAGATTCAAAAGGCATATCTATCTTTCTCTTCCAGGGAGACGCATTCAAATATTGTAATTGCTCATCTCCTTCATCATCTTCACTATTAGAATTTCCCAATAAGGCTTTTTCTAAGGCATCAGACCTTAGCATTTGATCAAGTTCTGATGTGACCACTGAATCGACCAACTCGACTTTTAAGCACTCCTCATTATCAGTAGGAAACTTCATAGCATCGAACATATTGAAAGTCACATCATGATCTAACACTCGCATTGTAAGCTCACCCTTCTGCACATCAATCAAGGTTCGACCAGTTGCCAAGAAAGGCCTTCCCAAGATTATGGGAATCTTCTTATCCTCCTCAAAATCAAGAATGATGAAATCGACAGGGAATATGAGTTTATCCACCTTGACCAAGACATCCTCCACAATACCTCTCGGATATTTAATAGAACGGTCGGCCAACTGCAAGGTCATATAAGTTGGTTTGGGATCAGGTAAGTCCAATTACTTGAAGATTGACAAAGGCATCAAATTGATGCTAGCTCCCCAGTCACATAAGCATCTTTCAAAAGACACTTTTCCAATAGTACATGGAATAGTGAAGCTTCCTGGATCTTTAAGCTTTGGAGGCAACTTCTGCTGCAGCACAGCACTGCATTCCTCCGTGAGAGCGACAGTCTCTAAATCATCTAGCTTCACCTTCCGAGATAGAATACCTTTCATAAATTTTGCAAAACTAGGCATCTGCTTGAGAGCCTCTGCGAAAGGTATGTTGATATGAAGTTTCTTGAACACCTCCGGAAATTTCTCGAATTGCTTGTCCAGCTTTTTCTTCTACAGCCTCTTAGGAAAAGGCGGTGGAGGATAGATCTGTTTCTCCCATGTATTACCCTCAGGCAGAGTGTGCTCAACAGTAGTCTTCCTTGGTTCTACTTATTCATCATGCCACTTTGCTTCTTTCTCAACCCCAGCTTCTTCAGTCAACTCTTGAGTTTGTTCAGGATTCACAACCTTCCCAGACCTCAAAGTGATTGCCTTAACCTGCTCCTTAGCTTCCCTCTTTCCTGGTACTTCAGTGTCACTAGGCAATGTACCAGGTTGGCAATTTAGCAAGGCATTGGCAATTTGCCCAATTTGATTTTCCAAGGTCTTGATAGAAACCGCTTTGCTCTTGTACATAAGCTTCAACTCCTCTAATTCAGATTTTTCATTAGCTTGTTGCAGCTGGAGTTGTTGTTTTGGTGCATACTGCGGTTGCTGAAAACCAGGGGGTTGTACTGTTTGGCTGGATACTGCTGATAAGGTTGTTGAACCGCATTCTGAGCGTTGCTCCAGCTAAAATTGGGATTATTGCGGTTGTTGGGATGATAGGTGGTTGGCACAGTTTGTTGTGATCGCTGGAAGTTGCTCACAAACTGAGTTGAGAAATACTAGAGATTTGATTAACTCCATAATTCGCCAAAGTGTCCACCTTCATTGTCAAAGCCTTAAGTTGGGAAGCGATAGAAGTTGCTGAATCCAACTCCAGAATTCCTGCTACTTTTCCCTGAGTCAGTCTTTGGGAAGGATTCTGGTACTCATTAGCAGCCATCAGTTCAATAAGTTCATAAGCTTCATCATAGCTTTTAGCCCACAAAGCTCTTCTTGATGCTGCATCAAGCATGGGTCTAGAAGTAGCACCCAATCCATTAGAGAAACAGTTGATAATCATCCAATCAGGCATGCCATGGTGTGGGCACTTCCTTAGCATTTCCTTATATCGATCCCAAGACTCACACAGAGATTGTTCAGTTTGTTGCGCGAACTTGGTAAGAGCATTCCTGATTGCTGCATTATTCACCATGGGAAAGAATTTAGTGAGAAACTTTTGAGCGAGATCTTCCCAAGTGGTGATAGATCCTGCTGGTAGAGAGTGTAACCAGCACTTTGCCTTGTCCCTCAAAGAGAATGGGAAGAGACATAGCTTGATAGCATCTTCAGTCACATCATTGAACTTGAAAGTGTCGCAGATCTCGATGAAATCCCTGATGTGCATATTGGGGTCTTCGATAGGAGAACCCCCAAACTGAACTGAGTTCTGTATCATCTGGATCGTGCTTGACTTGATCTCAAAAGTGTTAGCCCTAATGGTTGGTCGAATGATGCTAGACTGAATGTCATTAATCTTAGGCTTAGAATAGTCCATCAAAGCCTTCAGATTCTCTGCTTGATCACCCATAGCTACTACAATTGGCTCTTCAATTTTCTCTTCTTCTTCTACCTTCTTTTCTTCCTCAAAAACTTCCCTACGAATTACCACAAGTTCTTCCTCGAATTTATCCAGTGTTCTCTTACGAGTACGCGAACGCGTATGCATACACCCTAGCTAGATCACATGAAATAAACAAGGAAACAAATAAGTAACAATATCCGAGTTAATGAACTTTAACGACCACTGATGGAAAGCACATAAACTAGTAATTAACACTGCAGTCCCCAGCAGCGGCGCCAAAAACTTGTTAGTCGCTAAACACGCGCTAATATTACATGCAAGTATACGAGTTCGCAAGTAGTATAAGATATAAATCAGATTCGATCCCATAGAGACTGTATTGGTTAACTATCTAAATTACGCACCTAAGCAACAATGTATGGTTATTATTCAATGCTAAGACGATAACAAATTGAGAGTGTTTATAACTAAGAATTACGCTAACTATTATAACTACGAGTATAAGCTTGACTGAGTTAATATATATGACAGACATGGGATTCTAACTTCATTAAATACTTCATTCAATAGCCTTATTATTCTCAACCTTAGCATGCAATGGTGATAACACTAATCAGACAACACAAAACTGATAAACGCCAACTTTCATTACACGAGTATCATTCTACCAGACATCCACAAAAGAGATAGAAGCTGAATGGCACCAATTATATTGAGACCCTATATGTCTATAGAATTTGACAACATAACGGTTTAATCACAAGTTATCTATCTTGATTACATAGAGCAAGTAAGATGGTTAAAATTACCTATGAATCATGCATAACAATACATGAACCTATGCTAGCATGGCAAGTTCTAAATTATTAAATTCACTTTCGCTTCGGAAAGAATTACTACGCTATCTTATAAGTTCGCGACGCTCACAAGACGAATACGCACAACTAATACTAGGATATCATACAATCACCACATACTAAGGTATCAAATAATTTAACTAAAGAAATCTATAAATAAATCCGCTAGAACCCCACGATAACGATTAGCCCATAATCGAACTCATCGCCAATGTGGGTACCCATGAAAACATGATATAGCAACGTAGTCTTTATACGAATAAATAAACCAAAGTACAATCAAGAATATAGGTTCAGCAAAACAAGAAACAAGCATCCAAATTACAACTCAAAACAAAGATTCACAAGAATAAACTAGTTCGTCTTCGCCCTTTGTTGAATTTTGCCAAAAGGTCTCTTGCCATCTTCTCCTTCCTTGATGTCTTGATATCTCTGAATATTCCTTAAAAAAATGACCTAAGTTATGTTTATATAGCAGTCCATGTATCCCAGGAGTCCAGCAATTCAAATTGTAGAAAAATCAGGATTTTAATATCCCAACCCAGCACGGCCGCGCGCTTCACCAGCGCGGGCGCACTGTCTCTTTGTACTCCCGGTTCGGCCACGCGCAACACCAGCGCGGGCGCGCCTGCCTTCTGCCAAAACTTCATTTGTTTCTTCTTCTTTATTCCTTGCAGCTTCGAGCCAGTCTTTCAAGCTTTTATTCCAACACATCCTAAACACCATATTAGCATCATAACAATGCTAATTCACCTGATTCACGAAGTGAAGCCTGAAATGCAAAAATACTTGAAAACACGTTAAAACACAAATAACTTGAGTATAAATACACCAACTCAAAGCTTATTAGAGCATAAATAAGTATCATAAATGCCACTTAACAGCGAGGCCCACACTACACCCATGCATACCCCCATGCCTTAGTAGTTGTGCACTACACTTGCATGTTATACAATATAAAGCCACCAACACTCTTTTACCATATCAATGTGGTACTCAAGTTTTTACAACTTAATCAACCACAAACCCATATCAAGCTAGCCATTTCAACTCCATTTATTTATGGATTCCACTAATAAAATTGTTGAATATATTTGAGATGTCATGTCTAATATGTTTCATGTTTAGTTCTCAGATCTTAATAAACAGGAAATATCTGTTCTTATTGGAATCAGGACTTACTGGAAGTCAGAACTTAAGGATATCATAACTTAGATTATCAGAAGATAATATTAGAATATGGATATCAGAACGTAAGTATTGGAGGACTAACAGTTAAGGAAGGAAGCTGATTTACAGAAAAGAAGATAGAGACTAATACAAGAAGAAGATATGCAAGGAAAGAGTTCGAGGACTAGAAGAATTATAAGATATCTGGTTGATATATTTTAGGAGACAGAATTATATTCCATATCAACTAGAAGTTATCTTGTAACTGTGTGTCTATATAAACACAGACATAGGTTTACTCTATAAGAGTTACGATCATCGAGAAGATCATATATTATAACCTAGCAGCTCTCGTGATATTTGTTCATCATTGAGAGAGAACAGTTCCATTGTAACAGAGTTTGTTATATCGAATACATCTGTTTTCTGTTACTTGTGCTTTAAATCAATTTGATTGTATTCTACACTGTATTCAACCCCCTTCTACAGTGTTGTGTGACCTAACAAGTGGTATCAGAGCCTATCTGGTAACACACATACAGTAAAGATCCAAAACAATCATGTCCGAAGAAGCAGAAAATCCAACCAAGCCTGCTAAAACTAAAGAAACTCCAACGACTCAAACACATAGTCAATATGAGACTATCAGGGTTCCCATGCTGAGACCGTCTGAATATCCCATATGGAAAATGAAGATGGCTATGTTTCTGGAAGCTACAGATCCAGAATACCTTGACAGAATTAATGAAGGACCGCATAAGCCAACCAAGCTCTCTGTTGTAGTTGCAGATCAGCCAGCAAAGACCATACCAAAGGAGAAAAGTGAATACACAACTGAAGATATCTCATTTATTGCCAAGGATGCAAAGGTAAGGCATTTGCTGCATAGTGCCATTGATAATGTCATGTCAAATAGGGTAATTCACTGCAAGACTGCAAAGGAGATATGGGATGCTTTGGAGACAAGGTGTCAGGGAACTGATGCAATCAAGAAAAATAGGAGGACTATACTCACTCAAGAGTACGAGCACTTTGACTCAAAAAGTGAGTCGACCTTGTCATTAGACCACTATCTATGCATGTATTTTCAACCTGGATTCTCAAATCTCTGGCGATTAATCAACAATTCAAAGTGCTTGGGTGGGGAAAGCTCTTCTATTCTGGTTCATGGTTTAGTCTGTGCAGATATATGCCTTTATCCATCTGCCGCATTATATTGGAATTCGCAATCAAGTGTGTCTTTGCTCCAACCACCACATAAGTTCCATACAGAGGATAGGCTGGTTCGCTTAAAGAAAATCCTTTCTATGATCAAATCCAAATCATGTCGTACATGAACTGGCTCCGTAAGATCCAGTAGAATAAGTGAACTAGAGAAACCATAATTATGGTTTCTCAGTTCACTTATGTAAAACTGAATAGTATGGAAATGATTGTGATGAGTCATTAACTGACTTATATGACAGGTTTGTCAAACTCTTGAATGATCTATCACTGGTGGACAAGGAATATGACATTGAAGATTCAAATCTAAAATTCCTTTTAGCTCTTCCTGAAAGTTGGGATTTGAAAGCTACTATTATAAGAGATAACTATGCTCTTGATGAAACTACTCTTGATGAAATTTATGGAATGCTCAAGACTTATGAACTTGAGATGGATCAAAGAAGCAAGAGACATGGGAGAAAGTCAAGAACAGTTGCTCTTAACGCTGAGGAGGAATCCCCCAAAGTAGCTGTCTCAAAGAAAGGAAAAGGAAAGGCTATAATCATAAAGTCTGATTCAGAATCATCAAGTTCTGATGACGATGATTCAGAAACTAAAAGTCTACCTGAAGTAGATGTTGATGAAGAGATGATGAAGCTGTGTGCTCTTATGGTGAAGGGTATCACAAAGATAGCATACAGGAAATTCAGAAGAGGAAAGAAATTTTCCAGGAAAAGTAGAAGTTTTGATAAGAAGGGCTTCAGAAAATATGAAGGCAAAGGAGGAAAGTCTGACAGAGGAGATTACTTAAATGTCAAATGTTACAAATGTGGTGAGAAAGGCCACATGTCTCCTGACTGCTAGAAATGAAAGAGTGACAAAGGCAAGGCTCTTGTCACAAAGAAGAAAAGCTGGACAGACTCCTCAGATTCTGAAGATGAGGAAAACTATGCCTTGATAGCAAATGCTGATAGCAGTTCTGATGCTGCTGAGTTAAAGGTACCTCAAACAACTTATGCCTTTCATATTGATAATATTACTGAGTTGAGATTATATCTTAAAACCATGTTTATTAGCTATAAAGATCAAACTTTAATATGTGAAAGATTAACTTCTGAAAATCTTGCTTTTAAAAAGAGGAATGATTATTTAGAAAAAGAGTTAGTTATGTTCCATCAAACTCAGAAGGATAGAGATGATACTTTCTATGTAAGAGATGAAGTGCTAAAAATGAATAAATCTCTAAAAACTGAGTTCGAAAAGGAGAGAGAGATTATCAGGACTTGGACTAACTCTGGCAGAGCAACTCAGGATATACTAAGTAGTGGAAACTGGAAAGAGGGCTTAGGTTATGGAGATGAGAAAAGTGAAAAAGGAACTGAATAAGTTAAGCCAATTATTGTTAAACAGACTACTAAGCCAAAGGTAAATCCTGTTAAATTTGTAGTTAAAACTGTATAATCTGATTCTGAAAAGATGAAAGATATTGAGACATAAGTGATAGCAGAGTCAACTTCTGACAAATTAGAACAAGATAAACCAACTGAAGTTAACATAGGCTTAATGACAAAGAAACAGCTTAAACAAAAGCTGAAAGAGATTACCAGTGTAAACAAGGTAAAGAAAGCTAGGAAAAATAGGAATGGAAAGGAAGGTGTGAATAAAAGCAACAATTATATGCCTGTTCCTAATGCTCCTAGAAAGAAATGCTATAACTGTGGAAACTCTAACCATCTGGCTTCTTTTTGCAGAAAGAATAAGGATATAAACTCCTTACCTTCTAAGTCATGAGTTAAGAGTCAGTCTGTTAAGTTTAAGCCATAAAATCCTTGTTTTCATTGTGGTAGTGTGTGGCATTCCATTTATACTTGTAAGGAATATCATAGTTTGTACTATGATTATTATCAAATAAAACCTTCTTTGAAGAAAGTTACTCTAATTCCTTCTAGTGTAAAGTATGATGCAAAGTCTGATACTGTCAATACTGATAAGAAAAATGTTAGAATAAACTCTGATGTTAAATCCGCTGCAAATGTTAACAAACTTAAAAAGGCCAAAGGATCCAAGCAAGTCTGGGTCCTTAAAACTAACCTTTAGTGGTCTTTATGATTGCAGGGCAACAGGAAGAACATCCTAGTTCTGGACAGTAGATGTTCAGGACATATGGCTGGAAATAAAGCCCTGCTATCAGACTTTGTAGAGAAAGCTGGCCCAGAAGTTTCTTATGGAGATGGCAATATTGGGAAAACTCTAGGATATGGCAAAATCAATCTTGGGAATGTCATCATTGAATCAGTAGCTCTAGTCTTAGGACTTAAACACAATCTGTTGAGTATAAGTCAAATCTGTGACATAGGTTATCATGTGGATTTCTTTGAAGAACACTGTGTAGTAATAAGTAATTCAACAGGCAAAGTGGTTCTGAAAGGATACATGCATGGTAACATTTATGAAGCCAGACTTTCAACAAGTACTGATGGTTCTGAAATCTGTCTGTTGAGTAGAGCATCAATTGAAGAAAGCTGGAATTGGCACAAGAAACTCTCTCATTTAAATTTCAACATTATAAATGAGCTTGTAAAGAAAGATCTTGTGAGAGGACTACCAAAAACAGTATTTGCTCCTGATGGCCTTTGTGATTCATGTCAGAAGGCAAAACAAAGAAAATCTTCTTTCAAGAGCAAAACCGAGTCATCAATTCTTGAGCCTTATCACCTACTGCATGTTGGTCTATTTGGTCCAGTCAATGTCATGTCTATTGCAAAGAAGAAATATGTTATGGTTATAGTGGATGAGTTCACAAGGTACACATGGGTGTACTTCTTGCACAAGAAGACTGAAACTGCATCTACCCTAACTGATCATGTCAAACAGCTGGATAAATTGATCAAAGATTCTGTTAAAATCATAAGGAGTGATAATGGCACTGAGTTCAAGAATTCAATCATGGAAGAGTTCTGCAAAGATCATGGAATCAAACAGGAATTTTCTGCACCTGGAACTCCACAACAAAATGGAGTTGTAAAAAGAAAGAACAGAACTCTCATTGAAGCTGCATGAACATTGCTTGATGAAGCAAAACTACCAACCTATTTTTGGGCTGAAGCTGTGCAAACTGTTTGTTTTACACAAAATGCTACACTTATAAACAATCATGGAAAAATACCATATGAGATGGTGAAGAAGAAGAAGCTAAATCTGAAATACTTTCATGTATTTGGTTGCAAGTGTTTTGTTCTTAAGACTCATCCTGAGCAGCTGTCAAAATTCGATCTAAAAGCTGATGAAGGAATTTTTGTTGGATATCCACTTTCCACAAAAGCCTTCAGAGTCTACAATTTAAGAACAAGAGTTGTCATGGAATCTATCAATGTCTCTTTTGATGATAAGAACATTACTGGACTTGAAGATTTTGATGATCATGATCAGCTGAGATTTGAGAATGAAGATTTAATTTCTGATCCTGAAAATTCTGATCTTGTAAGTTCTGATGGATTAAGTTCTGATGTCATTGAAACTTTGGTAACAACTCCAAAGGAAAATGCACCTGTCCAGGGGGAGCAAGCTGAAGATCCTACCACATCTCAAGACTCTCAAGAAGCATCAGAACTTGTCACTGGCTCTTCAAGTTTTAATTCATCTAGTTCTGATGAGCCAAACTCTGATAATTCTGGAAGCTCTGATTCTTCAACTCCTAAAAAATCAAATTCAAATTCTGAAGTCTCGGAGAGCATAACTACAGGGGGGCATTATAAAATGTTAATGGAGACAGCATGGATCATAGGGGAGGATCCAGTTTTAGAGATCAGCTTCCATCTGCAAGGAAGTGGACTAAAGCACACACACATGACTTAATCATTGGAGATCCTGAAGCAGGTGTCAGAACTAGAACTGCAACTTCAAATGAATGTCTATATCATTATTTTCTATCTCAGACTGAACCAAAGAAAGTGGAAGAAGCTCTTCAAGATGCTGATTGGGTGCAAGCAATGCAGGAAGAGTTAAATGAATTTGAAAGAAATAAAGTCTGGTCCCTAGTGCCAAGACCAAAGAACAGATCAGTTGCAGGTACAAAATGGGTGTTCAGAAACAAAACTGATAGTGATGGCATAATTACAAGGAATAAAGCAAGACTGGTTGCTAAGGGCTACTCTCAGCAGGAAGGTATTGATTATGATGAAACATTTGCACCAGTTGCTAAATTAGAAGCCATAAGGATCTTTTTGGCTTATGCTGCTCACAAGAAGTTTAAAGTCTTTCAAATGGATGTGAAAAGTGCTTTTCTCAATGGAGAATTGGAAGAAGAGGTATATGTTGAACAACCTCCAGGCTTTGTAGATCCTAAATTTCCCAATCATGTCTACAGGCTTGGCGAAACACTTTATGGCCTTAAGCAAGCTCCAAGGGTATGGTATAAGACTTTAGCTCAATTTCTTCTGGAAAGTGGATTTCACAGAGGCACAATTGACAAGACTTTATCCTACCTCAACCATGGAAAGGACTTACTTTTGGTACAGATATATGTTGATGATATCATATTTGGTTCTACTAATTCCAAACTGTGTGAGAAGTTTGCAAAGCTAATACAGTTAAGATATCAAATGAGTATGATGGGAGAACTCAGCTATTTTATGGGCCTTCAAGTCAAGCAAACTGAAGAAGGCACTTTTATCTGTCAATCCAAGTATACCAGAAATTTACTGAAGAAATTTGGAATGCAAGATTGTTCAACTGAATCCACTCCCATGGCCACTGCAACCAAGTTAGATAAGAATACTGGTAAATCAGTAGATATTACTAACTACAGAGGTATGATTGGCTCATTACTCTATCTAACTGCAAGTAGACCTGATATCATGTATGCTACCTGTCTTTGTGCAAGATTTCATGTTGATCCAAGAGAACCTCACTTATTAGCTGTGAAAAGAATTTTCAAGTACCTTAAGGGTACAGCTGATCTAGGATTGTGGTATCCTAGGGAATCAGAATTTAAGCTAATTGGTTACTCAGATGCAGATTTTGCAGGATGCAGAATTGACAGGAAAAGCACTAGTGGAAGCTGTCAATTTCTTGAAGGCAAATTGGTTTCTTGGTTTAGCAAAAAACAAAAGTCAATTTCCACATCAACTGCAGAAGTATAATATATTTCTGCAGGAAGTTGTTGTGCATAGATTCTTTGGATGAAGAATCAGTTACTGGATTATGGGTTAGAATTTTCTAAAATCCCTATTTACTGTGATAATCAAAGTGTTATTGCTATGACAGGTAATCCACTTCAACATTCAATGACAAAGCACATCAGCATTAGGTACCACTTCATAAGGGAACATGTGGATGAAGGTACAGTGGAATTGTATTTTGTTCCAACAAATCAACAGCTAGCAGATATCTTCACAAAACCACTATGTGAAGCTACTTTTATAAGATTAGTAAATGAACTTGGAATGGTTTCAGGTTCTTTCTCTAAATCTGCTTAGTTTTTGTTCTCATGCATCAGACTTTATGATCAGTGATTACAGATTGTATTATCTATATGTAATATGTGCTTAATTTAAAAATTCATTAAATACTGATTGTTATCTGATGTGGATTTATATACTTTGATAAGTGTTTTGAATGTTCTGTGACTATTCAATCCAATGAGGATAACTGTGCTAGATGCTGACCTAGTAGTCTTTAACATACTAGAAATCCCATGTTTGAATTAGTTATTTATGTGAAAACTCATTAACACAAGCAGATTCTGATATTGAGCTTAGTCAAGTTTACTTTGTGTATCTTATTATTAAGTCACAAACTAGATTCTTGTTTCTTATCTGTCAAATTCTGATGTCAGTAAATCTTAAGAATGAACTAAGTGTTGATATGCCTCACTTATCAAAAGAAAAGAAAAGAAAAGAAAAGAATAAAAGTCAGGTACTCATTTGAGATCTAGAGTATAAATGTGGAAGTGAAGACCCAAATGCATTGCTGGTATTAAGTAATATGCATTAGAAAAGCAAAAAATTTCTTGGTGACTTTTCACACTTTATGATTACTGGAGAAATACTCTGATAACAGCATAAATTCTGATAAGCAGTCGTGACTCACTTACACTGAGAAGCCACTGTAAAAAGGAATTTCAAAAGATGCATAAAATGAGCACAAACAGTTGAGGTGGACTCTTGCATAAATTTGTTCTATAGTAGACTTCATGACTGATGACAGATTTTAAGCATTTTTCTTAGTTATGCCTTATTTCTAAGATGTACTGAAGTTTATCAGACTTTAATCTTTATCTGATATTTTGTTGAATGCACACACTATCACTACATATGAATGATGAAAATTACTGTGGTGATTAAGTTGTTTTTGACAAACAGTTAAGTGTCATTTGCATATTCTGAGAACAAGTTCTGATGGAAGTTTTGATGATTAAACTCTGAAGAAAATAAGTCAGCATTTGTATGACGAATCACAGAAAAAGATATTCACTTGTTGAGTACAGAAGCCATATTCTGATGACTGTTAAAATCTGATATAAGTTAAATTCTGATATTAAAACCTGATGGAATCCTTGATGCTTACGTGGCATTTTTCTTTACTTGACTTATTTTTGGTAACATCCGAAACAGTCATATTTAAATCAGAATAATTTGGGTGAAATAAATCAGTCATAATCATTATGGGTTAGTGGTTAACGTGTATGTCTTGAAAAACTGCATGAACACATTAATTGTTAATTATTTCCCGTGCCCATTAACTCTTTCTTTAGATCTTTTACTGACTATTATTATTACACATCAATCTAGGGAGTCGAGGGATCATTATTTTTACTTGTAATTGTTAAACACTCCTCGCGTCCCTTGGTATTCCATTGCCTATTTAAATGACTGATCATTCATCAGTAAAATCACATCTTTTCATTTCTCTCAAACAATGGCACATTATAGTTGGTTTTACTGCTATGGTACAGAAACTGTAACCATTTTTTGAAATGGAATTCCGACTCTATATCCTATCAACAGCATTCTATTCGACATATGGATTCAACTTCCAGGCAACATTAAAAATGATCTGATGTCTTTCCAAAGAGAAGTTCATCTTCATATTTTTAAACAGCAGGAGCAAATCATTCATCTTGTTATTCTCTTTGTTGAAAGTAGGAAGAAGAATTAATTTTCATCCATTCGTTTCTCTTCACCGTCAGCTTTGTCAGTCTTCTTAGACTAGGACCAAGGTTGTTGATGTTAAGAATCTTAGAATAGGACTATCTTGTAATTTTTGCATGTAATTGATAAATTTCATGAAATGTACTCATCTGATATATTAATGAAATTTCCTTTAAATTGCAAGATTTGTTCTTTGTTTCTCAAATTATATGACTGTGCATGTTTTAATTGCAATTTGTTAATCTTTACTTCATCGATTTTTTAACTTTATCATGTGATGAATGTTTTGATTTAATAATGGTCAATAATAATTTTTGATGATTTGAGGAAATAATTGAAGCACGGGTTCATGCATCTGAACCTGTGATAAATGAAGCTGAGAATGTTACTTCTCAGAAAGAAAAAAGCAGCTCAAAGTTCTGATACTTTGAAAAGGAAATCTGTATATTCTGATGTTGCTGAAGCAACTCCTTCATTGGCAAGAAGATTGAAGAAAATGAAGGCAAGGAGGTATTTGGCTAAAGCTATCTCGGAAGATACTGAAGAAGCTGAGGAAGGGGATCAGGAATCTCTGATCTCACAGGAACCGATTATCATTGAAGCCCTTCCAGCTCAAGCCAAAGAAACTACTTCTAATACAGTTGCTACTCCTCTTGTCTCTCCAATTAAAGCTACAGATGATGCTAAAGAACAAACTGATAATTCTGATATAGATATTCATAATTTGAATATACCTGAAGTTCTTTATCTGGAAGCTCCATCTACATCAAAGACACCAGCTTTGGAGATAAATTCTGCTAATCAGAATTTAGATGATGTTATTCCTGAATCTTCAGTTGCTTCACACACTGTTGAGCTATCAGAACACAATGAGTCTTCCTCAAGTTCTGATGATAGTGTTTCTGCTGAGCGTCCGGTACCTATTTTGGGCAAGGAAGAATTGGTGAAGAAATTTGTTGAAAAGGAAGCACCTATTCCTTGGGAGGATATTCACAGAGGTGTTGAGTGGACCACGAAGTGGAATCAATCTGATTTTATTCCATGTTCTAAAGTTCTGACAGAGCATATTGCAAAAGCTGATGAGTTGCTCACAAATGCTGATTTCAAGACACAACTCAAGATCACAACTCTGTCTACAAAACATCTTCAAGGTCTACATACTGCTACTCATGAAAAGGTTGATACACTCAGAGAACAAGCTGATAAGCTAGATCAAGTACTCAAGCTTGACAAGAACAGGTATATCAGACCTATTTCTAAGAAAGTTGAAGCAATTGAGAAAACTCAAGAGAAGCAACAGGCCCAAATTGCTGAGGTTCTATTTAATCAAGCTTATCAGAAAGCTCAATTGGATGAAATCCAATCTTCAGTTGAACTTCTTCTTTCTCTCTTACTTCCTGATGATGCCAAAAGGGGGGAGAAGGTAGTTAAGTCCAAATGTTCACCTACTCAAGAATTGAAGAAAAAGGATGATGAAAGTGATGACCAGGGAAACTCTGAAAAGAGCAGAGGTCAAAGAAAAGTTCAAGGAAAATCTTCTATTCAGAACAAGTCAAGTTCTGATGCTGTGAATGCTCAAAGACTGAAGTCAAGTGGTGATAAGCAAAGTCTGATGTCAAGTTCTGATATTCTGATTCAATCAGGATCTGAAGACTCTCAGAGGTTTTTGCAAACTCTAAAGTTAAAGGGGAAGCAGACTACTGTTTATTACAAAGATCCTAAAATCCAGACACTTGATGATGAGATAGCAAGAAGATTATTTCTGAAACACAATCCAGGAATGGATTTAGAAACTCTCAAGGAGGAAGAAGCTAGATTTGTTGCTGAGAAGACAAATCCTAAGTCTAAAGCTTATGATGCAAAGAAACCTCTGAGGCCTAAGGAGAAAGGCATTGTGATCAAGGAGAAATCAATCGCTGAGGCATCTAAAGCCAAAAAAAGATCACAATTTGAGATTGATTCTAAATCAAAAGGAAAAGAAAAGGTTGGTGAACCTTTAAAGAAAAAGAAAAATTCTTCCATTCCAGTCTATCAAACTACATTGCATGATGATGATTTGATAGAAGATGAAACTGTTCAAATTCTGAAAAGAAGAAAGTTAAGTGAAGATTCTAAAACAACCTCTGACACTGCTCAAGTTGTTGTTCAGAATAAAGGACAGCAAGCTACAGAAGAAACAGCAAATTCTGATCAAGTTGATTTGGATAAAATGACAATTGCTGATAAGAAGAAGCTATTATGGAAGAAAGCTACTCCAGTTGAACCAAAATCCAATCTCATGATGAGTCAGCTTGCTAAATTTGGGTTGAGATCCAAGCAACCTAGAGATACAGCTGGATTAGGTTCTGACGAAGAGAAGATTCAAACAGGAGTAGAGGTTACTCTAAAAGATCCTTTCATATTGACAGACAAGCCATATGAACAAATCAAATAAAGACACCTTGACAAGGTGTTGTCTGCTCTAGTTGTGATAGATGTTCATGATAAGGAGAATCTAAAAGAGAAATTTATCTTATTTCTCAATGATGGAAGGACTTATAGATTAGCTGATTCTGATGTATTAAAGAAGTCTATCAGAGAGCTTCAACATATTCATTATCTTCTGGAAGTAAAATCTGATGTTACAAGAAGATGGTCAGAATATATTTTGAAGGCTATAAGAGATCTATTCAGAATCTCTGGTACAAAGACTTCTCATTACTGTCCAATGATTACTGAAGGTGATGGAAGAGAAATTCCTATGCTGAAGAATTCTGCTAAGGTGGAAGTTATTCTGAAAGGAAGATACTTATGTTATAATGAAAACTCTTCACATCCTAAGGTTATCAGACTTGGTGATGGACTTGAAAGAACATCCATTCAAGCTCTCGGAATAGCCATTTATCAAATTGGTGATAGTAAAGAAGAAGAACTGATGCAGGTCAAAGCACAGTTAGCCGAAGTTTTGAAGAAAGCTGAAGATGATCTGATAAGAGATTTTGTTAAGAATCATTATGGATTTAGATTGATTTAGTGATGCTGGTAAAGCTGGATATTTTGTAAGTTGTAATTATTTGTTTAGTCAAACTCTTATTGCATTTGAACTTAAATGTTTTTGATATCATCAAATCTATTAACTTGTACATTCTTGCATAATTTACAAGTTGGGGGAGATTGTTGAATATATTTGAGATGTCATGTCTAATATGTTTCATGTTTAGTTCTCAGATCTTAATAAACAGGAAATATTTGTTCTTACTGGAATCAGGACTTACTGGAAGTTAGAACTTAAGGATATCAGAATTTAGATTATCAGAAGATAATATCAGAAGATGGATATCAGAACTTAAGTACTGGAGGACTTACAGTTAAGGAAGGAAGCTGATTTACAAGAAAGAAGATAGAGACTAATACAAGAAGAAGATATGCAAGGAAAGAGTTCGAGGACTAGAAAAATTATAAGATATCTGGTTGATATATTTTAGGAGACATAATTATATTCCATATCAACTAGAAGTTATCTTGTAACTGTGTGTCTATATAAACACAGACATAGGTTTACTATATAAGAGTTACGATCATCGAGAAGATCATATATTGTAACCTAGAAGCTCTCGTGATATTTGTTCATCACTGAGAGAGAACAGTTCCATTATAACAGAGTTTGTTATATCGAATACATCTGTTTTCTGTTACTTGTGCTTTAAATCGATTTGATTGTATTATACACTGTATTCAACCCCCTTCTACAGTATTGTGTGACCTAACAAAAATGTCTTAGATCCAAACATGAAAGTTTGAGTCCTCTTAGCAAGGAATAACTTCCAACTATTAGTTTCCGAGATCATAATCTAATTATGCCTCAAAGTTCCATTTTCTAACAATCCCCCAAAAATCCATACAGAAATACATATAAGATTTTATCATGACTTGTTTTTCAGAGTCGGAACCCTTCCGGGTTTGAACCCTCCTAATTCCTCTACTTCGATGGCTACCGAATATAGATGGAATATTTCACCTTGAATCTTTATCCGTGTAGTGTAACCACACTCCATAGATGATGACAAGTCAAAGGCTATGGTCAGATCTATGGCTTTGAGACGTTATGGTTATTTCTCGATCCTGTTCGTCGAATGCTTCGAGGAATAACCCTTTCCTCTAATTGCGACCTCACAATAACATTCGCTTAGCTGGGCATCTCCAAAGATGTACTGCTAACATCTCATCTTACGACTTGACCCCATTCAGAGTTTTAGAAACTCTTGTTATACTAGCAGTTTCAGTACCTTTTTGAGGTTTCCAGGGAATAGACTCGGATACGTAAGTATCAATCTATATATATAGTAAAGGTACTACCGATTCATCCTTACAACTTATTATTACCACATTAAATACACTTCGAGGGATCTCCTCTCAGGTGTATTGGGTTCCCGTTGTAGATGAACCATGATGGGTTATCAGTCCCATCCCCAACCTCGACTTAAGGACCACAGCATGCTGAAGCCCCTTATTCAAAGGATCATCTATATTATCCTGAGTTCCTATGAACTCTATAGCAATAATCTTATCAGACACAAGACCCCTTATAGACTTAAGTCTAACTTGGATGTGTCTCTTTGTTTTAGCATTATACTTCACACTTCCGATCTTGTCGATATTTGTACGTCTATCACAATGAACAGAAATGGCAGGAAGCGATTTGCTTACTACAGGTAACATTGACATCAATCCATGTAACCATTCAGCCTCCGTCCTCGTGGCATCCAATGCACACAACTCAGCCTCAAACGTAGACCGAGTAATTAAAGTCTGTCTAGAAGACTTCCAGGACACTGTTTCACCCCTAAGGATAAATAAATATCCAGTCACTTCACCGGAACCGGATTTCTTAGCTATCCAGCTTGTATCATTGTACCCCTCGAGTACCCACAGAAATCTCCGGTAATGCAAACCAAGGGAAATAGTTCCCTTAAGATATCTAAGAACTCTACCCAGTGCCTCCCAATGAGTCTTGTTCGGACAGCTTATATATCTAGCTAACTTAGACACAGAGTAAGAAATATTTGGTGTAGTCACATTAGCAAGATATTGCAAACTACCAATAATCTGAGAATACCTTAACTAAGACACAGGAACACCAGAACCATTCTTGACAAGGCCAACTTTAGGATCGAATGGAGTACTAGTGATTCTATAATTTGAATAACCATACTTCTCAAGTATAGACTTCTCTATATAATGAGACTGTGACAAGACTATTTCATCAGTTGATCGAGTCAACTTAATCCCAAGAATCACACTAGCTTCACCCGTATCCTTCATCTTAAAGTGCCTTTTCAAGAAACTCTTTGTCTCGTTAATAATCTCAATATTGGTTCCAAATAACAAAATATCATCCACATATAAGAACACAATCACACATTCATTTCCTCTAACCTTATAGTGGACGCACTTGTCACTTTCATTAACTAAAAACTCAAAGCCTAAAACAGTTTCATCAAACTTCTTATGCCAGTCTATAGGAGCTTGTTTTAGGACATAAATGGATTTGACTAACTTATATACTTTCCTCTCATTACCAGAAGCAACAAATCCCTTAGGCTGATCCATATAAATCTTTTCTTCAAGGTCACCATGAAGAAAAGTTATCTTTACATCCATCTGATGGATGATAAGAACATGTACGGAAGCCAATGTAATAAGAAATCTGATTGTTGTCAATCTAGCAACAGGAGAGTATGTATCAAAATAGTCAATTCCTTCTCTTTGCCTAAAGTCCTTAGCAACTAGTCTAGCCTTATACTTATCTATTGAGCCATCTGGGTTTAACTTCCTCTTGAAAATCCATTTACATCCTATAGTAGAACATTCAGGAGGGAGATCGACTAACTCCTATGTTCCATTTGAAATAATTGAGTCCATCTCACTCTTCACAGCGCCTTTCCTGTGCCTCGACTCCGAAGAATCCATGGCCTAATGGAAAGTTAAAGGTCCGTCCTCGACATTGTAAGTGACATAATCACTTCCAAAGTCCTTGACTACCCTTGCACGCTTACTCCTTCTAGGTTCCTCTACTTCGTTAGGAGTAGAGCTACTATCAGAATCCGCCCCCATAATCGACATCTTTTCTACATGATCGGTAATGGAACTCGATGTGCGAGTGGGATCATCATCAGAAGTACCTTGAGGTATACCAGTCTTCATGTGGAACACATCCTCAAAGAATGTTGCATCACAAAACTCAAATATCATATTCGCCACAATACCATCTATGTCAGATTTTAAGACTAAAAATCTCATAGCAATTGTGGTTTCAAGATAGCCCAGAAAGACACAATCAACAGTTTTCGGTCCTAGTTTCTTTCTCTTGTGTTCAGGGACAAGCACCTTGGCAAGGCACCCCCATACATGAAGATAATTCAAACTAGTTTTACGCTTTCTCCATAATTCATAAGGAGTCTTTTCCATGTGTTTCAGAGGGACTCTGTTCAGAATATGGCAAGCCATATTCAGAGCCTCTCCCCACATGTACTTAGGCAACCCCGAATTAATCAGCATACTGTTAATCATATCTTTAAAAATTTCTGTTCTTTCGCTCTGCCATCCCATTAGACTCAGGTGTGTATGGGGGAGTTACCCCATGAGCTATACCATTGCTTGCGCAAAATTCATTAAACGAGGTACTCGTATACTCACCACCTCTATCTGATCTCAACATTTTAAGTACTTTGTCAGTTTGTGTTTCAGCTTCATTTTTAAACATAATGAATTTATCTAGTGATTCATAGAGATGAACAAAAGGCCCACCGGGCCGGGTTTTGACCGGGCCTTAAAAAGCCCGGGCTTTAACCGGGTCGGGCTTTTCGGGCTTTGACTTTGACCGGGCCAGACTTTCCGAAAATGTCAGAGCCCATTTGGGCCCTCGAGGCGGGCCTAATCGGGCTTTTTTTCAGGCCGGATCGGGCCGGGCATCTTTCTAATTTAAATTAGATTGAGTTTTATTAGAGATTCCGAAGACTACATATATTAGCAACTAGATCATCATAAAAATGTATTAGGTTACATGGAATATTTTATGAAAACATTACTTCGTTCAAAACATTTAAGTTCGGCAAAAAATAAACATGTTTATAGAATAATATGTTATATCATTGTTATCCAAATATATATAGTGTATTTACTATATCTTCTTTCATTATTTATGCAATGAAGTATATAAATAATATTATTAATCACAAATATGTAAATATATATGTGTTTAAATTATTATTTATATTTATAGTAAATGTGCATTCATAAATATATAAGAAAATATATTAGAATAATAAATATAACAATATCTATTACAATCATCTATAAAGGTAATGAAATATCTACAATAATCCTTAGTCAACACACCACCAAATTCACATATGTCTATGTGTACTAAATCTAACAAGTCAGAATTATGAAATGGTTTCCTTGTTAGTTTAACAGTCACACATACTTGACATTTAGTTTTCTTATCAATGGCATGCTTTGGAATCAACTCTAAATTCATCATATTCTTTAGAGCACCAAAATTTAAATGACCAAGTCGCAAGTGCCACAAATCAAATGATTCTACACAATTAACAGAAGGTGCAACACTATCATTAATAAAACTGCCAAAAACAGGCTCCACGTTTATTAAAAATAAACCGTCAGACAAGTAACCCTTGCCAAAAAATGTACCAGTATGCGTAATAACTACTTTATTACATTTCAGAGAAAGTTCAAAGCCATTTTTAACTAAACAGCTTCCACTAATAATATTTCTACGAATGGAGGGAACATGATGCACTCTAGTGAGAGATAGAATCCGCTCAAAAGCAAACTTCAGGTCCATGTTTCCTATTCCAAGCACTTGTGCAGCACTAGCATTCCGCATCATCACCGGCACTCCATGAGTCTGTTGATAAGATACAAATAGAGTAATATCAACACAAATATGCACATTAGCTCCAGTATCAATCGACCATTCATTAGACAGATAAGTGGAAAGTAGTTCAGGATTGTAGTTAACATACCCGTCGTTGGTTTCAGAGGCAACAACCTCACCAACAACCATAGTAGCCCCAGGCCCACTAGTAGTTGCAAGTCCAAGCACGGTGTTTGCTTGAGCTACCACTCCAGCTTTCTTCGCTTTCTTCACAAGACAATCCTTGCTCCCATGACCATCCTGTCCACAAGACCAACATGGTTTGTTTGCCTTTGGTTTCTTAGCCTTGTTCTTGTCAGTTTTGGGTTTAGTGTTATCCTTCTTAATGAAGATTTCCTTTTCTGCCCAACAGTCACTACGTTCACCTTCGAAATGCTCACATGTTTAACAAGCATCATATGTCCTTGTTTGGACTTGAGTTATTCCTGCAAAGAGATGTCCAGCATAAGGTTTGTCCATGTGATCTCTCCTTTATGTCTTTTCAGGGAGAGAGCAAACTCCTCCCAAGACTTAGGGAGTTTTTCAATCACAACCATAACCTTAAACTTCTCAGGTAAGTCCATTCCAGACTCACCCAAAGCATGCACCAACATCTCAAACTCATGTACTTGCTCAGTCATGGACCTGGTATCCACCAGCTTGAACTCAAGAAACCTCGCCACAGAATACTTCTCAAGACCTTGAGAATCAGTATTATGGGTTTGGTCCAGCTTCTCCCACAACTGCTTAGAACTATAGGCATCCGATGAATAAACATCAAACAGAGTGTTCGCTAAAGCAGCCAGCATGGCTGCCCTAGCCACCCCATCCTTTTCAGCCCATAGCGCATAAACAGTCATAGTTTCAGCCTTTTCTTGATCCACAGCAGGAGGATCATACTGCACCACCAGCCATAGACCCTTAACAGTTAACCAGAGCTTCATATTTTTCTGCCTGCGAGAAAAAGAAGCCCCCCCACTAAATTTATCAGGCATGCCCGATTAATCAATAGGCTGAGGAAATCTGTACGTGGTCCAGTCTATGATATACGCAATAACTCCAGAACTAGAAGCACCATCAACAAGAGTCTTATCAACATTAACAGGAGTCTCACTTTCGTTAACCATTTTGTTAAATTGCAATATTACAAATAACCTCTTCAAGATTGTTGGGAAAAACAATAGTACGACGACTAAATTAACACAACGAGGCAGTTATATAACGAATAACAAGAACAAGGCAAACCAATAACGAAAACAAGCCACGAAGGTCGAAAACATAAAACAATCAGAAACTGTTAAATAAAACAAGACGAGAAAGAAAACTTATCGTAATGAAATTTTCACAACTGAGTCACCAATCCCTCAAGAGGAAGAGGATGTTCTTGAAAAGTTTATTGCCCTCACTGTGTCCAGAGCCCGCAATAACCCTCCCAGGATAAAACAACAACAGAACACCGGGCTCACAGCAGCGCGATACTCAACAGCGATCAGACCTCAGTCGCCCAAAATCTATGTATGTATGTTTTTCAGAGAGGGAGAGAGACAGAGGAGAAGAGAGTAGGTTGTTAGGGTTACACTAACTGATCAAAAACAAAAAAACGTTTTTATTATATTCTAATCCTAAAAACATAACTGATCTATTTTTAATTAAAATAAATCTTGTACTTAAATCATATTTCAATATGAATATTATTTAGAATTGTAACAGTTAGACAGGCCCAATTTACCAAGCCTAAGCCCATAAATTCTAGGCCCACTAACAAATTTTAACACATAATATTTCTATTAAATTATTATATTAAGTCACTATTTATTTAATTAAAATAATAATAAAATCCCTCGCCCAGGTTGCCTCACGTACGCGAGACGCCGAGACATTCGCCCTTCGACCCAAGTCGAAGCGGCGGCGCGCGGGTGCGTGCGCGCGAGGCCCACACTACACCATGCATACCCACATGTTGTGCACTACACTTGCATGTTAATACAATATAAAGGCACCAACACTCTTTTACCATATCAATGTAGTACTCAAGTTTTTACAACTTAAACAACCACAAACCCATTTCAAGCTAGTCATTTCAACTCCATTTATTTATTGATTCCACTAAGAAAATGTATTAGATCCAAACATGAAAGTTTGGGTACTCTTAGCAACGAATAACTTCCAACTGTTAGTTTCCGGAAATTAGATCAAGATCATAATCTAATTATGCCTCAAAGTTCCATTTTCTAACAGTATTACCATATTATCATAAATGTTAAACAAAACAAAACAAAAAAATCCTATACATGTTGCAAATAGAAGTTTGGGTCAGTGATCCTTTAAAATACCAACACTACTATACATGTTGCGAATAGAAGTTTGGGTCAGTGATCCTTAAAACAACAGTAACCATATATGTTATACAAAACAAAATAAGAAATCAGATTTGTTGTGCTAAGGCAGCTACATCCCATGTCAAACTGTCAAATAAAGCATTAGCCTTGCTGATAAGGAAGACGTTCTTGGTCTCTTTTCTTTTGGATCAGAACTTAAGGCTTAGAGTTAGATGTCTTCTTATGTATAGCATTAATCAGTGCGGGTGACCAAACAGGGTACAGAACGACTATAATCAGAATAATTGCCAGAATAATTGCATAACATGTCCACTTCCTCGAGTTTTTCTGATACTCTCGAGCCTCCACTAGGTTGTCTGTCCCTCGTTTAACAAACGAACTTGCATGCGCCACATGCGACTCAATATCATTCAGTTGTTGGCCTTGTGCTTCAACTAGTGCTGCCATGTCTAAGAATATCTGATGAAGTTCCACTAAATTCTTTTCGATATCCTTCACTGCATCGTGTCGTTCTTGAATTTCTGAAATGGTGTCCATTATTTGTCCGCGCCCTTGTTCTTGAATTGCTTTTTGAAGAAAATTCTCGCCTTCTCCGCTTGAAATCAGGTCCTCTATCATATCGTCATCAGCATGTTTCCCTGTTATAGTAAAATACCTTCTCCCAACTGTTTCTTTGTACTCTTCGTTCATTCTAGTCCTTAGGCTTTGAAACTCATCCATCATTGTTTTGAGTTTCTTCCCTAGTCCACTCACGACAGATGTTCGGGTCCGATCAGCTGAAGAACCGGGACCACACCCTGGAATCTTTCGACTAGCTACATTGGACCGATCAAGCGCTTCAAGCTTCCCTTTTATGACTTTGACACGTTTGAGAACATTTGCAACATCTGCATCCATTTTAGACCTAAGTTGTTTCATAGTCTTGGCATTATGAACTGTTTTGCTCTCTTCATTAGATTCTTGCAATCTTTTGTAGATTATTCCCACAGCGTTCATGTCTTCTTTTACTTTCTCCACATCTTCAAAGAATTTATCGAGATCACCATTACTCGCTCCTGAACCAGCCTCCATGTCAACAACAGGGCCTGGTTGCGTGGAGTCTGTGAATCTTTTTATCGATGGTGAAAATAAATCATTCATCTTTGCTTCTCTGTAATCCAAACAAATATGAAATTGTTTATATATGATTTGTCCTATACAACACCTCCCTTCTCAACTCCCTTATTCAAAATCAACAATATTGGTGTTATAGAGCTTAAGGCTATGATCAAAAGATTTGGACGAAAAGAAGGTTTGAAATTTCTAGTATACATGAGAAATTAAGCATTGTTCTATTCATTGCAGGAACTGATTATTAGAGGCTTGGAGTTTATATTTGATTATGACCAACCAAACAAGATCCACACCATTTTTAGAGGAGGAGAAATTTAAGGAAAATTAATTGTGCAGCAGAGGTGGGCAAAAAATATAACCTATATTTGCTGAGTATAGACAGATGCGTGCTTAACAGCTCAAGTCACATAATAGTATGGTGACTGGTGATACATTTGGGGGATTGAAAAAATAAAAAACGCCGTTGCCGGGGATCGAACCCGGGTCATCCGCGTGACAGGCGGATATACTTACCACTATACTACAACGACACTGTTTGTTCAAAAATGCACAGTCATGATAATTGTTTCAAATTTCGACTCCATGTTAACAAGTTAATTCATCATCGAAGACTAGTAACTTGCATGAAGGCTCACTGGGGAACTTTTTAAACAGACGTTTATCGTCCTCTAAAAGATAGACTAATGTAACGGTTTTGCCAACATAAAAATAATTCAGCGGAAACAAATACCCAAGTTTATTTAACGAATTCTGATAGGCTCGATTGAAATCAAATAATAGCTACCTTCTTATCTTCTTATATATAAATAAAAGAATCATAATTTATTTGACTGCAGAGAGATACAGATATATCACCTAAATAACAATGCCTGACGTATACAACACAAATTAATCCACCAGCCAATTACCCATGTTGCAGTCACTAACTTCACTTCGGATGAAGTTCCACTCCTTTAACTTCATCAAACAAAAACAAGAATAGGCTTTCTGAGAGGCAAAGTTTTTCATGTTCTGCTTAGACCTAATATACTGGTCTTGAAATTAATGAACATTGCACTGCTGCAATAGTGAATGGCTATAGTTAATGTATTTGTCCCAGATAGGCTTGTACTTCTCCATTCCGATCTTCAACCAAGGCTTTAAATTCCCATTAAAATGCAATACAGCACCGTTCTCAATCAGCTGAGGATCGACATTTGTGTAGCCTAGACCCAACACATGCCATGTAGGATTTAATGGCTCTGTCAACCCGTAAAAAGTCAACAGTCCAGGAGGCAATGTACCAAGTTTCCACAAGGTTCGGTCTATATTCTTCTCCTGCCAATAGTGGTAAATGCCAGTCACATTCCTTTTCCTCCACTCAACCAAATCAAAAACATTCATTCCAAATGCCCATCCACATGCATCCGGATCAAAATGTGATCGTATAAGTGGATGAGAATAGTTCAAGTACTTGTGGTATCTATGAAATGTTTCCATGCATGTTTCCACAGCACCATTTACATTGCCATTTAGATCTATGGTGAACAAAGGCGATAGATCCTTTTGAACCACAACATCATCATCTAAAAACACCACTTTGTTCAGTGAAGGATAAACCTCTGGGATATAAAACCTGAGATGGTTCATCATGGATAGATATTTTGGGTTCCTGAACTTTATTGGAGTTTTACCTCCATCATTGTTGCCAGAAAAATAGTAGCTCCTAGTGTCAGAGTCTTGGAGTTGTTTAAGAACAGGCACATAAGAAGCATTTAACCAGCTAAACTCCTCAATCTTTTGTACATCTACAGTAACTCCTTTGAAACTGTTTATTGTGAACCAGGCTTTCATTGCAGCATAATTAACTTCATCTGTCACAAGGTGGAACACAATCATGTCGGGATTTTCGGAATTCAAAGCAGTTGAATTTACCACAACTGATGTTGCCAGAATGTTGTCAGAAAAAACACAAAAATGATACATATTGTTATCAGTCAATTTCGTTGCTAATTGCCGTTTTTCTATAATTTTTCTCTGCATATTTGAGTATCTGAACCATTCAGTTGACAACCGAACTCCGAGGCAATACAAGCTCTTTGGCACTTCTTCGGCCACTATTTGTCCATATTTGGAGCTCTTCTCACTCACAGAACTCAATTGTTCTTCAAGGCCCTGTATTTTGGCTTTCAGTCTCATGATCATGGTTGCACTATCATAGTGCAGCTCTTGCTGTGCTTGGTAAAGCAGAAGTGCCATATCACGGACAGCAGTTTCTGCTTCACTAATTGTCAAAGGATTCCGTCTTAAAGCAGCATTTGAAAGGAGGAACTGTGAAATACGGATCTGGGCACTTAATTCCCAGGAAAATTGAAGGTTGTTGCTTTCTTTGGCAATTACAACAAAGCCCTTTGCAAGCGCAATCTGATCACCAAGTTGCCTTGTAACTGAATCAGCACTCAGCATTTCCTCAGTAATATTGAGACCGTCTACGATTTTTTCCTGAGTGTAAGTTCTCTGAAATAGATCAAGTCAAGCATTAATGTCTAATATCTAGAAAATTGGGGATGCATCATGCGTAACAATCAAAAAGCAGACTACACAATATTAATTAAGATTGGCACAATAGGGAACAAAGTGTAACTTGTTATATTAAGAAAAGTAGAGGTCGGGTTTTTTAGTATTAATAGGAAAATCTATAAGTTACTCAGCGTAAATTATATTTTAACTGCTTTGCTTATTATAATTTTATTGAGGGTTTTTAGTCTATGGATAGAGTAATGTCCATGGACATTTTGATTACAAATTAACATTGAATCTACTAGCTAGTAATACTTTATTACATCAGTTGCTTTACCCTAGATACGAAAACTTAAAAAAAGGGAGTAAGTCATAAAATATGGTATAATGTAAAAGTAAGAGTCTAGGAATCAACGAAAATATATGCATAAACTAATATAAAAATAATATTAAAATCTATACTGCAGTTGAATAAGAAGTGTCCTAATATTTCCCCATGATCGGAAGCGAATTACTGAAAGTATGAATACATTAGGATAAGCTGAGTTTGACAGTGTTTAAAATTACACAAAAATGTCTATTATACTAATAACTCAATCACTTTACCCCGATTAATTATTGTTCTACGGTTTTTCTAAAACCATCTGATTTAGTTGAGACAAGAAGAGGATGAAACGGGGATATAGCAAACATCCTACCACAGCATGCATGCCCAACACCTTCCCCAGGGATTTCAAAACAACCCAACTGTAAATCGTCTTTATTAGCCAAACAAGCAGGAGTAAAGTTTTGAAAGAATCCTATATTTATGATCGTCACTTTTCTCCGCTTAAAAAACCACATAATCATATCATGCAATAAAATTATAACTGTTTGTTGTCTGAAGCTAAATTTTTAAACTTCTGGCATAAACGATTCTCTATAATGTCACTCTGCACACTTTCAAATTAAAAATTTATTTTATGGAAAATTATATGATGGGTTTAATTTCTAATTACATAAAAAGGGGATAAAAAAGAATTTAATTTTAAATCTTTAAACCATGGGCATTACATGGGGTTGAACTAGTTTCAACTTGAACTTTGGACCTAGCTGCTATTTTAAATATGTATGTAGCAGCATATGATTGCGGGTCAACAAAAGGATACAGATATACCTAGAGCTAACTGAACCGTGTTTCTTCAAGCAATAAAAAATTAAACGAGATGCGAAGA
The DNA here is from genome assembly GCF_009905375.1 of Apium graveolens. Lineage (NCBI taxonomy): Eukaryota > Viridiplantae > Streptophyta > Magnoliopsida > Apiales > Apiaceae > Apium > Apium graveolens. The sequence continues at coordinate 275,393,921 of NC_133650.1, read as the reverse complement.
AATTGATCAACGATATAAGATAAATAAATGATAATAATAATTCCCAGCATTTGCACTTATAACATTAGAAATTGTCGTTCGAATGTTGATGAAAAAGACATAATTGCCTAAACATAAAATCTTGAACAGTTAACACAAACAAGTAGAGCTAGTCCAAACACAATATTTATCCGCTTGTTACTAGTCACACCATGCAGAAGTACGACACTCTGAAAACTGGTTAAATATCAAGGTTATTGATATTAACTGCTACCAATGAGAATATCTCAACCAGAGACATTCTGAGGGCGGGATTATGTGATGAAATCAATCTAGCTGCGTTCCTGGGTCACGAAGTAATAGTTTAGACGTGTACACTTCCCTAAAAAAAATTATTTGACATGCATATTCTTAGTGATTGACATAAATGATAGGTTCGTGGAAGATTATTTATGCTTTATTCATACCATTCAGAATAGAAAAAATCAAACTAAAAATAATTTCCATATTTTTATCACTCGATACACATGGAGTTACAAACACACTCCAAATTTAGCCCTTCAAGTACCACACTAATAAACGTAGCATAACAATCACGTTCCTTAACATCATCAAACTCATCCTATTTTCATATGCTCGTCTCACAACTAAATCTAAATCAAATTGTTTAAACCAAAAGTCACCAACATATCCCATATACAGTCCACCTAACAACACATACGTAACAGCTGAAACTAACTAACAACTCGATCTCAACAAACTTCTACTAATCAAAACACCACTATCACTAAACATTTCAAATTACCATATCCTCAAATTGACAATTATATCATTCACACCGACGACAATCAACAACGTAAAAAAACAACAAAAATATTCAATAATTTTAGATATTTTTCAACAAACACATGCATATTAAAAGAGATAACAGTAACTAATAAGTAAAAGCACCTGAGGTAAAATGGATCTAGATGAAGGCTGGCTCTCACGGCTTAAAACAACAATGAAGAGTAAAACAACTAGTCCACACAATGTTAACCAGAACACTATCGAGAATCTCCGGCGAACTGGCCGCCGGAAATCCTGTCCCCTTCTCCTCATATTTTTATTATTATTTATATTTATATTATAATGAACTTGAATGTGCAATATATAGTGGAAAGAGATGTTAATTAATTAATGATTACAGGGTTGGAACTGGAAGTAATTATGAAATTGGGTGGATAATTAGAATTAGGGCTTTTGTTAAACTGGGATTGTTCAGTGTTATTACCGGAGTACACAGGAACAAGCACTGCGTGTGTATGTGCGTGTAACTTCTTCCACCGCACTTCGGATGCAAAGTCAATGTTAAAATCACGACTTTAATTTATTTTTGCATTGTATTAATAAATGAGGTTGAGCCGGTTGGATATCTCAATTGGTTAACAGTTTATCTTCCGTCGTTTCAGGTACTGGGTTCAATCCTGGCTCATCTCGGCTCATCTCGAGAGAATTTACGAGAACAGAAGGCTAGCGGTTGCGGGTTAACTACGATAAAAAAATTAAAATAAATAAAATAAATAAAATTATGAGATGTTATAACTTATCAAATGTTCGTGATTTGCGATAGTATTATTGTATTTTAACTATATAGTTATCTAGTTACGAATGAAAATCGATGTTGTGTGTTTGTTATGTTATTCTTTATAATTGAGTATTTTTTTAATTATGAAATGAATAATCTTCATATCGAATATTTGATCGTGTAAGATTTATTCAATTTTTTTATTTTACTTTGTTTTTATTATATGTTAGTGTGCGAGATTGTGTACAATGTTCATTTATTAAAAACATAAATCGGCTTTTTTATGTCTTTTTCAACTAGCTCTTTAATCAGTATGAGGGCACGAGTTTGGTTGAAATATTAATAACTGTGTGATAAATAAGTCACATGATTATTGATCTTAGTTAAAATATGTTTTGTGAGATTGATTATCTCTGAAGAGTTTGCATTGTACCATTAATAATCCTAAAAATTTGTTCAACTATTTTCTTATATATATATATATGAAAGTTCGATATTTGTTATATATAAATATGTTTAAAACTTTTAACATTATATCACATATATCTTTCGATATAATATTTGTGTACGTTTCGTTTTAGTCATATGATGACAACTATACTTTCTTATAATAGTTTCTTATAACATTTGCATAATAAAAATATTGTGTTCTCACCCTGAAATCTTTGTATTGTGGGATTAATAATCTTTGAGGAGTATGTGCCTTAAGATTAATGACCCCACAAATTTGCTCAACTGTTTTTTATATACATTAAAATTCGATATTTGTTATATTTATATACGTTTAAAACTTCCACCATTATATTACGTTTATCTTTCGATCTTGTTTACGTTTAGTTTTGTCATATAATAACAATTATGCTTTTTTATAATAATTTCTTGTATCATTCAATTAAAAACAATTTGTGTTTTTCACGCTGAACTCTTAGTACACTAACCTGTTTTTTTCTTAAAAATAATCTTTGTATTTAATATATTCACTCAAAATAATAAATTTTTAAAATTCTATTAAAAGTATGTTCAGTTTTAAAATATATTAAGATGGATGTAATTTATATATATATAGTTATAAATTGTTTTAAATGATGAAATAATATTAAATATATGTCATAATGAGTTAGACTAGTTAATACATTCACATTAGTTGTAATTAATACGTGTATATTAAATGAAAAGTTATTAACACATACAAATATGATGGGTATTTTAGTAATTTTACAATGAATAAAATGTCTCACTGAACCCCCTAATTGCTCTGTTATATATATAATAGATCTGTATAAATTGTCATGTATAGCTCATTAGGTACAAGAGTTAAACTCGACAGTTTTTTTAACAGCCCAAAACCACCAATACAAATCTAGCCCAAATCTAAAAATTATTCTTTTCTCTTCAGCTAACATAGTTTCATCTAAACCTGAAAATTCGTTTGTGTCGTGTATTTTTATATTTCGTGTACTTGAAAGCTAGACAAAAATCGATATATTTAGGTTTTGTATACTTTTGTTTCGTAACGTTTCGTGTCGTATATTTTATGTTAAATTGAATACTAATATAAATTAAATAAAAAATAAATATATAAGATTTTTAGGTAAAAAATTATAAAATATTTGAAACGTATATTTAGATCACAGTTCTATTCAATATTATAAAATCAGATACTAATTTAGAAAATAAATATGCATAAATTTACCATAAGTAAACATATATTTATAAAAAATATCAATAATTAATTACGATTTTTATTTATGTTGAATACTTCGAGTCGTGTCATAATCTCGATGAATACACACAAAATCGACATTAAATCTCGACCGTGTACTAAAAAGTAAACACACTAAATTTTCTTGTTGTTCGTGTCGTTTAAATCGCATTGTAAACAAAATTTTTGGGTCTAGTTTTATCCACATATAATGGTTTTTCTGTAAATGTGCATTGGTACATGTTGTAAAGTATATATCACTTAGGTTGGTTCATATTATCATCATTGATTGTGTCTGTCAACTTTTATGTTATGTATATGTATTGATGCATCCACAATACTCTTTGTTGATTTAAAAGTTGTAGAAATGTAGTTTGCATTTTCACTGAAAATGTGCGTTATTTTACAATATAATATAACTTTCTTTTTTATCGTAAATGTATATTAGTTTATGACAAAAATTATTATGCACATTTACCTCTAAAAGAAATTTTGTTCATGAATTGTTCAATGTTCTTGCGAAGATCTTTAAGTAAGAGAAAACGCTCATTGCATAATTAATATAGTTTAAACAACCGTTTTGAGCAAAATTTCCTTACATCCCTTTGATAATATCAATTTTTCTCACCCTTGAATTTGAGAACACAATTTGTCCTTTAAGTTGCCTCACATTGTAGATTTTTTACGTTTCAATATATTTAGCAACCTAGGTAGTGTATACCTTCATTAACTTCACTAAATTTCAACGCCGAGTACACCTCTTGTTTTATTTGCGCCCCGATATTCCTGCTATGGAACACAAATGATTTCATAACATTTATTTTTTGGCTTGATGTACGCTCAAATGTGTTTAAGACTTCCAGCACACAAACAATAATCTCACTATAGGATTTTGCAATAAATATACGTATCATCAATGAAGAACATGTGAAAGATCAGAGAAACTCCTCTAGCAGTTCAGATTCCCTTGAGCAGCCTTATTTTTTCATAATCGCTTATGATTGCCATAAGTTCTTTCATGAATACCATGAATAAATATGATGATAAAGGATCTCCTTGGTGGAGTTCTCTTTGAGAAGATGTGCAGCCAAACTCTTGTCATGCGTGACTGATTTGATATCCGGCTGAATTGACACACTCTACTAATAAATTTACAATCTTTATATCAAAACCTAGCTTAAGTAACATAACCTTTAAAAAAACCACACGCAACCCGATTGTACACTTTGCTCATGTCGACCTTTAAGGCCATCCAACTAACTTTTCATTTTTTGTCTTCCTTTTCATACACCACATGAATTCGTATAAGATTATTATATTATTTATTATAAGCTTCCCCATGATATGAAGGCGCTTTAAGTAGGGGTGAACAGAAAATCGCATAAACCGCAAAAACCGCCCGCACCGTACCAATCCGCACCGCAAAACGAGGTTTTTAATTTTCGTGGTGCGGTTGCGGTTTGAATTTTTAATAAACCGCAGGTTGTGGTTTTAAATTTCTGAAATGCGGTTAAAACCGCACCGCACCGCAATATTTAATATATATATATATATAATAGTTATATTTCATGATTCCATTTATTAAGTTTTGATAGTACATATAGCTCCTGAGAGGACTACTCCTAGGCTTTCAACTCTATACAGCTCCTGGGAGAGCTACTCCTAGGCTCCTAACTCCATATGACTCCTGGGAGGGCTACTCCTAGGCTCCTAGCTCCACGCAGCTCCTGGAAGGAGCAGTCCCGCACACTACCACTCCTAACCAGCTCAGTCCCGCAAGCCTAACCTTGGTAAATCCCGGCACGTGAGACGTTGGCCCAGGCACATGATGGGGACAATTGTCACACATCAATCATGGGAATAATCAGGGCACGTGTCAGAGGATCCTCAGAACATTACTCAGCCAGTCCCGCACTGACACGTGTAAAGCATCCACTCCAACCAAGTGTCCTCTGCTCCTAGAACCAATGGCTATGATCCAAAGGTACCAACCCCAAAACCCTACCCTTGGGCTATAAATAGCCCAAGAAGGTGAGGTCTTGGGGTTAATCATTCTTTCACACTCATATACACACACAGCCATCTTACACTCACATTCATCTTCATCTTCCCAAAAAGCTAGTTCTTACTCTCACGCCGGAGGCGCCGCGGGACTCCAACCCCCCTTCCGGTATTATTTTGTAGGAACCCAACCACAGCTACACCTCTACAGCGGCGAAGGATTTATCATTTGGCGCTAGAAGGAGGGGCTCTCCATCCTTGGGTCTCGGTGCCCCTGGATTCACCTTCATCAACAAACTCTTCAAAGAGTCCATTTATTCAAACTTGTAAGAACCCAAGCAACCAACTTCTTCCATAAGCATGAATGTTGTTTATTTCAGCCACGTTTGTGTGTGCTCGTTATTTTAGGCCACGTTTGTGTGAGCCCGTTTTGTTGATTTAAGCCACGATTGTGTGAGCTATTGTTAGTTTTAATCGTTTTTGCTCTAGTTTGAATATGGCATTTGCGTTTTACTACATCGTTGAGTAGCCCCTAGAAATTGTTTAAACCGCTCCCAGAAAGCTATCTGTTAGTGTTTGTTGTTATCCTGGGTAATTTCTGCAAATTTCATAAAGCAACCTTAGACCAATATTCTTTGTAGCATATTGTTGTTATTTGTTGTTGGTATTGTTGGGAAATGGCAAGACCAGGAAAGAATACCTCTGGGAGACCATCTACTAGTGCTCAGGTCCAGGAGCCGGACCACTCCCAGGCCCTTGACCCGGGAGCCGAGAGAGAAACATTCCAGGAGCAGCCACTACACACTGTAATGGAGAGAGTCTGCAGCTGGTAGAGGAGGACGGCGCCCTAGTGAAAGTCGAATTATCTTATTGGTAGTACGTGTAAACACCAGGGATGCCAGGACCCTCGTAGAGCTCAATTAGTACAAGTACACCAACGTCCCAGTAGCCGAAGAGCACATGGCTAACCTTACAAGTGATGAACTAGCAGAAGCAATCAGATTATACAGACAGGAGCAGACCCGGCTCCAAGAAGAAACTGAACTCGAGGAGGAACCGGAGGAGTCCGGGGACTCCCAGCAATCGAAGAGATCTGTGTTTGACCGAATTGGAGCCAAAGGGAAGAAAAGCAAAAAAGATCAAAGCAAGAAAGAAGCAGAAGCTGCTAAGCAGAGAAAGTTGGAAGAGGTCCGGGAGTAAATCAGGAAAGAAGAAGAAGCAAAGCTTGAGCTAAAGATCCAAAAGAGAATGCAGCTAGAAGAAGAAAAGCTATTGGCCAAGTCTAGGAGCAAAAGAACACGGAGAGATCCTACTCTGGAGCTGATTTCTGATGATGAAGAAGAAGTGAAGCAGAAGGACCTGAAAGATATGATTTATGAATTACAAAGAAAGATGGACAGAGCTTCAGGAGTAGAAATTGGAGAAACGTTAACTCCTTTCAGTTACTCCTTGGAAGCCATTCCCCGGCAGCGAAACTTGAAGCATTACAACTTCGACTCCTTCGATGGACTAGGAGACCCGGAGGAGCACTTGAACTACTTTGAGCAGATAGCGCAGATATATTACTACAACGACTTAACGAAATCAAGGTTCTTCGCTTCAACTTTTAAAGGAGGGCCTAGAGATGGTTCAGCAGAATTCCCTCCCGCAGCATCCACTCTTGGAAGGAATTTCGAGCCTCCTTCCTTCGGAGATTTCGGGCAAACAAAACGCACGAAATGCACATGTGTCACCTGGAGACAATCCGGCAGCATGACAATGAGTCCCTCTCTGCATACATGCGCCGGTTCCAGGAAGCAATCAATAAAGTTTCAAGTTTGGATGAGAGGGAAGCTTTAAGCATTTTCAGAAGAAACTTGGATCCAGAGCACAATGAGAGATATATAGTGGAGCTAATCAATAAGGAGCCGTAAAGCCTTGCAGCAGCTTACTCAATGGCTGCCAGGTTCATTAAGGAAACAGATGTGCTCCAGGCAATGAGGATGACCCGGAATGGGGGGTCCAGGAGCAAAAACACTGATGACTGACGGAAAGGGGGTTACCATCAGGATAAGAAATTCAAGCAAAGCAACCAAAGCCAAGAAAGACAAACTACTCCGGTTTTCCAGAGACTTGGTCCTAAGAAGGAGTCGAGCAGTGACCCAGGACCCGCGAAGCAACCACGGGAGCCGAAGTAGGAGCCAGACTGGACTCCTCTCAATATGACCCGGGAGGAAATCTTGAAAGAGGTAAAAGACAAGCATTTCTATTATCCTCCGAAACCAATGCAAATTCCTCCGGAGAGCAGGCCTTACAACAGACAGTGTGATTACCACGAGACCCATGGCCACAAGACTGAGAACTGCTTATCACTCAAGTACTTCATTGAGGACCAAATGAAGAAAGGAAATATGAACAAGTACTTAGTCCGGGACAACAGGGGGGAAGTGCATAAGAAAGGAAAAAATGTAGTCAATGTGGTCCTAGGTGGATCCTACTCCCCACCCCGGAGCCCGGACTTCGGCGAAGAAGTGCTATCAATCCAATCACTCCCAGACCTGGTGATATCCTTTAGCAGCAAGGACTACGAAGGAGTCAACCCTCATCACAATGCAGCTTTAGTTGTCACTCTGGACATCTTTGATAATAAAGTAAGAAGAATGCCCATAGATAATGGCTCCTCGATAAATATTCTCTTCAAGCACACAGTGGATAGAATGTAGTTAGGGAGCATCCGCTCAAATGAATGTCGGGAGGACCCACTCTATGGCTTCGGCCACAACTTAGTCTCGATCCAAGGAACTTTATATATGCCAGTCATTTTTGGATCTGCTCCTAACCAAGTGACTCATGTCATCAAATTTAATGTGATCAATGCTCCTTCTTCATACAACGGAATCATTGGCAGATCAGCTCTAACCATGATGCAAGCAATAACTTCAATCTCACATCTCAAGATCAAATTCCCAACCCCGACAGGAGTCGGGGAGATTAAAGGAGATTATGGAGTTGCTGAAACATGCTACAACTAGGGGTTAGTTATGGCAGAAACCCATCAAGATAACAAAAGGAAGGCTACGATCCTTCGCAAGCAACAAAGCATGAAGAAGCATCGACCCCGGACAAGAGAAGAAGCAAACAAAACAAGTCCAGAAGGACTGGCAAGCAACCAAGTCATGGTAGTGGACAAGGCAAATCAAGTCCCAGACCAGGCTAGTCCTACCATGCAAGCAACCAAAGAATCTGAACAAGCAAACTTCTATCTAAAAAAGAACTCTGAAGCCCGAATTCATCAAATGGTTTCAAACAAAAAGCAAGCAAAAATTGAAGCTGCAGTTGAAACGGAAGAAATCCAGGTAGATGAAAGCAATTCTAGTAAAAAAGTGAAAGTTGGGTCAGGACTCGAGGAGTCCTTCAAAGAGAGATTAGTGTCCTTGCTCCGGGAGTACAGAGATGTTTTTTCCTGGAATCCAAGGGACATGCCAAGACTATATGAGTCCATAGCAATGCACAGCTTGGATGTCAACCCCAACAGAAAATCAGTCAAACAGAAGAGAAGAAACTTTGCCCCGGAGAGGCAAAAAGCCATTGACGAAGAAGTGGAAAAGCTACTCAAAGCAGGAATCATCAAAGAAATCAAATATCCGGAGTGGCTAGCTAACATGGTCATGGTGAAGAAGTCCAATGACAAATAGAGAATGTGTGTGGACTACACTGATCTGAATGATGCATGCCCGAAGGACCCGTATCCTCTCCCAAATATTGATCAACTGATAGATGCCACCTCCGGACACATCATGCTAAGTTTCATGGACGCCTTTTCCGGATACAACCAGATAAAGATGAACCCAAAGGACATCCCCAAGACAGCATTCATAACTCACAGAGCAGTCTACGCTTATGTGATGCCACCTTTCGGGCTTACCAGCACAGGATCCACTTACCAAAGAGCAATGAACAACATATTCAAGTCCCAGATTGGGAGGAACTTGGAGTGCTATGTCGATGACATGATTTCCAAATCAACAACTATACCAGGGCACGTGGAAGAACTGAAGGAATGCTTTGACAACCTAAGGAAGAACCAACTCAAGCTGAATCTGGAGAAATGCACCTTCGGAGTAGGAGCAGGCAAGTTCCTAGGATTCATGATCAGCAACAGAGGCATAGAAGCCAATCCGGAGAAAATAAAAGCAATCCAGGAGATGAAAGCTCTCAGGACTCAAAAAGATGTGCAGAAGCTAGCAGGATCCCTAGCAGCACTCAGGAGATTTGTCTCAAAACTAGGAGAGAGGTGCCTACCATTCTTTGATTTACTCAAAGGAGCAACCAACAAGAAAGAAGTGAACTGGAATTCGGAGTGCCAAAAGGCATTCGAAGAAATCAAGTACTACCTCTCTCAGCCACCAATCCTAACTAAAGCTCAACCAGGAGAACCTCTCTACTTATACTTGTCAGCAGGAGCACAAGCTGTAGGAGCTGCCCTAATCAGAGAAGAAAATGGAAAACAACAACCAGTTTACTATGTAAGCCAAGTCTTAAAAGATGCAGAAACAAGATACCCAAGATTGGAGAAGTTTGCTTTTGCCTTAATCACAACTTCAAGAAAACTCAGGCACGACTTCCAAGGGAGAGAAATCAGAGTAGTAACAAATCAACCACTAAGAAAAATAATTCACAAGCCAGATGTCTCGGGAAGACTTGTCAATTGGGCTGTGGAGTTAAGCCAGTTCAATTTAAGCTTCATTCCCAAGACGGCAATCAAAGCTCAAGCTCTTGCAGATTTCATAATCGAATGCAACTTCTCAGAAAAAGAACCGGAACCAATGGAAATGGATCAGGAGCCAAAAAAGGAAACAAGTCCGGGAGCCTGGACCTTAAAGGTAGATGGTTCTTCGACAAGCGAGAGGTTGGGAGCCAGAGTCATACTCAAAAGTCCAGAAGGATTCAAGATTCAGACAACTATATCTTTTGGATTCCCCGCAACAAACAATCAAGCAGAATATGAGGCATTGATCGCCGGACTAAAGCTCTCCAGGACTCTAAGGGTCCAGGACTTAAAAATCTACAGCGACTCCCAGATAGTGGTCAAGCAAACAAATGGAGAATACATAGCAAAGGACCTACTCTGGCGAAGTACCAAGCACTGGTTCAGAGCTACTTAGCTTCAATACCAAACAATCACGTCATTCAGATTTGTCGAGAAGAAAACGAAGAAGCAGATATCCTATCCAAATTAGTCCGGAACTCATCAGATCTAGACTGCTCAGTTTATTTCGAAGAACTCCTCAAACCATCTGTTGAATCCGGAGAGGTCTTGGAGATCGAGAGCAACAATAACTGGATGACTCCCTTCATCAAATACTTAGAGAATGGAGAGCTCTCAGAAGACAAAGGAAAAGCTCAAAGACTAAAAGTAAAAGCAACCAAGTTCTTCCTCGAAGAAGGAATACTCTACCGCAGGACCTTCTTATCTCCTATCCTGAAATGTATTGGCCCAAAAGAAGCAAAATACTATTTGGCAGAAGTGCATGAAGGGATATGCGGAGACCACATGTCTGCAAAGGCCCTAGCCCATAAGATTATAAGACAAGGCTACTACTGGCCAACCATTCTTCAGGATGTAATAGAATTCGTCAAGAAGTGCAAAGAATGCCAGCTTTTCACCAATTTGTCCCGAATCAGCCCAGTCCTACCATCCTCAGTCCTGTCACATATCCCCTTCGCTGTTTGGGGTATTGACATCATGGGACCCTTCCCCCGGGCCAAAGGAGACCTCAGGTACCTGCTAGTCTCCATTGATTACATGATAAAATGGGTTGAAGCAAAAGCAATGAGGACAATCAATCAACAAGACTGCATAAAGTTTATGGACAACATTTTGATGAGGTTCGGGATACCACGAGTCCTAGTATCAGACAATGAGCCCCAATTCATTGGATCAGAGTTCGAGTCCTACCTCCAGGAGCGCGGGATCAAGCACAAAAAATCATCAGTGGCATATCCCCAAGGAAATGGCCAAGTAGAAGTAACTAACAGAATCCTGCTCCGAGACATCGAAAAAAGACTCAAAGAAAGCAAAAGCAAATGGCCAGAAGAACTACCAAGTGTACTTTGGTCCTACAGGACAAGCCCAAGGACAAGCACCAGAGAAACTCCATTCAAGCTAGCTTACGGAACAGAAGCAATGCTTCCTATTGAAGTAGGCTCTCATTCCCACAGAGCAATAAACTTTGAAGAAGAAGCAAATGAAGAAGGACTCAGAACAAACATGGAGCTTATTGATGAGGTCCGGGACCAAGCTGTAGAAAGGATGGAAAAATACAAGGAGAAAACAAGAGAGCACTTCAGTAAGAAGTCAAGAGTCAAAAACTTCCAAGTTGGAGACTTAGTTCTTCGGGACACTGAAGCATCAGATCCCACAAATACTGGAAAGCTAATGCCCAAATGGGAAGGACCATACAAGATCAAAGAAGTCCTCAGGCCAGGAACCTACAAGCTCCTGAACATGGATGGCTCAGAAATCCCAAACACTTGGCATGGACTAAGGCTAAGAAAATTCTACCAGTAGGAGAACAAACAAAGCAACCAAAAATCTTGTAGCCAATATGGCAAGCAACCAATTTATTTCTCCTTCTATTTTGTATGAATGATTAATAAAAAGCTTTTCCCCTTTACATACTTTTCAAAACTAACCACTTCCGGACTAGAGCAACCATTTTTACTTAGAATTAATTTTCTAACTAAAAGCCACCACTAGTCCGGACAAGCTATCAGTCAGGACTAGAGCAACCATTTTTACTTAGAATTTATTTTCTAACTAAAAGCCAGTACTAATCCGGACAAAGCTGTTAGTCTGGACTAGTACAACCATTTTATTTGGAATAAATTTTCTAAGTAAAAGAGCTAAACACTGGTCTGGTCAAAGCTGTTAGTCAGGACTAGAGCAACCATTTTTACTTAGAATTAATTTTCTAACTAAAAGCCACCACTAGTCCGGAAAAGCTATTAGTCAGGACTAGAGCAACCATTTTTACTTAGAATTAATTTTCTAACTAAAAGCCACCACTAGTCTGGACAAAGCTGTTAGTCAGGACTAGAGCAACCATTTTTACTTAGAATTAATTTTCTAACTAAAAGCCACCACTAGTCCGGAGAAGCAATTAGTTAGGACTAGAACAACCATTTTTACTTAGAATTTATTTTCTAACTAAAAGCCACAACTAATCCGGACAAAGCTGTTAGTCTGGACTAGTACAACCATTTTATTTGGAATAAATTTTCTAAGTAAAAGAGCTTGAAAGGCATATGTCATAGCCTACTCGTTTATTCGAGTATTTAACTCAACTCAAATAAGATTGTAATAAGTAAATAGTGGATCAAGCATCAGAGAGATCTCACAAAGTAACATCTGTCAAAGAATAAAGAAACATTGTTCATCTGCAGACTTGAAGATTCACTGGAAGAAGTTCAAGAATTTGATCATGCCTCAGTGATATAAATCAAGATCGTGGATTTAATCAAGTGACAGAGATCTCGTCAAGGTATCATTTATTACAAGGATTCAATCAGAACAACAAAGTCAAGACATGAAGAAACGTCACGAAAGCTAGTCACTCATGAACCAGACATTACATCGAGTGTCAGCATTGAAGTGGCGGAATTGATTCATAAGTCTCAATGACTTTCAGAAGATTGTCAGAAGAATGGATGCTGCTCAGGGTTAGTATTAATTCTCTATTAATTAATTAAGTCATATAATTTAATTAAGAAAATAAATTATATCTGTAAGGATTAATTTATTGTTTAATTGAATTAAATTGATTAATTAATTTAGAATTAATATTAAGGATTTTCAGAATGTTAATTGATTAAAATCTGTGATAATTCTAAGTAAGACAACTGATTGTACTAGTATGACAATCGGTATGACAATTGATAGTCATACCGAATGTCATGCTAATTCAGTTGATTGTATTGATAGAATTATTATTTAGATTAAAATCAATTATTAATTCAGTAAAACAATTTCATTTGAACTAATATGACAATCGGTATGACAATCAATAGTCATACCGAAAGTCTTGCTAGTTCATTTTAATTATCTTGCTAGCTCTAATAGATTGTCTCACCGAAAGTCTTTCAAGCTAAAAAGGATTGTCATTCCAGTTCTTTTCCTCTCGGTTGGATTGTTAAATAGAAGCAGAAGCAGCAATTCATGATATTCATTCAATCATTCATTCATACAGAACAAGAGAACTCAGCAGAGAACAAAAGAAAAATATTTCATCATCCATCTGCTTATTCAAGATCAAATATTCTAGTTTGTTAATGTTAAATCCAAACCACTAGAATTACTTATCTTGTTCTTGTATATCTATCTAGCGGATTAAAATCCCTAGAACTTAATCTCAAATCGCTTTTAGCATTTGATCTTTTAATTACAAAAATAGAAAAAGTTCATGTCGAATTTATTCTAAATTTGTAATAATTGATTTGAGATTAATCCCTTGTAATCGATACCGTAGTTGTAACACCTTTCAAGTTTAATAAAAGTTTTATTTAACTTGAATTTTGTTTCACAATTTTATTCCGCATTTTATTCGACGAAACGGTATTGTTTGCATTCAACCCCCCCTTCTACAAACAAATTGGGACCTAACAATTGGTATCAGAGCCTTCTGATTAACGTACAAATCAAGATCCTAGACTTTTGTGTTTCTTTCACTTCTTGAATTTTTATTCACTCAAAAATTCATAATGACTACACAAAAAGTTGGAACCGTTAAAATTCCACTTTTCGATAAAGAAAATTATGTGATGTGGAAGAAGAAGATGCTACTGTTTTTACAGGTTGCTAATCCCAAATATTTGCAAGTGTTGAAGAAGGGTCCAAAAATTCCTATGGTTATTGAACTAGAGGTAATAGAGAATGATGTGGTGATCACCAAAGCGAGAACTTATGTGAAGGATCCTGAGGACTTCTCTCCTGCTGAAATAGAAGAAGCTTCCCTGGATGCTAGCCTTCAATTAATCTTAGTAGATTCCCTTAATCCCCTAATGAACAGACATGTGATGAATTGTAAAGATTCTAAACATATCTGGGAAACTATTGAGATTATTAATGAAGGCACAGAGGAAGTTAGGGAGAACAAACTAGAAATCCTAACCTCTGAGTATGAATACTTTAAATCCAATCCAGGAGAAGGAATCACTGAAGTGTTTGAGAGGTACAATGCATTGATCAACAACCTGAACATTAATGGTAAATACTATTCCATCAGGGAGGTCAATAAAAAGTTCCTTTTAACACTGCCAACTCATCTCGAACATAGAATCACTGCCATAAGAGAAGCAAGAGATCTGAGTGAGATTTCTTTGGAAAGGCTCTATGGTGTGTTAAAGACTTATGAGTTGGAGCAGATTCAGCAGAAGGAAGTTTACGGGAAAGGAAGAGTGGTCAGCACGTCTACTGCTCTGGTAGCTGATGAACAACAACAACAACTACTATATCAACAACAATCTCAACAGTCAGATAGAATGGTACAGTCTTCCAAGGTTGAAGATAATGTGATAGTAGCAGAATTTGATTCACCTACTACAAATCAATCAGGAGATGATTATTATTCCTTGGAAGAACTGGAGCAATTGGAGGATGAATCAATGGCCCTGATTGTCAAGAGATTCTCAAATGTCAGATTCAAAAGGAATCCCAAGTTCAAGTACAAGTCCAACTACAACAGATTCCAGAAAGGTGGATCTTCATCCTCTAACACCAGCAGTGGTGGGTATAAAACAGGGATGGTTGATCGAAGCACCATTCGATGCTTCAACTGTAATGAGTTGGGACACTTTGCCACAGAATGCAGGAAGCCAAAACAAGCAAGGAAGAACTCTTACGATTCTAATCAGAAGAGTAAATCTGAAAGGGCGTACCTGGCAAAGGGAAGAAGCTGGGATGATACTGACAGTGAAGATGAAGAAGTTGGGAATCTTGCTCTCATGGCTAGTGATGCAAGCACCTCATCATCAAGAAAAGAGGTAAAACTTTCTGATGCTGAAATGGTTTATCATCTAAGAGGTAACTTAGATTGTGCTCGTCGTGATAATGAATTGTTAAATCAACAAATCAAAGACCTTGAGAAAGAGGTCAATGAATTAAGACTTGTGCACATTAATCAAGATAAACTTAAAGACCAAGTATCTTTTCTAGAGAATAGAGTTGACTGTTATAGACAACTCGAAACTATTCTCAAAGACAAGATCACCGGTCTTGAGGCTAAGGTTAAAGCTTACTTTAATTCTTGTTCGAAGTCCAAAGAGTTTTACAATAAGCAAGCTGTTAATCAAACACATGGAATAGGTTATGATTACAATGCTGCTATTGGAAAATTAGGCATAAACTCCCCTCCTCATGTATGTGCTAAAGGCAGGGAAGTACCACATGTGCTTAAGGGTGTTGATGAACCCCTCTATA
Source organism: Apium graveolens (assembly GCF_009905375.1). Lineage (NCBI taxonomy): Eukaryota > Viridiplantae > Streptophyta > Magnoliopsida > Apiales > Apiaceae > Apium > Apium graveolens. The sequence continues at coordinate 275,378,216 of NC_133650.1, read as the reverse complement.
AGGAATCAATTGCTGAACCATTTGATGAGACCTCTTTTATTATTCAAGAAGAAATCCGTGCTGAAGATAATGCTAATGGGAAAGCTGTCTCCAAGTCAAGTGTGTCAAAAGTTCCAGTCAAGGTTGTGAAAGCAACTGAGACTAACTCAGACACACATGAGTTGGATAGCACAAATGCCATGTCTACCATGCATAAGTTGCCTATTGTTAATCCTTCTCATAAAGCATGTGGTGTTCCTGATTGTATGTCTTGTGCTTTTAATCTGTTGTTTGCTTATTTTAATGGTAAGCATGCTTCTAATGATAAGACTACTCCTCGTCAGCATGTGAATAATAGAAAGCATGATAGGTCTAAGACTGCTAGTCCTCCTAAAGCTAGAAAGGAGACATTTGTGCCTAAGCCTAAACATAAATCTGATAAGGCTGTTTTAAAGGTCAAATGTTCAGTCATTGAGAATGTTGAGAATAGTGAAATTAAGAATGTTGTTTTTCCTGATAAAGGCCAATTTTACAAGTATGCCGGACCCAGCCAAGCTTGGGTTCCGAAGAAGTTCTAATCCATTTGTATTGCAGGGCATTAAACAGGTACAACCGGTAGTGTGGATTCTTGACAGTGGATCGTCAAGACATATGACCGGAGATAGAGCCCTGCTATCAAATGTGGTTGAGAAAGCTGGCCCAGTGGTTACCTTTGGAGATAACAGCAAAGGTTTAACGGAGGGATATGGCTGTTTGCAAGCTGGAAATGTTATCATTGAAAATGTATATCTTGTGCAAGGACTTGAACACAATCTGCTTAGCATTAGTCAGTTCTGTGACAACGGCTACAATGTTTTATTCGACAAGCTGAAGTGTCAGATTCTGCACAAGAAAAGTGAAAAACCCTCCTTAATGAGAATACGGAAAGGAAATCTGTTCGTAGCTGACATGAACTCTGGAAGCAATCTTGAAGTCAATTGTTTCTATGCAAAAGCATCGTCAAATGAGAGTTGGCTATGGCACAAGAGACTTTCCCATCTCAATTTCAAGACAATGAATTCTCTTGTCAAAAGAGAATTGGTAAGAGGTCTGCCTCAGCTGGAATTCTCTCCAGAAGGACTATGTGAGGCTTGCCAGAAAGGAAAGTCAAAGAAAGCAAGTCACAAAGGCACTGACACATCTTCCATAACTGGTGTTCTGCAATTATTGCACATGGATTTATTTGGTCCAGTTAATATCCTTTCTATGTCAAAGAAGTGTTACTGTCTTGTGATAGTTGATGACTATTCCAAGTATACGTGGGTTTAATTTCTTCACTCTAAGGATGAAACACCACAAGTTGTGATTGATCATATCAAGATGATTGAGTTAGATTCTAACGTCCCTGTTAGAGCAATAAGGTCAGATAATGGAACAGAATTCAAGAATGCACTTCTAAATGGATTCTGTACAGACAAAGGGATCACCAGACAATTTTCAGCTCCTAGAACCCCTCAGCAAAATGGAGTGGTAGAAAGGAAGAATCGTACATTGATTGAAGCTGCAAGAACGATGTTAAATGAATCAGGTCTTCCAATGTACTTTTGGGCTGAAGCTGTCAATACTGCATGTTATACTCAGAATCGAACTCTAATCAACAAAGACTTCATGAAAACTCCTTATAAGATTTTGAATGAACAGAAACCTTCTATCAAATACTTTCATGTATTTGGTGCCAGATGCTTCGTGCTCAAGGATGGAGATGATCGTCGTGGTAAGTTCGAGGCAAAGGCATATGAGGGTATTTTTGTTGGATATGGAAGAAGATCATATAGAGTGTATATCATTGATCAACACAAAGTAACTGAAAGTGTCAATGTTACATTTGATGACACTAAACTCCCTAGTATCCAAACTGAAGATCCTTCTGAGAAACTGAAGTTTGATGATACGTCAGATTCAGAGTCAGAACATGGTCAAGAACCTGAGGTTGTTGCTGTTGAAGAACCTGTTAATCCTGATAATACTCAAGGTAATAGTGATGGAAACTCTGGAAACAATGGAGATACCACTGCTACTGACGGAGAATCTTCAAGTCAACATGGCAACAACTCAGGGGGAGATGCTGAAGGATCATCTAGTAGGACACAACATCACAATGAATTTCAAGGCGAATCATCAAGATCAAATCTTCCAAGACAGACAGTCTGGAATAAAGCTCACCCTTTTGAGTTGATTATTGGTGATCCAGATGTTGGAGTCAGAACTAGACGTGCTACTCAAAATGAGTGTCTGTTCTCAGGATTTCTTTCTGAGATGGAACCTAAGAAAATTGAAGAAGCACTAACTGATCCAGATTGGGTGATTGCTATGCAAGATGAACTCAATCAGTTTGAAAGTCAACAAGTCTGGAAACTGGTACCTAGGCCTGTACACAAGAAAGCTGTTGGTACAAGGTGGGTATTCAGGAATAAACTAGATGAAGATGGTGTGGTTACAAGAAACAAGGCAAGACTGGTAGCTAAAGGGTATTCTCAAGCTGAAGGTATTGATTATGATGAAACCTATGCTCCAGTGGCTAGACTTGAGGCCATCAGGATATTTCTGGCATTCGCAGCATTTTCAAACTTTAAAGTTTATCAAATGGATGTCAAGAGCGCCTTTCTGAATGGAAAGCTGGATGAAGAGGTATATGTAGAGCAACCTCCTGGTTTTGAAGATCCAGATCATTTGGATTTTGTCTTCTTTCTTTTCAAGGCTATCTATGGGCTAAAACAGTCTCCAAGAAAATGGTATGACACTCTCTCTGAATTTCTTATTGAAAATAGCTTTATTAGAGGTGTCAAAGACAAAACTCTCTTTTCTAAAAAACATAAGAATGATACTATATTAGTCCAAGTCTATGTGGATGATATAATATTTGGGTCTACTAATGATAATCTCTGTAAGAGATTTGCTAAGTTAATGCACAGCAAGTTTGAAATGAGCATGATGGGAGAGCTGAAGTTCTTTCTTGGATTACAAGTAAATCAAAGGTTAGATGGAACATTTATTTGTCAATCCAAGTATCTCAAGGAACTCCTCAAAAAATACAATCTAGAGGATTCTGCATCAGCAAGGACTCCATCAACTACAGCTGTCAAGCTTGGACCATGTGAAAACTCCATTAAGGTAGATGTCACAAGCTACAGAGGTATGATTGGCTCGTTACTCTATCTTACTGCAAGTAGACCAGATATTATGTATGCTACATGCCTATGTGCAAGGTTCCAAGCGGATCCTAGAGATATTCATCTCGTTGCTGTTAAACGAATCTTAAGATATCTTAAGGGAACACCAAATCTAGGTATTTGGTACCCTAAAGAATCTGGTTTTAACCTTGTCGGATATACAGATTCAGATTATGCAGGAAGTGTTGTTGATAGGAAAAGCACCTCAGGAAGTTGTCAATTCTTAGGAAGCAGGCTAGTCTCATGGTACAGCAAGAAACAGCAAACAGTTTCCAACTCAACGGCCGAGGCTGAATATATTGCTGCTGGAAGCTGCTGTGCTCAGATTTTGTGGATTAGGAACCAACTACGAGACTATGGCTCTGTATTGAACAAGATTCCTATTTTATGTGACAATACAAGTGCAATAGCCATCACCAACAACCCTGTGCAGCACTCGAGGACAAAGCACATTGACATCAGGTATCATTTTATTAGAGAGCACGTCATGAATGGTACTGTTGAACTATTTTTTGTTCCAACAGAAGAACAAATAGCAGATATTTTCACTAAACCACTTGACGAATCCACATTTACCAGATTAGTTGGTAAATTGGGCATGTTAAATAGTTTTAGTGATTAATTTAATTAATATCTGGAATCTGTTCTTGAATGAATTTACAAATGAATTTTTCATGAATGAAAAATTCATTTGCAAATTTATTTTATCATTTTATCATATTTCTTGCTTATTTCTATGTAATATACATTATCTTATCTATGTTATTTACTCTACTTGTTAATTTAAAAATATCTCAGAATATTTTATTTCCTCTAAAAATATTTTTCTATGAATTTTATTTGCTAAAATTCAACAGAAATCTATTTTTGGAATAAAAATAATTAATTCTGAAATATTGTCTTTATATTCTGTAAAAATTTTAAGTATTTATTTCAGTTTTACTATTTTGTAATAAAGTTTCAGTACATTAATAGTTGTCTGTACATATTCATTTTGTTTTTCTACTGCAAAGACAATCGGCAAGACAATTAAAATTGTCTTGCTGAAAATCATTTCAGTAAACATGAAAATATAAATCTGTTATGCTTATTTTATCTTATTCTAGAAAGACAATCGGCAAGACAATTGAAATTGTCTTGCTGAAAGTCATTTTAGTAAATAATGACTGCTTATTTTAAAATCAGATTAATTTTATAACTGACAAGACAATCGGTATGACTATTGATTGTCATGCCAGTAATAAAATTAATATCAGAATTATATTGTTTTATTTTGTACTGGTATGACAATCGGTATGACTATCAGATTGTCATACCAGTTACAATGTTAATACTCATTCAGTTATTTATTTTTATTTGTATTTGTTTTATTTTCCTTCTTTTGCCTGGTATGACAATCGGTATGACAATCCCGGATTGTCATACCAGCTGTTATATAAGGCTTTTGCTGTGTTGTGTTAAATCATTTTCAAACTAACAGTTCATTTTCAAGAATTTTGAACAGTTTTTCACTCTCTTTTTTCTCTCTTCTCTCTCCTCGAACAAGAACCAAACCAAAAACCTGCTATTTCCTTGCTCGAGTTTTTACTCAGCACACTAAATCATCACTTTGTGATATATACATACAAGTATATACATAAAGAGGTGCTGCTGAAATTTTCTTAAAAATAAAAGTTATTATAAAAAACGCAAAAATCAAATTAAAATCAATTTGCCCCTTCAAATTCCATTTTAATTTTAATTTCTTATTTGTGTCTTTTGGTGTGTCAAAACTGTGTGAGTGATTTAAGAATTTTAACGAGATACATTTCTGTCTAAATTTTTCGATAATAATTAATTTAATTCGAATTATTAATTTAATTTAATTAATTCAAATTTTCTTAATATTATTCTTAAAATTCTGAAAAGCTTGTGTCTTATTATTATTCTTTAAAAATGGCTCTCAATTTCCAAATTGTCGCGCATAATCAGGTTGGTTATTTTAATCCGGAAAAATGTAATGTTGAAAAATTTAAGCCTTGGATTAGATTTTTAAATGATCATTCGATTGTTAGCTCTGCTATTAAATCAAATGTAATTTTAAACGTCGATCTACTTAGACTGATTTGCACAACTTCTACTGTGGCCGATGATTCAAAATCTTTTTCATTCACCATCGCAAACACACAGTATGTAGTTGATGAAACAGTCGTCAATCGTGCTTTAAATTTTCCACTAGACAGTTTCTGTAATTTACCCTCTGAAAATGATATCACAAATTTTTTCAATGCCATTCACTATCAGGGGGTGATCAATTTAACCAAACTTTCTAAATCAAATTTGGTGTCTGAATGGGATATATTCTTCGATACACTTTCCAAAGTGTTTGCCAACTGCACAAAATCTAATTTTCATAACATTACTTCCACCCTGCAGTATATTGGTCTTGCGGTTGTTTTCAATCAAAGGATCAATTTTGGCAAACTACTTTTTCCCATTCTCTTGAGACGTCTAACTTCTGCTTTACGTGATCATTCTACAAATCGTAGGGTATCATGTTACTATGCTCGTTTTCTTATGCTCATAGCAGATCATCTACTCACCCCTGAACACAAAGCACTTTTTGCTAACTCTGCTGTAACCGAACCCCCACCAGTTAGCAAAAAGATTTACACTCGCCAAGACACAACCTTCAAATTTATGCAAGTACCAGTACTTGTATCTGCTTTCATGGCCAATTATATTCCCTTGCCTATTTTTAATCTTCCCGGCCATGAACAGCAACCTCAACCTCCAGTGGTTCAAGCCACCCAGGCTCTTCCATTACAGGTAGTAACTCCTCACTCTCACTCTCACTCTCTTCCTACTTCTGTTAACAGACCCTCAGTGGTTGATAGGGCTGACCATGAAGTTGTAGAACCACAGCTTCAATCCCAGGTCATAGAGCCAAACACAGAGTCTCATTCTATCTCACCCTCTCCCCCACTGTCTAAAATGTTATCCAGAAGATTACTAGGAAGTAGTACAATGTTAAATATGAGTGAACCCTCAGCTCTGCCTCCTCCTAAGAAAAGAAAAACCTATTCTGAGGCATCTGAAAGCCCATCCTTGTCCTCCCAACAGGACATGGACTTTGAAATGGCCAATGAACAGTTACTAGAGGCATTCTCTCAACAGGATGCATCTATTGAAATTCGCCATCAGGCCATGGCATCTTGTACTGAGTCAAGCACAATTCCATTACTCACAATGGAACCATACACTTCCCCAGATAATACTCAGGACACCCAGCGAGGAGTGCACGTAGAGTCGGTTACAGTGCCTGCCATAGTTACGGCAGAAGAGCAGTCACATGCTTCAGAGGGAAAATCTGACTCTCCGCCATCTTTAATAGAGTCATTTTCTCCCCTCCCAGATCCAACAACTCTGGCTCCCTTATGGGATTCTCCACTCGCAGATTTATCTGGAGAAAGTGGAGGGCAACTCGGTCAATCTATCCCTGAAGCAATTCAGACATCTATTCCAAAAGATTTGATAGCATTGACTGAGGATCGGGACTCGCGAATTCCCATTGCACCACCACTGACCTCTCTTGAAGAGGCTAGGGTGATTTTTAATGCAGGTACACAAGAACAGCAATTGGAAGACTCCTCACGAGCAATCATATTGAGAGAAACACATGCACGTGAGATGAGTGAACCAAACACGAGTGAACTTCAGGTGAGAGCACACACAGACACTGATACTGTCAACCTGTTAGCTCAGATTGTTGCCCTGAAAGAAGAACTTGCTAAAAGTCAAGCTGAAGCTCAAGCATTCAAAGCACAAGTGGTTGAACGGTCTTCTTCTTCCACCTCTGTCGACAATCAGCTTGCAATCATAAGGAATGACATCTCAGATTTAAAGACTACTGTAATACCAAAGCTCAATTCTATTCAGGACACTCCAAATTTATCAGCTGATGACATATCCAACTTCTGCTCCCTACATACAAGAATGACTTCTCTTGAAGACCTCGTTGAGATGAATCATTCACTGGACAACTCAAGATTTGTAAAGATAGAGACGGGCATGGAACATCTAAATGAAGGCATGAAGCACTTATATTACATGATCAAGAATTCTCATTGCCCTAATGAAGAACAAAGAGCTTATTTTGAAGGACCGTCTGGTGGAGGATCAGGCTCTGGAAGTGGTGGAGGTTTCAAAGGAAAGTCAGTAGAGGATCCCTCAACTAAGGGGGAGAAGAAAGGGAGTAGTTCCAAAGGGAAAGAAAAAGATACTTCTGCTGGAGATAAAGGAAAGGCTGATGATGCCTACTACAGTGGAGAACAGGATGACTTCGATATTTTTGACATTCCCACTGATCCAGTTCAGGAAGATAAAGATGGGTTATTTGAAGCTGAAGAAGAAAGTGATTTTGAAGATTGGGAAGAAGAAGATACAGTGGATCCTAGGTTTGAGAAAGAATTTCAGAAAGAGCAGTCAGAGATGCAAAGAAAAGAAGCTGAACTCAAGAAGGTCTCACAGATCATTGATAGGAGAAAAGACATACAAAGAACAGAAACTCTTCAAAAGCAACGTCTTCATGACATTAAAGCTCAAGAAAGGAGAAGAGATGTCAGACTGAAGATTGGTGGAAAGTGGGATGAAGCTAGGAGAGTACTCGATATGCCTCAGCTATGCACTAACAATGATAGGCAGTTCTTACATCTTCTTGACAAGCTGGAAATCTCAAATCCTAACAATGACATGTACATGAATGCTATCAAGACTGAAGTCTCAAGGATCACAGCTGCTTTTGATAGATCCCTAAATGAGATGAGCATTTTTGTATATTGTCAGAGTGAAGGATCATTCAAGGTGTCACTTCATCTATTTGAGAATCGTTCGTTGTCAGAGATTTGGGTTCTTTTAAACAAAGTGAAAAGAAGCTCAGAGTTGAATGAAGTTCTTCGGGAAAGGCTTAAAGAGTTTGCCAGCAGGGCTAGTCCTCAAGTGGTCAACAATCCTCATCAAGTGAGATTCTTTAAGTCTGATTGTCTTCAAATATGTCAGCTCGATGTACAATCTCTTAAAGACTACTCAGCTAAGCATCTGGTCTGGATGGAACATCATTTGAGAACTGCTGGATATTCATCCATGTTGAAGACTCAAGCTGCTGACTTGATTCAAGCTTATTGTGAGAAGAATGTTAAAAGGTACAATCAACTCAAGAATAAGTTGAAGACAGTTGGAGTTCAACCAGTCAGACCTGCAAGCTTCACTTCAGAAAAGGATCGTGTTTTTGACAAGGAATTGCTTCAAGATTTAGAAGAAGGTGAAATCAGAAGAGAAGACAACTAAAGTCAATTAGCTCAAAACTCAATGTAATATGATTAGAGCGTTATGAATCAAGATAGTCTAATGTAGTTATATGTTCAGGCTAGAGGAACATCTATCTTGTATTCACTTGTAAATTTCATTTGGAATCTGGAAAATGTTAAATATAATCCAGAACTTTTCTGCTATTTACTTTACATTACTGTTTATATCTTTTTCTTATTTGTTAGTTGAGTTATCCTCTAGGTATTTGTTGTTATTGTCTAACAAGCAAATAGGGGGAGATTGAAAGGCATATGTCATAGCCTACTCGTTTATTCGAGTATTTAACTCAACTCAAATAAGATTGTAATAAGTAAATAGTGGATCAAGCATCAGAGAGATCTCACAAAGTAACATCTGTCAAAGAATAAAGAAACATTGTTCATCTGCAGACTTGAAGATTCACTGGAAGAAGTTCAAGAATTTGATCATGCCTCAGTGATATAAATCAAGATCGTGGATTTAATCAAGTGACAGAGATCTCGTCAAGGTATCATTTATTACAAGGATTCAATCAGAACAACAAAGTCAAGACATGAAGAAACGTCACGAAAGTTAGTCACTCATGAACCAGACATTACATCGAGTGTCAGCATTGAAGTGGCGGAATTGATTCATAAGTCTCAATGACTTTCAGAAGATTGTCAGAAGAATGGATGCTGCTCAGGGTTAGTATTAATTCTCTATTAATTAATTAAGTCATATAATTTAATTAAGAAAATAAATTATATCTGCAAGGATTAATTTATTGTTTAATTGAATTAAATTGATTAATTAATTTAGAATTAATATTAAGGATTTTCAGAATGTTAATTGATTAAAATCTGTGATAATTCTAAGTAAGACAACTGATTGTACTAGTATGACAATCGGTATGACAATTGATAGTCATACCGAATGTCATGCTAATTCAGTTGATTGTATTGATAGAATTATTATTTAGATTAAAATCAATTATTAATTCAGTAAAACAATTTCATTTGAACTAATATGACAATCGGTATGACAATCAATAGTCATACCGAAAGTCTTGCTAGTTCATTTTAATTATCTTGCTAGCTCTAATAGATTGTCTCACCGAAAGTCTTTCAAGCTAAAAAGGATTGTCATTCCAGTTCTTTTCCTCTCGGTTGGATTGTTAAATAGAAGCAGAAGCAGCAATTCATGATATTCATTCAATCATTCATTCATACAGAACAAGAGAACTCAGCAGAGAACAAAAGAAAAATATTTCATCATCCATCTGCTTATTCAAGATCAAATATTCTAGTTTGTTAATGTTAAATCCAAACCACTAGAATTACTTATCTTGTTCTTGTATATCTATCTAGCGGATTAAAATCCCTAGAACTTAATCTCAAATCGCTTTTAGCATTTGATCTTTTAATTACAAAAATAGAAAAAGTTCATGTCGAATTTATTCTAAATTTGTAATAATTGATTTGAGATTAATCCCTTGTAATCGATACCGTAGTTGTAACACCTTTCAAGTTTAATAAAAGTTTTATTTAACTTGAATTTTGTTTCACAATTTTATTCCGCATTTTATTCGACGAAACGGTATTGTTTGCATTCAACCCCCCCTTCTACAAACAAATTGGGACCTAACAGAGCTAAACACTGGTCCGGACAAAATACTAGTTAGGAATCGCGCAACCATATTTTCTTAGAATAAACTTGCCAAGTAAAAAACCTAACTACTAGTCCGGATAAGCAATTAATCAGGACTAGTACAACAATTTTTACTTGAAAAAATATTCTAAGGCAAAAAACAAACTACAAAAGCAAAGCAAAATAACAGCAATAAAAGCAAACATTAAAAAGTTACCGGACTTAAACAAGCCCGGAGCAAAGTACGAATATTACAAAAATCGAAGTTACAAAAAGTCTTAAATCAGTAGCAAAGTTACAAATTAAAGATATCAGGACTCTGGAGCACTAGGAGGTAGGAAGATGGGGCAGGGCCCATCGAACGGCTCCGACTCCCCTAATCCGAGCTCAATATCTTCCTTGGCCTTAATAAACTCTGTAACTAAGCTATCCCAATCGGCCTCCGGATTGGTTTTGATATGTCGTTCAGCAACCAACCAGCAACGGGCTATCTCCGGAGCACCAGCATTGGCAATAATTTGATCATACTCCGCAGACCTTTTGAACTCCTCAATGACTTCAGCTTCCGGACGCACAGCAGACATCTGCCTCCGGAGCTCATCCAATTCAGATTTCAGATCAGAAGCCTCTTTTTCAGCACTCTCAGCCCGGGCCCTGACATTATCAAGCTGCTGGTTCATTCCGGAGAGATTAGTGTCTTTAACAATGATTTGGTCCCGGAGCCGTCCAATCTCAGAATCCTTATCAGCAATGGCAGCCCGGGAATTTTTGAGCTCATTGTAGGCCAGAGAAGCTGATCCGGCCATATACCCGCCAAGCTGCAAAAAATAGAGAAACTTAGAAAAATATTCTAAGGCAAATCAACACAAGAAACAAGAACATAAAGAAGAAATACCTGACCCTAGAGTCGGGAGCACTCCTTCATAGTTGCATCGAATTCGGACTGATTCATCCTCCTCCAGTCAGCTTGAGTAGGAATCCCAGCCATGAAACGAGCAACTTTCTCCTCCAGCCCCGGACCACTTTCATCCGGACCCTCTTCATCAGCAGTTTTTCCTTTACCAGCCCCGCACCCAGAGCCAGCCTCAAAATTTTCAGCCCGGGGAGGTTTTGACCCAAGAGTCCGGAGCCTCTTCCTCCTCCGTCCAGACTCAACACCCGGAATTTCCCCAATAGGGCCAAGATCCTCAAGATTATCAAACTCATTGCCGATATCCAGCTCAACATTGTGCTCCGGAGTAGACTAGTTCACGTCAACTTCGGGTTCTGCCCTCGGAGCCACATTACTCTGGGATCCTTCCTCCACAGAGGCATTGGATCCGGACCCAGCACCAGCAGTTGTCTTTGGCAACTTGAAGGCTTTGCCAAGACCTTTCAACGCATCACTGTATGCCGAAGACGACATATTCGGATTGTAGTGCGACAAACCTGCAAAGGAACAAAGCAACAAGACAAGTCAAAACTAATAAAGAATTAAGGCAGATGAAGACAGATAAGAAACATATAAGAAGTCCGGACAAAAAGGAAAACTACTTACAGCCTAGTCTATGCATAGTTCTATGATTCATGAAAGTGTCCCGGGTCATTTAGAAACCTAGACACTCACAAAACGCAAACATCAACCGGATAACTTCACTCCGGAGTACATCCCTACGGAAGCGAGTCCGGACTCCATCCGAAGCAATATGGGGAAGATAGTATAAGTCTAAACCCCGGAGCATGATCAACTCCCCATTCCAGTACTTCAAAGAAGATTGCTCGATTACAGGCCTGTAGGAGCCACCATACCCGCACTCCGGAGCCCGGAACCGAAGTTCATAGAGAGGAAACTGACTGGACCGGACCAGGTGAAAGATATGATGCCATAGCTTGAACGTGGGCTGCACCTTGAACTGATTGCAAGTAGCAATAAACCAGGTCATCCACTTTATACCATTAGGTGTTATCTGCATCGGAGAGAGCTTGTACACGTACTTGCACAGATGCTTCAGGAACAAATGCCAATGTGGATTCCATCCAGACCGGAGATGCTCCAGCCACACCTAAACAAACCCATCAGCCGGCCTATGATGAACCCGCTCATCCGGAGTCGGCCATCTCCACTCGATCCGGGGGTCTAGTTGAAAAGCGGTCCGGACTGCAGAATCTTGAGCCGCATGATCTAAAGCAGCGTACTCATCCTTGAGCTCATAGTGCTCCTTTGACACTATGCTATCAATAAACTTCCTGTCGAATGCTTCCCTATCGTAATGCCCCAGACCCGCATTAGCCTGCCTAGCATATCCGGACCTAATACTCCTATAATAAAAGTTATCTTCTATCTCCTCACTCTTACTAACAAAGTACCCCAGATTCTCCAGCCACGGACCCTCCGGACTGCAAGGTACCTTTCTGGAAGAAATCTTAGCAACATAAAGCTTCGTTATGGCTTCAGAGTCCGAAGTGGAAGCCTTATTCCCCATCCCAGCTCGTTCAGAATCAACAGAAGACTCAAGATCCGAACCAGATGGCCCCGGATAACAAGTTATGTAAGCTTTGGCACGCGCCTTAGTCCGGACCATAAACCTAAAACAAGTGATAAAGGTTAGTCTAAAAACCCTACAGTTTATTTATCTTGAAAGCTACATGGTCCGGGCTACCCTATGTTCAATTTTATTACAAGTCAAAAGCAAACAGTCCGGAGACCCAAGCCCAAAAGACAAAAACAGAAACCCAAAACCAAACAACCACTCCGGACTCAAACCTTGCCTATTACCCCGAACCCAAAGGCCTAAATAACACAGAAACAGCAAATTACAAATTCCAAAAAATAAAATCACTAGTCCGGACTAGTTAACCAAGTCCGGACCCAAACAAAAAACCCTAACCCCAGAAACACGATCGAACAAAAACAAAACACCAAAATATGCCAAAAAACTATATACATACAGATATACACAAGAACATTCAACCAAAAACAAAACACAACAAAATAAACAACCCACTGAGAAATAAACAAAAGCAATCCAAACCAAACAATATCGAGCCAAATACAAAGGAGAAAAACAGGAAAACAAAGAAGAAATCTTACAAATTAGAGATTACGGAGAGATTGATAAAACTCGAACAGCAGCCGCGAACTTCGAACTTCTGCGACGAACACCGGAAAAGCTCTAGAGAAAAGAGAGAAAAATAGGAGAAAATCATAGAATCAGTAAAAAATAAAGAAAGAAGGCAGGACCTCCTTTTATAGGCGTGGTGAAAACTCAAAGCCCACGCCACGTGGCACAATCCTGACCGCTCATCGCACACGGTTTTTAATGCCAATCATAATTACGGCACGTCTCTCCACATCTCTAACAGCTGTAATAATTCAAATAATTGGGGGGAAATTCCCCAAAACCTTTTCGACTTCCAAGTCCGGACTCCTTCGCCCATAGCAATCCGGACTGGGGGCAAGAAAAGCCCAACTCCCGACAAAGACAACCACCTTAGTCCTGATTTTTCCGAACTCAGCGCAATCCGGACAGGGGGCGAGAAAACCTCAACTCATTCCAAAGCCAACCACCTTAGTCCTGATTTGCCGAACTCAGCGCAATCCGGACTGGGGGGCAAGAAAAGCTCAACTCCTTCCAAAACCAACCACCTTAGTCCTGATTTGCCGAACTCAGCGCAATCCGGACTGGGGGCAAGAAAAGCTCAACTCCTTCCAAAACCAACCACCTTAGTCCTGATTTGCCGAACTCGGTGTAATCCGGACTGGGGGCAAGAAAAGCTCAACTCCTGACAAGGACAACTACCTTAGTCCTGATTTGCCGAACTCAGCGCAATCCGGACTGGGGGCAAGAAAAGCTCAACTCCTTCCAAAACCAAACACCTTAGTCCTGATTTGCCGAACTCAGTGCAATCCGGACTGGGGGCAAAAAAAGCTCAACTCCTGACAAGGACAACCACCTTAGTCCTGATTTGTCGAACTCAGCGCAATCCGGACTGGGGGCAAGAAAAGCTCAACTCCTTCCAAAACCAACCACCTTAGTCATGATTTGCCGAAATCAGCGCAATCCGGACTGGGGGCAAGAAAAGCTCAACTCCTTCTAAAGACAACCACCTTAGTCCTGATTCGCCGAACTAGCGCAATCCGGACTGGGGGGCAAGAAAAGCCCAACTCCCGCTAAAGACAACCACCTTAGTCCTGATTCGCCGAACTCAGTACAATCCGGACTAGGGGCAAGAAAAGCTCAACTTCTGCTAAAGACAACCACCTTAGTCCTGATCCGCCGAACTCAGCGCAATCCGGACTGGGGGGCAAGAAAACCTCAAATTCTCCTAACAAAACAATCAAAAGCTCACGTTCTACAAACAAACCCAAATTCACTCCCCCCATCCAGAAAATCTGCATAAGGGAGTGGGGGGCACATGATAGTACATATAGCTCCTGGGAGGACTACTCCTAGGCTTTCAACTCTATACAGCTCCTGGGAGGACTACTCCTAGGCTCCTAACTCCATAAGGCTCCTGTGAGGGTTACTCCTAGGCTCCTAGCTCCACGCAGCTCCTGGAAAAGTAGTCCCGCACACTACCACTCCTAACCAGCTCAGTCCTGCAAGTCTAACCTTGGTAAATCCCGGCATGTGAGACGTTGGCACATGCACATGATGGGGACAAATGTCACACATCAATCATGTGAATAATCAGGGCACGTGTCATAGGATCCTCAGAGCATTACTCGGTCAGTCCCGCACTGACACGTGTAAAGCATCCACTCCAACCAGGTGTCCTCCGCTCCCAGAACCAATGGCTATGATACAAAGGTACCAACCCCAAAACCCTACCCTTGGGCTATAAATAGCCCAAGAAGGTGAGGTCTTGGGGTTAATCATTCTTTCACACTCATATACACACACAGCCATCTTACACTCACATTTCTCTTCATCTTCCCAAAAAGCTAGTTCTTACTCTCACGCCGGAGGCGCCGCGGGACTCCAACCCCCCTTCCGGTGTTGTTTTGTAGCAACCCAACCACAGCTATACCTCTACAACAACGAAGGATCCAGGACGGCGTCGAAGGAGCAACCCCGCCACCAGGAGTTATCAAGTTTGATTCCATTTAACAAACTCGGAGTGATTGCTTAGTGATCATCTTGTTTCTGCAAGATCAATTATTGCGTGGTAATCATCCTATCTGTGTTTCTTCAAAAATAATGAAACACATGGTATAAAGCCAACTATTTAATAGTGAACCCATTTAATTGTCGAGCCAAGCTTCTACGTTAAATTTTACAGTGTAGAATTTCTAATTTGTATTATTGAAGAATATTGGCGACTTTGTTATATTATTCGGAAATTTAATTAATTTAAATTTTGTATTTATTTAAATTTTTCAAACTTGTAATGTATAAACCGCAGTGAAACGCACCACACCGCACCGCATTTTTGTAGTGTGGTTTATGCGGTTTTTGAGGGTACGCGGTGCGGTTGCGATTTGGAAATTTGATCAAACCGCATATGCGGTTGGGTTTGCGGTTTGAGTAAAAAATCGCACCGCGCTCACCCCTAGCTTTACGTATCCGAAATGACTCTATCATTTAGAGTATCTCCAATAAAGGTTGTTAAGGGGTTGCCAACCTATTGGAATTGTATGGTTGCCGGTAGGTGATTGTCTATTAAGGTTACCAAAAACTTGACAACTTTCTAAAATGGTTAAAATACATATAAAAATGTAAAAAAATTATATTAATAATGTCTTTTTTAATTTATGAGTCATTTACAATTTAATTTAAGGTACCACATAGACTAAAATTAAAGTTTGCTAACTATTGGAGTAGAATGCTATCAAATTTGATATAAAATTGAGTGAAAATAAAATATTAATATATATGATGATTTGACAAAATTGACAACTAACTTGACAACCCTTTTTTGGAGAGGTTGTTCCACCTCAATTACATCATTTAACTAGTTGAGCAAAAATTTTGAGCAAATTTTACAAGTCTCAGTTATACAGAGATATGGATCTGATATCGTGCATAACAGATGTGTGTTTCTTTTTCGAAAGAAGCACTATGTTGATATCATTCGTCGATTAGGGAAGGGAATTTACAATTATTAAAAAATACTTTAATAAGATGAATAACATTTGTGCCAATTATATTTCAAAATTGACTCGACTTATCAAGATGCGTATGAAATAAGACTGCTTTAGAAAAAAAATTAAAATGTCATTAAATCAACCCATGAAATCAAGAATCAGATGAAAATAAAATATTTTAAAAATACCAAAATGTCATTAAAGCGAACTAAAAAAAAAATATATTTTGAAATACTAAAATGTCATTAACCCGACCCATGAAATCACCGAATCGGGTTACCGGCTCCATAAACTAGAGTTTTGTGTGCAAGAACGATGATAATGGCTGCTAAACCTCTGTAAAATTAAAACCCACTAAAACAATGTCAATTTCAATCTCTTTCTCATCTTTATATTCTCCAACCCCTTCATCTCTCCCTTTTAAATCCCCCCACCAAATTCGTTTACTCACCTCTCACTCTGCTAATCCACTTCCATTACACTCTTCACTCAAAACCCATTTCAATCCTAAACGTTTAAATGGGTTTTCTGGGAACAATTTGAGGATTTTATCTGGTTCAAGTTTAGGGTTTGCAATTAAAGCTGAAAATGAGGATAAGAGTGGTGATGAAGGTGAAATTGAAGCTAGGGGAATGAGTACTATGCCTGAGAGGTTTCGATATTTGAACCAGGAAGCTCCTGATCCTCCTGTTAGGTGGCCGTACTTTGTTGGTATATGTTTCTTGTTTACACCCTTTTATGTCGTGTTCTTTTGCTTGTTTTTTTTGTTATTTTTATTGCAATGTTGGTGGTTAAAGAAACAATCTTGTGTGGGGAATTGGGATGTTTGGTTTGCTTTAGTACTTTGTCCCGTAAATATAGGTAATTGTGTAGAAAATGTGTGATGCTTTGGAATTTGATATCTTTTGTATAATTTGTTATATGTTAGCATTACAAATTTAGAACTAAGAATAGGTTCGTGTTGGTATAGTAATGCAATTAATCCAGTGAGTTAACGGAGTTGCGGTTTCTTTTCAATGCAAGTTTTAGGTTGTGCTCTTATATATCAGCTGAAGCTGTAGAATACGATTTCTGCTGTTGTTTTGAGAATTTTAGTCAATCATAGTGAATTAGTGATTGAGGATACCTTTGTAGCTGTATGAAAATTATTATTAGGCATTCTGCATGTTGAAGTCTGAAGATACCATTTCAGCTGTTTGAGAATTAATCTTTGGTTATAGTGTTTTGTTTTCCATTGTGTAATGAGTTGTTCAGCTTCGTAACAATTCCATCAGCAGTATTCTTTTTGTGATTATGCCGTGACATGAAATTTTTTTAACTCTTTAAAACCCTGAAGATAAATCTCCTAGTTGAACATAGTAGTAAGTAAATTTCATGGTCCACCATATTTTGCTCCGTCTTTCTATGAGGAGATTTTGCTCCTGATTGTATTATTCAATCTTAAAGTTGGTACTATTCTGAATTGAATAAAACTTTGTAGTTTGAGTTCACAATTCAGATATAGCTGTTGCATCTTTGTTATCATCTGCATAAACTTCTTACTGAAACATCAATTTCCACTCATTTATACTGCAAACCCTGTGTTTGCCTAGGGAAAGATGGTATCTTGTGTTTGTAAGGACATTCATTTAATACTCCGTATGTAACCATTTGTTCTTCCATAATAAATGGAGAGGAATGACTGGTTGATGCAGGACGAAACTTTAAAAGGCCCAAAGAGTCTTGAACTTAATAGTGTTACAGACTTTGGAATCCCATTATTTATATTTTTGTAGAAATTGTAAATTTTCTGTGAATTATTTTTTATAATTAACTATCCTTCTTAAATTAGGGAAAAATTATCTTTAGGGTTTGATTTGAAGTAGGAAACATGTTTAGGATTATTATAAATTACCGATTCTGTTAATCAAGGTAGATATTATCTTGATATTAAGACAATTAAGCTGTGTTAATTTTTATGCATTGTATCCCCATGATTGGTTCATATAGCCTAGTCGACAGTAGAACAGTGGTTACGTGGTTTCATTTCATCTGTATTGTGGCGTGTCTAGATAGAAGACACTTGAAAATACTGTAGTTCATATCATATTATGCAGATTTCAGAATGGTGGCGAGTTGATAATGTCTTGCATGCAACTTACGGATTCAGGATCAATTGATTCAGCTCTGTATAAGGCCTAAGTTTTTATATATTAACCACGAAGTACTGTAGTAGTAATGCTTGATCTCTGTTGCGAAAGTACTTGCAAGAAGAAAAACTTCGTAATGATATTATAGGTCTTTTCAAAGGTGTTAAGTAATAGGATATTTTAAGTTGGTTGATTCATATATTTTTTCTGATTAATATTTTTAATACAGTAAAACTTCTTTTGATTCTTTTTGAATTAATATCTGAATTTAACCGATTGCGTTTCCTTTTGGTTGACTAAGAATTGTTATAGACTTATTTCTCTGTTGAATGTTTCTACTCACATTCTGAGTAGAAGTCATCTCGAAGTTTGTATGATTCGTGAGTTGGTTTGCATGATAATAATATCAACACCTTTTTTGCTGAATTAAAATGTTTGGTCAGTTTCTGAGTAAAAACTCTCCAAAACCATATGTTACTTTAACATCCATAAGAGCCTGTGCAGGTGGTGGACATTTGTTGTTTGTGTCGGTAAAGTTTTTATTTGGTCTGTGAGTTTGTCCACATGAGGGTAGTGCCTTCAAAACTGATCTTCAATTGGGTAACCTCCTCCTTCCCCCTCTCTTGCCCTCTTAAAAGAGATGTAACAAATAAAGGTTATAGTCAGAGTCAGTCTACGCAAGATAGATCCTTGAAATATATATGCCTTGGTAGATTGTAGAGCTGAAAAGCTAAATACTGTTTATTAAAATAGGCTTAATCATGAATTAAATCTGTTTTTATTGGTGCAACAAGTTATTACACATTGTAACTAAATATTCTGTTTCTTTTATTAACAAAACACAGCACTCGGTTTCCTTGTATATGCTTGGAGAACTGTATTATGGGAACTGTATAATTGGAAAAAAGCTGCTACTGGAATATTTCATTTTGTGGGATACCTCTCAAAACTTGCACTGGCCCTAGTTTTCCATTTCATAGGTGATCCAATCACTTCTATCATCAGGTTAATTGAGGATTCCTTTTATACTGTCCGAGCTCTGTACTCCTGGGTAGTGGCATGTGCCCCCATCTCTGAGTTCACAACAATAATTATCCTGGCATCTACAGTATGTGCTATTGCAGAGGCTACAAATGCAGAGGCAGTAAGCAGCCAACCGTATCTTCTTACAATAGCAGGCATCACTGGTTTTGCTGCTGTCAGAGGCTTAATTTCTGAGCTATTCTTCTGGACACTTTTGATAGGTTTGTTTGGATTTGCTCGGTTTGTGAAGAAACGAGATTACGTTTCAGCTGCATTGCCTGCTGCAGCTGTTCTAGCTGCTGTCGGAGAACCGTGGGTTAGAGTTATAGTGATTGCATTGTATCTTGCATTGGCAATCATTCATCATTCAAAGAAGCCCTCAGACAAAAAAGAAGTTGAAGCTACTACAACAGGTAGAAGGGTTCCTATTCCGCTACTCTGTGCAGCAATGGCTATTGGTATCCGAGTTGCTGCTAAATGGGCTGGGTATCGACACCTGACTTGGATGATAGTTTGACTAGAATGGTGTCAGTCATCAAATTGGAAGAAGCCAAGCCTTGTCTTGAGAGTAGGATGGTTTATGTTGTGTAGATGTTAGCTAAAGCTACAAAATTTACGTCTTGGAATCAAAATATGTATTCTGCTAGTTCACTAATTTCGGCATTTTACAATTGTTGAGTGGAAATACTAGTATTAGTATAAAGATGAATTGATTTTGCTATATAGTGAAAGAGATTTCTATATTATATATGCCTACAAAATACGAAAGCTGCAATGCAAGTACCAAATAAAAACAACACATTATTTTCTTAAATATATTCTTTAAAAGAACTTCAAATCTATCTATCTATATTATTATAAGTGTAACATGATTTCGTTTGGTCAGTTGGTTAACACTTTCCTAAAAAATATGTTAATATTTTGCAAAAAAAAGTTTAAACAAATATTATTTAATTAAAATAAATAAATCAGGTATCTAATATAACTACAAACTCTATTAATTATAATCCAACTTGATATCTAAGCGCACTCAACTTCTTTATTAGTAGAAAATCAAACACTTCTAAAATTAATTTTATTAATTCAAATTATAATATAATAAAATATTTATTAAATCAATAAAAAAATTAAAAAAAACAATAGCAAATCATCCATATACACTGATATTCAAAATTCCCAGTTTCCTATAGGTCATGCACACGCCGTATAGATTGTGGAAGAAGAAAAGACTTTTTAAATTTTAACTATTGAAATTTTGAATCTTTCAATCATATAATACATACAAAATAATACGTAAATATTTTAAATTCCTTAATTTCAGTATAATATATAACCATTATTTTTATAATTTAGTTTTACGAAATAATATAATAATAAAATACAAATATTATAATTAGTCGATATATTGTACGGGTTATAAATTAGTATATATAAAAAGGAATGAAATATTTAATGTAGTCCATCGGAGATGCCCCTGAATAAGTGCTATTTTTGTTAAAAAAAAAGTGTTTTTATTAAAAAAAGTGCTACTGCAAGTTGTATAACATCGTTATTAATAAAAGTATTTGAAAGAAAACAAAAAAAATGGTAAATAATAAAAAAAATTAGGTAACTTGTTCGCCATTTTCATAACTAGGGACTTTTACCCGCGCGATACGCGTGCTAGCAAAAAAAATTAATTTTATTATTTTTTACGATTAGCACCAAATAAATTATTTAACCATTTCTTTTTATAATTTGAATATTTTATTTTTTGCCGGAAATCATGGTGTTGAGTTTAGATAAAAGTATCTCAAATAATATTGTCACGAATAGTTGCGATATGATGTTAGTTAAATTTTTTTGTTGCTAATATATAAGAGAAAAATAAAATTTTCAAATTAGACAATAACATGAATTATTTAATGTGGTTTAATTTTATGAAAAAATGTATAGATACCAAATTGTGGCCAAATTGAAATACAATTGACACATCTCTTATTCTTTTATCAGGCACCAAAAAGTTTTAGTTTTTATTTTTACTACAACTACAAAGTAACTATCACTTGAATAAAAAACAGAGGTATTATTGTTATTCACCGGGTCCATTTTGTTACTTCCTCCTCTATATGCACCCTTACATCATTGATTTCTTTTTCCACATACGGTATTACATATGATACTTCTGTGTATATCTTTAATTTTGTTGAACATTAGTGATGAGTGATTAAGTAATTGTTCGAATCTGATTTCATTCTTACATGCATGCTCTTCATATCATAAAATCAAATAACTATTAAGTAAACATATAATGATTTAACATTTATAAATGAAATGAATTATATTTAAAACTTGGGGATTGAGTTTGAGTTGATAAAATATTTTATATCAAATGTTACAATCATGCATTTGAGCAATCCATACTGTAGCGACTGGAAATTTCGCGACGTGATTAAGGGAATAAAGTATAATTCAGTATTGTAATTATAAATTATGTGCAAAATGAATTTTGTTGGTTAATTGTCTTTATTGTATATTAGTAACTGGGAACGTAAATGACCTTTCCAGTTTGATGAGTCAGCTACGCATGCTAGCAAAAATGTTTTTTTTATTAATTTTTACGATTCGCACCAAATAAATATTTTTACCATTTGAATAGTTTATTTTTCACTGAAATATAATGGTGTCGAGTTTAGGTAAAAGTCTGTCAAATAATATTGACATGAATAGTTTAGATAATGCCAAAATTAAATAATGTGATTTAATTTAATGAAAAAAAGATATACATACAATACAACACTCACATTCATTCTTAGATGACATCACATATTCTGCATCTTAAAAAGTATGTATAACGGCAAGTTATTAAAGATTTTCTAAACTTATGTACTGTATTAATATAAAGCATAATTATAGAATTTTTTGATTTTAATTAAAATACGTTAATAAAGCATTTATATTTCCATTCAATTTATAAGGAAAAGTAAAATATGAATTTAACATTTAAAATTAGGTTTTTAGGATGGACAAAATAGTTGAATAATACACAAACATATTCCAAAAAAAAAAACAAATCAGCATAACTCAATTACAACTCATACACTCTCAATTTAAAACAGACAAAACTCACTTAAAATTCACAATTCACACACTCTCTCTTTCAATTTGAAGCTAATTCAAGTAATTTATACTTAGAGCTTGAAGTGTAGCATTCAGCACAATAACCAATCCATACCATTTCATCGGGAGTACTCATTCCGAAAGAAGTAAGTTGTTCAATTATCTTTTACGTATTCTCATTGTAAGAATAAAAATTTGATGTTCGATTGATCGTTGAATGTAAATTGATGCAAAAATGGATCTAAAAGAAGTTCAGATATGTTTTGTTTGTACAAATATGGGTGATTTTTACAGAAAGGGGGAATTGGTAT
The DNA here is from genome assembly GCF_009905375.1 of Apium graveolens. Lineage (NCBI taxonomy): Eukaryota > Viridiplantae > Streptophyta > Magnoliopsida > Apiales > Apiaceae > Apium > Apium graveolens. The sequence continues at coordinate 275,355,445 of NC_133650.1, read as the reverse complement.
GTATTAGAATGTAGCTCTGTACTTTGTTAAAGTTCAATTGCTCATTATGTGATAATTGTAATTGTTATATATTAGAGTATCTGTTTTGCTTACTTTGTTCAAATTATGTAGTTTCTGGCATTGCCATTTTATGTAAACTATGGGAGTCACCTCCCTGGCGAGGTTAAGTTGTTAGAACCCTTAAATATTGTTTGGACAGGAAAATATCCGAGAAACTCTAAGAGCATCGAAAATCTGTCTGATATGATGAATTTCTACTTAATGAAGCCCTACCATATGGTTCTACTGGAATATGAAGGAGGAGCACAATTCAAATTTCAAGTATATAATCCGTATGCGGTGGAAATGAAATATACAGAAGTGGCATGGGATTCTGACTTGACATGGACTGATACCGAGCTAGAAAGACTGAGTACCACTTTTTGTTGTAATGCTACAACTAATTTTTGCACTGTTCATCACATACTTATTGAAGGCAAACATTTGTTGGGCACATCATTCACAGAGGTAACAAATAGACGTCCATATTTCAAAATTTATTTTAAAACATTGTCATTTTTTTAATGTGTTGTCTCTAATTATTTTGTTCCTTCTAGGTTATCAATTCAGATACTTGCGACAAATTGGGGTTATGTGAAAAGTCTCAAGTCATTACATTTTGTTTTGAGGATCAAGAATGACCTATACATGTAAAATGGGTTACTGACGCAGTCTTTTTTACTAATGAGCGGAATTGGTTCATTCGAGATACACAAATTAAAATTGGTGATACCATTGTTCTCTACCATATTGACGAAGCACTGAAGTTTAAAATATGTGTTTTTGATGAATCTGTCATTCCAAAAGATGGAACTTATGGAGGTATCTTGTCATTAACAGCTTCTATTTAAAAACCTGAGATTTTGAAATTGTTTCCCATGTTGCATTTTAACAGGTGAGGCAGATGATGTTCAACATTATGCCAAGTTTTTCAAGGTTATTACAGATCATATGTTACAGTTCGGGGAACTGGTATGTTTGTACTTTCTTCTTGTTTTATAAGGAGTCAATCACTAAAATGAGTTCTTGCAGTAATTGATAATCTTACTATGCAGGAAGTACCACATGTGTTTTACTGTCATCATGGTACAAAACTTGCCAATAACTTAAAGATTTTTCTCGGTGGTGGGATGAGTGCAAAATTTAAATTCTGTTTTGCGGAGAAGAAGATTTATGGGATGAATCAGTTTTTACGGAAGTATGTTGTAAGTGAGGATTATATTATATTTTTTAAATATTACGGTAATTCAGACTTCTAGATTTCTGTTTATGATACGACATGTGTAAATCAACTTCGTCATTGTTGTGGAACATACCGTTTTGAAGATTTCATGTTTCCTTCATGTTCTGAAGAAGTAATTGAGATTGATGATAGTTTCGATATAAAATCATAAGCACTTACTATTTTCTCTGTATGATACAAAAATATAAGAATGGTTTATGCGTTTTTGTCATAGTACTTTTCGTAATAAAAGTCTTTTTGTGTATCATATTTGAACTTGTTTACATTTGGTCATAATTTTTTACATTTGTGAGTATTTTGATGATGAATTGTGAATTGTATGTTGGTTGTCAAAGACTCACTCACAGAAAACTGTTTATGATGAGAGTTATGGAGACTTGCAGTTACCAAAGTTGTAGGTAACTGACTTGCAGTTATTTAACTGCACATTATAGAACAGGCAGTTATCAAAGTTTGATGCTTATATAAGGAAAAGGTACATGACCTCACACATACAATCACATTAACACAAACACCATCTCTTATATAGCGTGAAAAATGACTTCACGCAGTGCAAAGGGGAAACGATGGTTAGGGATTAAAAATGTGGCAATGGAGGAGTTGAACCAATTGGTTGTCACTTGCGCAAATTTCAACACTGATCTGGAAGATGCACATGTTTTCTTCTCAGAGTTGTATGCATCCATGAAAAGCAGACAATCTGATTTGTTTGCTCGTTCGGTTGGCCTCCAGGAACAGTTAAAGTAATCTTTACATGTCTATTTATTTTCATGTCTTACCAATTTCTGGACGTGTGCTTCATAATTTTATCTCTCTCCTTTACAGCAATATAGAAGATATTTTGCAGAATGGATCAAGGAAAACACGTGGAGAATCATCCCAAAGCAGTGACGAAATTCCATCATCTTATATGGGAAATCCACTCAGGTTCCTAGGTGATACGTCCACCTCCCTACGTGGTCATGAGACAACCTTGAAACTAAACGCTGCAGAGACGGTGAATGGCTTTCAAAAGTTTGGCGATGGGTGGAAGGAGCATCTTGCTAATTTGAATGGTCAGGCTGGTCAGTTGATTGAAGCAATTGGTAGAATTCGCATATTAGTGGATGATTATGGTCGCAATATATGATTCATATTTCAGTGTATTATTAGAAGAATGTTAGTATGTTAATGTTTAATCAACGTTACTATAAATTAGTGATAATATTATTCTGCAGAAAGTGTTTGTAAGATTATTGGATCAAAGTGAACATTGTTGTTATCTATATTCAAATTGCATCATTGTCTTCCATTCTACATGGAAAAGAGTATCATTGATTCTATTCTCAACCTCATTTTGCGTGTCGTATATGTAGAGTTGGCAGAATTTGGGTGAAGATCCATCTAACGGTACTAAACTCCCAACCAAATGATAGTTTTGACCTTGTAAGTGAAAACAATACGGAGAGCTACCTATATTTATTAAGTTATCAATCTTACCACCGGTGGAAGTGAATTGGAACATGCAGTTGTACACTCTTATGTACTGTTTAAAATGCACCACCAAGTAACAAAGAAGCTAGTGGTTCTGGTGATGACCTTTCTTTTGGCAAATGTATCTGACCATTACGACAACACATAGAAAATGTGGGCTCTTTACGCGGATATGATTTATTATTACGCTCTTCGTTCCACATAGTAGCACCACATTTATTGCACAACTTTGACGAAGGACCAAGATCCATATATCCACGCCACAAATTCTGATTCAATATTACATTTTCCATGTCATCATGATACATATCATCAATTCCAACATCTGAATCACTTGACTCTGAATCCATAAATTCAACCACATTGTCAAAATCTGATATCAAATTCCTCCTTTCCGGAGATGCTTGTTCTTTATCCTTTCCTTTACTCTTTCATGACTTCAGTTCATGGGGATTATGAAAACTTGTACGTAAAGGAGACGTCGCAGGTTGACTCATTCATTCATGTTCAATTATTTTATTAGACTTTGACAATGCGTCACCATTATTCATAGAGGATGTACTAGGTCTTTTTTGTTAGGTCACACACACTGTACAGGGGGTGAATACAGTGTAAAGTACAATCAAATCGAACTCTAATAACTCAAGTAACAGAAAACAGACTTTATTGAAACAATAAACTCTGTTACAGTATGGAACTGTTACCTCTCAGTGATGAACAAATATCACGAGAGCTGCTAGGGTTACAATGAATAATCTTCTCGAATATGATAACACTTATAGTGTAAACCCTATGTCTGTGTTTATATACTACACAGTTACAAGATAATCGCTAATTGATATGGAATATAATTCTGCTTCCTAAAATATATCAATCAGATATCTTTTCTTCCAAGTATTCTATTCTTCATAGAATTCCTTCTTCATGCATATCTCTTCTTATGTTTATCTCGATCTTCTTTCCTTTAATCAGCTACTGTCCTTATTTGAACGTCCTTCAGCACTTAAGTTCTGATATCCATCTTCTGATGATTATCTCCTGATAATATAAGTACTAATATCCTTAAGTCCTGACTTCCAGTAAATACTGATTTATCCTGTTCTAGTAAGATCTGAAAACTAAACATAAATCATATTAGCCATGACATTTTCAAATATATCTAACAATCTCCCCCAACTTGTAAATTAGCATAATAAACAAGTTTAATAGATATTTGATGATGTCAAAAACATTAAGTACAATTGCATGAGAATTAGACTAGATAACTACAACTTACAGTCCTTAAAGCTTTACCAATATTTAACTTCTGATAACAGCTTCATTCTGTACAAATATCAGAATTTAATCAGTTGTAGATCTTGACTTGGCTTCATCTTCTGATCTCTCTGATGTTAGGAGTTGTTCTGAGATAGTTCTTCAGCAAACATCTCTCAGCATATCTAAGTTCATCAATCATCCTCCTTTTAGCATCTTTAAGCTCTGCCGTATCTTCACCAATTTGAAAGATTGCAGCCCTGAGATCATTAATCTTGGATTTTCTTATTTCCTGATCCAGTCTGATCAAATATGCCTTATCAGACTCAAGATTGAATTCCACAGCCCTGTAACCCAGAAAGGTAGTTATAATCTTAGAAGTGTTGGGCTTCATTTCAACTATATCACCCTTGTGATCTTTGTACTTTGGAACATATGTGCTGTCAGACTTAACAGAATAAAGCCTTTTATGTCTCTGAATATGATCTTTCAAATAGTTTGCAGCACTTCCTGTCAATCTGTCATCCACTTGAAGTAAGAATAGTACATGCTCCAATTCTTCAAAATACTTCAATGGAATGGCATTTTGCCTTATATGATAAACCCTACCATCTGTCATGAAGTACAACAAGATGTGTTCTTTCAAGTAGGTATGGTAGACCATTTGTACAGATTCCATTTGATTCAATCTCTCAGGAGTTGCTCCAATACTTGGTTCACTCAAGGAAGTTGGATCATTGGTAGTGTTCTGTATTATTCTTTCATCAGCACTTCCCAATCCAGTTTTATCTCTTACTTCCTTTCCAGTAACTACTCTTGCTTCAAAACCACTTGTAGCAGTCTTCAAAGGTTGAGTCTATTTTGCTTTAGTGAATCCTGGTAGGAGTTTCTTTGATCTATCTTCTGATATCAAGTTAACTTGAGCTGTGTCAGAGGTTACTTGCTTCTTCAAAATATCATAACTTACAGTCTCTTGACTCTGAACAACTTGAGCCATGTCCGAGGTTGTTTTAAGAACTTTTCTTGAAGTTAGAGCAAGATCATCTTTTCATCAGTGATTTCTTCATTCTCAGGAGGCACATAAACCTTGATAGGTTCACCAACCTTTTCTTTACCCTTGGATCTTGGATCTATCTGCGGTTGTGATTTAGCCAATGTTGCTTCAGTATTTGTCCTTTCTTTTATCACAATGCCTTTGGGTTTTGGAAGTGTCTTTTCACCAGAAGCTTCAGATTTAGATGTGACTTTCTATGATTTAAGTCTGGCTTCTTCTTCCATTAAACTCTCCAAGTCCATTCCTGGATTTTCCTGAAGAAATAACTGTCTTGACATTTCTTTATCAAGATCTAAAAGTTCATCAAAACTTATCCTTTTACCAGTAGCAGAACTAATTCTTTTCCCAGTATCAGAACTTGTCATGTGACTTGTGATTTCAGCTTTTCTTGATGAGAAACCTCTACCTTGACTATGACCTCTACCCATTCCCGAGTTTCCTTGATCATCCTTTTCATCATCCTTCCCTTTCAGTGTCTTATCAGTCTTGCATTTGGACTTAATTACTTTCTCCCCCTTTTTGGCATCAACAGGTAATAGAAGAGAGACAAGCAATTCCACTGAGGCTTGGATTTCATTAAGTTGAGATTGCTGAGAAGCTTGATTTTTCAGAATATCATCAATCTGAGCTTGTTGAGTCTCTTGATTCTTCTAAATATAAGCAATCCTGTCAAAGGTAGGTTGGAAGAACTTTTTCTTATCAATCTTTTGAATTTGTTCCTGTTTGATGAATTCTTCCTGAATCTTGTGTAGCTCTGCATGAGTAGTAGAATTAAGACCGTGTAGATGTTTAGTACTCAATGCAGTGACTCTAAGTTGTGTTTTGAAATAATCAGTATTTAACATCTCATCAGCTTTTGTCAAGTGCTCAGCCAGATTCTTTGCAGATGGAACACAAGTAATTGAGTTCCATTCCTTAGTCCACTCCTGTCCTGCAGGAGTTTCACTCCAAGGCACTGGTGCTTCTCTTTTAACAAACTTCTTAACAAGTTCAGATTTAAGAACAGTTTGTTGAGGGACATGTCCTGAAGGACCTGCTTCATCAGCATCTGCATTTGGAGCAGCATCACCAGTATCTCTAGCATTTGCAGCATCAGAACTTATGGAATCAGTATCTTCTGATAAAACAACAGTATGAGTAGCAATGGAGGCTTCAGCATCCTCTAATTGCTGATCTGGTTCCAAGTTCTGATCAACAGCCATATCCTGATGCTCACATATATTCTGATCATCATCATCTAGATGCAGAGAAGGTGTAGTAGATAATTCTGGAGTTTGAGCAGCATCAGTAACAGGTGTTGTTGATGGATTAGTTGTTGTTGTAGCTTCTAAGCAAATTACTTCAGGCACAACCAAGGTCTGGATATCTATATCAGCACTTGTGCCTGTATTAACAGGAGATACAGTCTTAGGAGACACAGATGGTGTGTTGGCATTTTCAGGAACAGCTTCCTGAGTTGGAGTTGATGGAGAAACAGTGGCTTTAGCAGATTCTGGGTCTTGTGAGATCAGAGATTCCTGATCTCCTTCCTTAGCTGCTGCTTCCTCATCATCTGAAATTGGCCTTTTTGCCTTCTGTTTCTTGTATCTCTTTGAAGATATGGATTCCTTGGGAGTTTCAGCAACAGTCATTCTTCTAAGCCTTTTGAGAAGCTTAGATCCCCCGATTCCAGAATCCTTCTGAGAAGTCACTTTCTCAGCTTCTTTGACAACAGGTTCTGATGTAGAAACCTGTTCCTCACTGTCTGACTCATCTCTCAAAGCAATCCTCCTTCTCTTTTGAGATGTTTGAGGAACAGTCTTTGTCCTCTTAGGCTTGGAAGATGAAGGCTTCACAGTAGGTTCTGAGGATGAAGATTGAACTTTCTGTGAAGTGGTGAGATATGATTTGAGATATTTCCTGAGGGTTGGTTGAGTAGTATGGGTGGTATGTTCTGATGGTTGTTGTGGTGTTTGGGAGGTGGTTGTTGGTTGAACATCAGGATAAACAGATCTATAGGATTCAGGATCAGCATTTACTAAGATCTGTTTTACAGACTGAGGAATCTGTAAAGGTCTAACCACTTGTTTCTTAGTGTCAGCATTTACCAGGTCATTAAAGTAACGTTTTGCAACTTTGAAAGGTGGAGTTAAGGTACTGGCTAGTCGAGGTTCATCAGTACAAAAAGTATATATAAGTTGACAGAATCTAGCAAAGTAGACAACATTCCTATCCTCTGTCATCCTATCCCCGATAAAACCTATTACAGCAGTTACAAAATCAAAATGAGTTTGGTTAATGATGGCATACCCGATGTGCTGACTCATTATAGGGATGGCATCAAAATTTGAACACTTGTTCCCAAAAGCTTTAGTGATGCAGTCGAAGAAGAAGCTCCATTCCCTCCTGATATGAGCCCATTTCAACTGCCCAAGCTTGGCCAAACTCTGCTCATACCCCAAACTGGCCATTAACTCCTGAAGAGCTGATTTCTCTGGAGTTGAAAAAGTACATCCTTCTGGTAGATGTAGAGCCTTGCGTATTGTACCAGGAGTGACTGCATATGGAGAATCACCCACTTCGAAAACAATACTAGGAGTACCATTTTGACCACCATTATCAAAGTTTCCAGTCCTCCAAAATGTCAGAACTTGTTGGCTTGAGAAGACTGAAGGTTGGGTCAATGCATACCCGATTTCACTGTGTGCAAGAAGATCTTGCACAAAATGCAATTCAGACGGAGCTTCAGCATTATCAAGAATTGCAGCATAGTTGTTTGGAACAAATTTAGCTCCATCAATGATTAAATCCTTAGGTGCCATGAAAATAATCGAGATTTATAAGTGCCTGTTAGGTATTTGATAGAATGTCTATATGAAAAAACAACTTTAGAAGAAGAAAGAGAGTAAAAGCAAATAGAGAGAAAAAGTATAAAAGTGAATAAAAGATTAGAAAATCCTCTCTCTGTCTTACTTATACTTTTGAAAAAATGTAACCGTTGGACACCTGTCAGACATGCAGTAATAACGAATAGTTAATGGGCACGGGAAAACAGTAATCATTACTTACCCACTTGCAGTTTTTCAAGGAAAAACCGTTCCACTTACCCAGTTATTCCATTAATCAAGGTAAATCAGTTTTAATTCAGAATTGAAACTGTTCCCACTTATTTAATTTTTTACTACAACACCAATATTCTGAAAAAAAATTCGAGTGAAAATGACCAAAATAAATCAGATGAGCAAGTACTGATAAAGTAAAATCAGAACTTAATTTAAAACAAAATTTATATGGTCAACATAATATGAATATTTATCAGGATTTATCAATGCATTACAAAATATCTCAGAGACAAGATCTTGAAAAAAAACAAATTTCATTAATATATCAAGAGAATACATTCATGAAATTTAAATTACATCAGAACTTTTACAAGATTGCCCTAAGCTGCTAAACCTAACGTCAACAGCCTTTGTCCTAGCTCAAGAAGCAGGGCAAGGCTGATGATGAAGAAAAACAGGAAGAAGAAAATAAATCATTTCTTCTTCCTACTCTCGACAAACAGAATAGCGAGTCGTATGATTCGCTCTTGCTGGCGGAGAGCTTCCAGCCTTTCCTCCTTCAATCACTCCAGATGGCGATGGTAGTCTATGTAGAAGAACAGGAGGTGGGTGAGTACCTCATGGGGAACTGAGTCATATATCTCATCAGGAATGGCAGTGACGTGCCATTTCTGCTGTCAATCGGCACAGCTCAGCTCCATGTTGAATGTTTCATAGTTCAAAAACATATTGTAATTGACCATGGTGTTTTTGATATAAAGATTATGAAGGTGAGTTTGTGATAAAAGATTTGATGGGAAGGCTGATGTGAAGTGGTTGTTTATATAGGCAAGAGAATGCCAGGAGACGCAAAGAAATTTAATGCTGACAGGTAGAATTAATTCTACCTTGTCTCCCTAGACTTGGAAAAAGAAAAACAGTCATTGGAAAGTAAAACATGGTTTAATGCGCACAAGTAGCAAGTAAAAATTGACTGTGCATGTACGAGTATCACTATCCCTAAATATAGTGACTGTTAATCTTCCACTTCAACATATTCTGGTTTAAACTGAGACTGTTTGCAAATTTTATCCACAAATAAGTCAAGTAAAGAATCAGAATTTAATATCAGAACTTAGACTTATATCAGAACTTAACAGTCATCAGAACATAATTTCTTAACTTGATAAATGAATGCCTATCTTAGTAAGTCCTCACACATCCCTGCCCCCTCACGTCAATCCCACGAGATTCAATTGGAATCCTTAAAAGAGGTATATGAGATCAGAACTTAATCATCAGAACGTGCAATCAGAACTTGTCCTCAGAATTTGTGCAATGTGACACAATAACTGTTCATCCAAAACAACATAGATCACCACAGTAATGTTCATCATTCATATGGAGTGTTTAGTGTGTGCATTAAGCTAAATATCAGACAAAGAGAAAAGTCTGATTCACTTTAGTACATCTTAGAAATAAGGCATAACTAAAACTTTACTAAAAACCTGTCATTATTCTGAAACCTACTATTGAATGAATTCATGCTTGAGTCCACCTCAACTATTTTGTGCTAATTTTGTGCATCTTTTTAAATTCTATTTTACAGTGGCTTCTCAGTGTAAGTGAGTCACAACTGCTTATCAAAATTTATGCTATTATCAGAGTATTTCTCCAGTAATCATAGAGTGTGAAAAATCACCAAGAAAATATTTTATTTGCTTTTCTGATGCATATTACTTAATACCAGCAATGCACTTGGGTCTTCCCTTCCACATTTTTTACTCTAGATCTCAAAGGAGTACCTGATTTTTAATCCTTGTTTCTTTTTCTATTTCTTTTGATAAGTGAGGTTTATCAGCACTTAGTACATTCAACAGATTTACTAGCATCAGAACTTAACAGATGAGTAGCATTATTCTAGTTTGCGACTTAATAATAATATAGACAAAGTAAATTCAACTAAGCTCAATATCAGAATTTGCTTGTGTCAATAGATTTCCACAGAAATAATTAATTCTAACATGGGATCATTAGTATATTGAAGATTACTAGGTCAGCATCTAGCACAAGTATCCTCATAGGAGTGAGTAATTATATTAACAGACATATCACAATCAGAGTTTAGAAACTTACATCAGACAACAGTCAGTACTTTAGCAAATTTTCAATTAAGCACAAAATACACAAAGAGAGTAATTTCTATATATACTGATCATAAAGTCTGATGCATCAGAACAAAACTAAGCAGATTTAGAGAAAGAACCTAAAATCATTCCAAGTTTATTTACCAATCTTGTAAAGGTAGATTCACACAGTGGTTTGTGAAGATATCTGCTAGTTGTTGATCTGTTGGAACAAAGTGCAATTCCACTGTACCTTCATCCACATGTTCCTTGATGAAGTGGTACCTGATGCTGATGTGCTTTGTCATAGAGTGTTGAACTGGATTACCTGTCATAGCAATAGCACTTTGATTATCACAGTAAATAGGGATTTTGAAATATGTTAACCCATAATCCAGTAACTAATTCTTCATCCAAAGAATCTGTGCACAACAGCTTCCTGCAGCAATATACTATGCTTCTGCAGTTGATGTGAAAATTGCCTTTTGTTTCTTGCTAAACCAAGAAACCAATCCGCCTCCAAGAAATTGGCAGCTTCCACTTGTGCTTTTCCTGTCAATTTTGCAACCTGCAAAATCTGCATCTGAGTAACCTATTAGTTTAAAATCTGATTCTCTGGGATACCACAATCCCAGATCAGCTGTTCCCTTAAGATACTTGAATATTCTTTTTACAGCTGTTAAGTGAGGTTCTCTTGGATCTGCTTGAAATCTTGCACAAAGACAGGTAGCATACATGATATCAGGTCTACTAGCAGTTAGATAGAGTAGAGAGCCAATCATACCTCTGTAATCAGTAATATCTACTGATTTACCAGTATCCTTGTCCAGTTTTATTGTAGTGGCCATGGGAGTGGATGCACTTGAACAATCTTGCATTCCAAATTTCTTCAGCAAGTTTCTGGTGTACTTAGTTTGACAAATAAAAGTGCCTTCTTCATTTTGGTTGACTTGAAGGCCCAGAAAATAGCTAAGTTCCCCCATCATACTAATCTGATACCTTGACTGCATTAGTTTGGCAAACTTTTTGCAAAGTCTGTCATTTGTAGATCCAAAAATGATATCATCAACATAAATCTGGACCAGAAGTAAGTCCTTTCCATGGTTGAGGTAGAACAGTGTTTTGTCTATTGTTCCTCTGTTAAATCCACTTTCCAGAAGAAACTGAGCTAAAGTCTCATACCATACTTTAGGAGCTTGCTTAAGTCCATAAAGTGCTTTATCTAGCCTGTAGACATAATCTGGATATTTGGAATCTACAAAGCCTGGAGGTTGTTCGACATATACTTCCTCCTCCAATTCTCCGTTGAGAAAAGCACTTTTCACATCCATTTGAAAGACAGTAAACCTTTTTTGAGCAACATAAGCCAAAAATATCCTTATGGCTTCTAACCTAGCAACTGGTGTAAATGTTTCATCATAATCAATTCTCTCCTATTGAGAATATCCTTTTGCAACCAGCCTTGCCTTATTCCTTGTAATTATGCCATCACTGTCAGTTTTGTTTCTGAATACCCACTTTGTACCAACAACAGATCTATTCTTTGGTCTTGGCACCAGGGTCCAGACTTTGTTTCTTTCAAATTCATTTAGCTCTTCCTGCATTGCTTGCACCCAATCAGCATCTTGAAAAGCTTCTTCCACTTTCTTTGGCTCAGTCTGAGAGAGAAAAGAATTGTAAAGACATTCATTTGAAGTACATGTTCTAGTTCTGACACCTGCATCAGGATTTCCAATTATCAAATCAGGTGTATGTGATTTAGCCCACTTCCTTGCGGATGGAAGGTTTTCTCTAGAACTGGATGCTCCCCCATGATCCATACTGTCTTCATTTTCATTTTCTGATGCTCCCCCTGAAACTATGCTCTCTGAGTTGGATTCTTCAGAATTTAGATTTTCAGAACTATCAGAACTTGGCTTATCAGAATTTGACGGATCAGAACTTGAAGAGCCAAATGTATGTTCTGATGCTCCTTGAGATGTGGTAAGATCTTGAGTATGCTCCCCCTGCATAGGTGCATCTTTCTTTGGCGTAGTCACCACAGTTTCAATAACATCAGAGTTTAATCCATCAGAGTTTACAGTATCAGGACTTAGACTGTCAGGATTTTCGGTATCAGAATTTGAGTCTTCATTTTCAAATCTCAGCTGATCATGATCAATAAAATCTTCAAGTCCAGTAATCTTCTTGTCATCAAAAGAGACATTGATAGATTCCATGACCACTCTTGTTCTCAGATTATAGACTCTGAAGGCTTTTATGAAAAGTGGATATCCAACAAAGATTCATTCATCAGCTTTTAGATCAAATTTGGATAGCTGTTCAGGATGAGTCTTGAGAACAAAACACTTGCATCCAAATACATGAAAATACTTCAGATTTGGCTTCTTTTTCTTCACCATCTCATATGGTGTCTTTCCTTGCTTGTTAATGAGTGTTGCATTTTGAGTAAAACAAGCAGTCTGCACAGCTTCAGCCCAGAAATAGGTTGGAAGCTTTGCTTCTTCAAGCATTATACGTGCAGCTTCAATGAGAGTTCTATTCTTTCTTTCAACAACTCCATTTTGCTGTGGAGTTCCAGGAGCAGAGAATTCCTGCTTAATTCCATGGTTTTTGCAGAACTCTTCCATTATCAAATTCTTGAACTCAGTACCATTATCACTCCTTATGGTTTTCACAGAGTCTTTGACCAATTTATCGAGTTGTTTGACATGATCAATCAAGATAGATGCAGTTTCACTTTTTGTTTGCAAGAAATACACCCATGGGTATCTAGTGAACTCATCTACTATGACCAAGGCATATTTCTTCTTTGCAATAGACATGACATTCACTGGACCAAATAGATCAACATATAGTAGATGATAAGGCTCAAGAATTGATGATTCAGTCTTGCTCTTGAATGAAGATTTTCTTTGTTTGGCTTTTGACAAGAATCACAAAGGCCATCAGGAGCAAATACTGACTTTGGCAGTCCTCTCACAAGATCTTTCTTGACTAGTTCATTTATATTGTTGAAATTTAAATGAGAGAGTTTCTTGTGCCAATTCCAGCTTTCTTCAATTGATGCTCTACTCATCAGACAGATTGTAGAACCATCAGTACTTGTTGAAAGCTTAGCTTCATAAATGTTACCACGCCCGTATCCTTTCAGAACAACTTTTCCTTTAGATTTACTCACAACTTCACAGTGTTCTTCAAAGAAATCAACATGATAACCTCTGTCACAGATTTGACTTATACTCAGCAGATTGTGTTTAAGTCCTGAGACTAGAGCTACTTCTTTAATGATGACATTCCCAAGATTGATATTGTCATATCCCAATGTTTTTCCAATGTTGTCATCTCCATAAGAAACACTTGGGCCAGCTTTCTCCATAAAGTCTGATAGCAGGGCTTTATTTCCAGTCATATGTCCTGAACATCCGTTGTCCAGAACTAGGATATTTTTCCTGTTGCCCTTTGTTTCAGCAGCTTCAGAACTGCTCTCAGCACTTTCTTTATCAGCATTTACCATCAAAGCATAGTTCTCCTCACTTTCAGAGTCTGAGGTGTCTGTCCAGCTTTTCTTCTTTGTGACAAGACCCTTGCCTTTGTCACCCTTCACTTTCTTGCAATCAGGAGATATGTGGCCTTTCTCACCACAGTTATAGCATTTGACATTGGTATAATCTCCTCTATCAGACTTTCCTCCTCTGTCCTCAGATCTTCTAAAATTCTTCTTATCAGAACTTGTGCCTTTCCTGGAAAACTTCTTTCCCTTCCTGAACTTTCTGTATGCAATCTTTGTGATCCCCTTGTCTTTCCTTGAGGTAGCTGCCTTAGGGGATTCTTCTTCAGCTTTAAGAGCAACTGTCCTTGACTTTCCTCCTTTCCTCTTACTTCTTTGTTTCATCTCAGGTTCATGAGTCTTGAGCATTCCATAAATTTCATCAAGAGTTGTTTCATCAAGACTGTAGTTGTCTCTTATTATTATTGCCTTCAAATCCCAACATTCAGGAAGAGCTAACAGGAATTTAAGGTTTAAATCTTCAAGATCATACTCCTTATTAACCAGTGACAGATCATTCAAGAGTTTGACAAATCTATCATATAAATCAGTCAATGACTCATTAGCCTTTGAGTCAAAGTGTTCATACTCTTGAGTGAGTATTGTCTTCCTGTTCTTCTTAATTGTATCAGTTCCCTGACACCTTGTTTCCAAAGCATCCCATATCTCCTTTGCAGTTTTGCAGTTAATTACCCTGTTTGACATTACATTATCAATGGCACTATGCAGTAAGTGTCGTACCTAAGCATCCTTAGCAATTGATGCGATATCTTCAGTAGTATAATCACTCTTCTCCTTTGGTACAGTCTTTACTGCTTCACCTGCAACTGCAACTGCGAGCTTGGTTGGTTTGTGAGGTCCTTCCTTGATTCTATTAAGATATTTTGGATCTGTAGCTTCCAGAAACATGGTCATCCTCACCTTCCATATGGCATATTCAGATGGTCTTAGTATGGGAACTCTGATGGTCTCATACCGACCTTGAATTTGTGTCTTTGGAGGTTCTTCAGTTTTGGTAGGCTTAGTTGGAGTTTATGTGTCAGACATGATTGTGTTTGGATCTTAAACTGTATGTGCGTTAACAAATAGGCTCTGATACCACTTGTTAGGTCACACACGCTGTAGAGGGGGTGAATACAGTGTAAAGTACAATCAAATCGAACTCTAATAACTCAAGTAACAGAAAACAAACTTTATTGAAACAATAAACTCTGTTACAGTATGGAACTGTTACCTCTCAGTGATGAACAAATATCACGAGAGCTGTTAGGGTTACAATGAATAATCTTCTCGAATATGATAACACTTATAGTGTAAACCCTATGTCTGTGTTTATATACTACACAGTTACAAGATAATCGCTAATTGATATGGAATATAATTCTGCTTCCTAAAATATATCAATCAGATATCTTTTCTTCCAAGTATTCTATTCTTCATAGAATTCCTTCTTCATGCATATCTCTTCTTATATTTATCTCGATCTTCTTTCCTTTAATCAGCTACTGTCCTTATCTGAACGTCCTTCAGCACTTAAGTTTTGATATCCATCTTCTGATGATTATCTCCTGATAATATAAGTACTGATATCCTTAAGTCCCGACTTCCAGTAAATACTGATTTATCCTGTTCAAGTAAGATCTGAAAACTAAACATAAATCATATTAGCCATGACATTATCAAATATATCTAACATTTTTCCTATCACTGCTGAAGAGTGAACAAATACTTCAGCATACAAATCAGTGAATGGTAATAATGGGATCAATTTTTATAAATTCGCATATCAGGAAACATGTAATAACAAAACGTACACATGGGATCTGTATAAATCTTCTCAATATTAGGTCTTTTTCCTATCACTGCTGAAGAGTGAACAAATACTTCAACATACAAATCAGTGAATGGTAATAATGGGATCAATCCCAGCAAGGTAATTTTTTTTATAAATTCGCATATCAGGAAATATGTAATAACAAAACGTACATATGTGATCTGTATAAATCTTCTTAATATTAGGGCCACGTACCCTACATTTCTTAGCTGCAACAAAATACACAAATGGATTTTCAATTATTTTCACAACAGTAAAAACATGAAATCTTATAAATGAACATGCATAATCATGTATTATGTGCATCACACAAAACTTACGCTGTGGTATTGTCTTCCTATTATCAACATTAGGACCACGTAATCTACATTTCTTAGCTGCAGCAAGAAATAACAATGGATTCTTATTGGTCATAACAACAAATAAAACATAAAGTATTACAAATTTTATATATTAAAAAATTCATAAACTGATTAATACGTAACACACATGATTCTTCTAAAGGCGTAATCTTTTTTTTTGGTTATTCGTTGAAACACTGTTATTACTAGCTAAAAGATTCTCAATATTGCGACCACGTACTCTACGTTTCACAGCTGTAACAAACAAAATAATATAATATTAGCAATTTAGTAAACGCAACAGAGCATACAAAAATCTTTATTTCAGTATAAAGTTATAATATAATGTACACGGCAAATTGGTAATATATGAGAGTGTAGCAGGTTGATCCATGCGCCTAGCAATTGGAGTGTTATCCTCTTCAACTGTAATCCCCGAAATAAGTGAAATTTGTACACTGACAGGCGTGCTATTTGGTCCACCAAGAGGTCTCAAACCCACACTTCTGCTCATACATTTCAAATCTACAACAAAAAAAATAGAATAAATAGTCATACAAACATTCCCACTTCTGCACTTTACATTGGTTAAAAAATCGAAATACCAGTGAAGGAAGTCCGGGTGGTTCTATTAGACGAAATATCAGCAACAAAAATAGATGGATTGTGTGGACTGGAATCACGCAATACATTTGTATTACTATTGAATAATGGCTGTAAAGGAGACCTAAATCCAACTACAAAATGCATATGAATCATGAGTTCCCAACATTCACTAATGTAACAGATAATGAACAAATATAATGGAAAACATACCAGATGATAATGCAGAACCTGGTGACTGTGTATTCGAGACCGTAACATTGGGACTCTGATTTTCTTTTTCAACACATACGTTTCTACGCTTCACAACTGACTCAATGAGATGAATATAAGAACATGAATTAGATTATAATCTACATACAAAATGTAAGAGGAAGAATGATATTCACCATTCGACTCAGAAACAGGAAAACTTGTGATAGCCTGGAACATAGAAGATTGATTTGAGCCTTGGTCTGATGAATCTTGGCTACGAATCAAACGTTTCAACCCTACGAACAAAAACATAAAACCATTCAAAATCATATAACACTTAACGTGCATGATAGTTAACAGTTATTCATGATGAAATCAAACCTAAAAGTGATGTCCTTGCAGAGCCTGAGCCTTCCAGGGAGCGAGAATCCATGCTTGACTGGAGATCGTCGGAGCAAAATCGTTGGATTGAGAAGAACGGCAGAGGAAACCTATTAATCAGTTACTACATTTAGCACCAGTTTGAGAGAGAAAAAAATTCAAAAAAATTTGAGCGTACTAATCAGTTGCTACAATTAGGGGGGTCTAGCTGTATAATAGGTTAGTTTGTATATGGGTTATAAAATATTTAAATCTTAAAAGATCCATGGATATGTGTATAATATAATGTTTTATGTATAAAAAAATTAAATGAGTCATGGATTGTGGGTCATGGGTAAATTTAGTGGGTAAATTCTAAATGGGCATTAATAGCATTTAAGATAATATAGAAATATAGATTACATTTTAAAAATATTATTAATAAAAATATTCACTTGGCATCATTTTTTTATTCGCTAAATAATGGAACGAGAGCGGGCGCACATAGACCTAGCAAGAAAAAGAGGAAGTAATCTGATTAGCAAGGCCCAGTGATCAAATGGGCTTTTCTGGTCACCAACCCAAACCTTAAATTTAGGGTTCTGCAAACTCCCCTGATCCTATATAAACATACCCCAATCCACCTTAATTCTCTCATTCTCAGCCTCCATCCATCGCATAGTTTACATCTTCAATTTAATCTTCAACCTTTTTTTACAAAAATTATATATGTATATTTTACTGATTTATGCACGTAGCACCCCGGGCTTCTCCGAAGGCATCAATTTGCAGGTATGGAGAAGGAATTTTGCTCAAGGCATCCTCTTCTCTTAGTCTTCAGGCATTCTCTGACAGTGATTGGGCTTCTTGTCCTGATTCTAGAAAATCAATCACTGGTTATCTTTTACTTCTGGGACAGTCACCTATAACTTGGAAATCTAAGAAACAGTCTACCATTTCTAAGTCTTCTAGTGAAGCTGAATACAGAGCTCTGGCTTGTGCTGCTGCTGAGATTACATGGCTAGTTAGACTGCTTGGTGATTTTGGTATAACAGATTTGACTCCTGTAACTCTTCATTGTGACAATCAATATGCTTTACATATTGCTAAGAATCCAGTCTTTCATGAAAGGACTAAGCATATCGAAATCGATTGCCACTTTACTCGTGATAAAGTTTTAGAAGGGCTCATTCAGCTGGCTTACTTACCTACTAATGCTCAGCTTGCAGACTTTCTTACAAAATCTTTACCTTCACCTCAGTTCAATCTTTTACTTTCCAAGTTAGGCTTGATTGATTCATCCAATCCTAACTTAGGGGGGGGGGGTATTGGAGCTACTACAACAGCTCCACACACTAGTTATGCTGAAGATCATGCACACCAGAATATACTTCCATATTCCTCTCCCACTTGCCACCATATGACAGCTGTAAAAGTTAGTTAGACATAGTTGGTTATAAAGTAGTGTTTACTCTTTTTTGTTGGTTAGCAAGCTTAATGGCTAAGATACAATCTGTAAAAATAAACTCTCTCAATTGTGCTTCTCTCTAAGTTTAGTTCTTCTTCTTCACTAGTAATGTACAGAACATCTGCTGGTTTTCATTAATGGAGTCTGTTACATAAAGTTCATGTTCATCATCTTCTTAATTTGCTGATTGTTACTTGTATCTAAAGAGCGTAAATGACAAAGTTTATCAGTTACCCTATGTATTACATCTCTCGGGATATTATATCAATCACTTGAAAAACAATTTTGAACAGAAGATATCAACATGGAAGATTCAAAATAGATAAGTTATAAATTGACTAAAGCAAAAAAGATACATAAATAATGAAAGTAAATAACTAACCCCACAAAATATCTCAACAGATGAAATTATGTAACAATTTGTCCTTCACGCCTTGAACGACCACGAATCGATATTATGTCATACAGGTACTTCAATAGAGTTCTTAACACGAATCGATAGTGTTTTGTTTTAAAGTTTAACTATCCAAATTTTGAATCATTCGATATAATACATACAAAATAATATGTAAATATTTAACTTCATTAATCTCAATAATATATAATTACCGTATTTTATAAATTATTTTTAGAAAATAATAAAATTATAAATGTATAATTACTCCGTACATGGCACAAATTATAGGCTATTATATATAAAAAAGAAAGGAATATTTAATGTAGTACATCGGATATGCCCCTTAATAAGTGCTATTTTTGTTTAAAAAGTGTTTTCTTATATAAAAAGTGCTATCGCAAGTTGTATAACATCGTTAAAAATTGGTAAATAATAAAAAAAAATACACAACCTGTTCGCCATTTTCATAATTACATTTTAAAAATATTATTATCGTTTTTTTTATTCGCTAAATAATGGAGCGAGAGCGTCCCAGCAAGAAAAAGAGGAAGTAATCTGATTAGCAAGGCCCAGTGATCAAATGGGCTTTTCTGCTGGGCCTTTCTAGTCACCAACCCAAACCTTAAAATTAGGGTTCTGCAATCTCCCCTGATCCTATATAAACTTACCCCAATCAACCTTAATTCTCACATTCTCAGCCTCCATTCACCGTATAGTTTACATCTTCAATTTCATATCCATCTTTTTGTTTTTTACAAAAAATATATATGTATATTTTACTAATTTATGCACGTAGCACCCCGGGCTTCTCCGAAGGCATCAATTTGCAGGTATGAAGAAGAAAGCCCCAATGCTAGTGCTATACTTTCGCCGTCAAGTGTTGCAGTTTAGCCTTTTTGTACCTTACTCCTTCGTGGCTTCTCTTTGTGTCAAGTCGACGGCTAAATTAATACTCGATAAATTATTAACCTCTCCATAAATAAATTTTTGTTTTGTTTTGTTTTTCGCGTATGCTATGTGGTTATGTTATGATTTGCCTCACACACCTTTAGCCTTTTTTCTTTAAATTAAAAAAATACAGGAAAAAAGGTCTAGTCATTGAGGCAGATATTCTCTGCGGTGTTTAACGTGGAGGTTTAATTAATTCTTTCATTGTTTTACCTCTAAATATATCCGCTACATAATATTTTTGTTGAATGTTTAGTTTTGTGGCTATGATTATAAATTATCCGCGCTTCTGAGAGCAATCAATGAAGCATAAAGGATAAAAATGGTTGAATTTCTTGATATGAGCCTATTTCAATATTGTTTTGTTTATTAGATGAAAAAATTGGCAGTGATGATTGAAAACACAGCTTTAATGCCAGTTCTGCTTCAGAAAATTCTTGATCGAGAGAGCTGAATTAACCTGAGCCTTATTTTGAATTGAAATTCAGTTGATTATTGTGTTGAATTTGTTAAATTAATTGCGTTTTGTGTTTTGCCGGTGATGATATAATCCACTGCAATGAGGTGTGGTGGAAGCAGGACCCTGTTTACAGGGAGAACCACCTGTCGAAATCACATTTCATATGATATTACTGGATTTTACTGAGGCTAAGCTTTTTTAATCGAAATCGAATTTGATATTTGAAATGAACATGTTTTAAAATTCTTATGTGATGCGATGAAGATAGAATATCTAATCCCAGCTCTATTAGATCTTTCTTAGTGGAAGGTCAAGGACTATACTTGTATTATATTTATCTGAGCTCACATTGTTCAGTTTAATTTGTTATGATTGTTATGTAATTGCGTTATAGCTTGAATGAATTGCGGTATTGAGTTTTAACTATGCACTATGCTGTTGAAAATGATGTGGGCTTAGTGTCTGAAAAACTCAGAAAGTTATGTGATATCATCAGCCTCTTCCTCAGTTTGTTCAACAGGATTGGGGTCAAATCAAAGCACAATATTTGTTATAAATTTGAGTATTTTAGACTTGATTGTTTTTGCGTATTTTAGTGTCTTGTAACCATTCAAATAGGTATAGAACTTTAGTTGACCACTGACCACTGTGTTAAGGAATGAGTTGGTATTATATTTTACGTTTTGTCTAAGAAAGAGTGTTTCCTAATGTTTCTTTTGTTGTTTCTCAATGCTTAAAATTTCGCAAAGCAACCCCTTATTGGAGAGTTTGTCAGAAATTTTTATGTGCTTTCATGATCAAGTCTAAGAGGTGTTGTGCACATCAGCAATAATATCATCCATTCTTAACTCTTGCATAATGTCGAAGACCTTCCACGACCTCGTATGATAACAAATGTCAGCTATTCCCAACTCTTGCATAATGTCTACGGAGGGGAGAACTCCGTGGAATATTAATTTTACAGAAACATTGGCACTGGCTGGAAAAAAACCATTCAACATACCTGAAAAGGTTAATAAGATATTGCAGAATTTCTACTATGCAATTTTGTAAGAACCGTAACATGATTGAAGGACATTCACGTAGAAATATCTGGCATAATATGTTTTGAAACTCCTGGAAGGAGTTTGGAAGTTCATTGTTGGATTCCAGTGAACATATTTTAGAGGTCATTTATTAATTCTGAATGATAATTTCCAGATGAATGAATGAGTAATCTGAACTATGAATGAGATATGCTTTTTTGACAAAAAAGGTATATAAATTTCTGAATGAATATCTTTTATATTTTATTTTTTTTTTAAATCAAAAACGACTTTCATTCAACAAATCAAATCAAACGAAAGAGCCTCCAACAAACACGTAGGAGGAGACGTGAAAACAATATGGGAATTAGCTAAACAAGGGACTCTAGCCAATGTATGTGCTACCTTGTTGGCTTCTTTCCGAATAAAACAAACTGAAACTGCTATCATACTTAGTAGCTCTTCCTTACAATCTTCAACAATATCACCTACTTCCAGCAGATTCTTCTTTCCTCCTGTTATTGCTTTGACACCCAGCATAGAATCAGACTCTAGAGTTACCAAATCAGTACTGAAACTCTCCTCCTTAATCCAAGACAACGCCTCCCTGATCCTTTTAACCTCAGCCTCCAAAACAGATGCAACCATAGGAAAACACATAACTTTCCCTGCAATAAACGATCCCAGGTGATCCCTTAAAACCATCCCTATCGAGAAATTCTGGGAATTTGGAAAAACGGATGCATCGACATTGACTTTGACAGCACCCATATCTGGTTGATACCATTTTTTATCACCTTTCTCCACTAATAGTCTTATCTGACCACTGGTACTTGTAGGTTTCTTCTTCGCCTCCAACCACTCTGAATGCATCTTAAAACTACTGTCCATAGCAAAAGCAGCTGTGACAACTTTCCCATCCCAAACTCTCTTGTTCCTCCAATACCACACTCCCCATAAAACTATGCAAATTTTAGCCACTTCATCTGCAGTTGCAATACTAATTTTCTCTAACAACCAGTCGTGGGCATACTCTACATTACTCCAATCATACACTAAGCCCACATGATGCCGGCAATCACCTGCGAAATCACAATCGAAGAACAAATGTGCCATGTGTTCTATATCTCTCAAACACATCGGGCATGTGATAGGAACACTAACTCCTCTAGCACTCAGTTTCCTTCTAATCGGGATGACATTGCGACAAAAACGCCAAATAAAAACCTTGACCTTATGGGGAACTCTCAGATGCCATACTTTCTTCCAGCCAATACTTTGCACAACAACTTCATCCCCAAAATTCTTGTTAACCCAATAATGATAGCCTGATTTTGCACTATACTCCCCATTATTCGAAACCGTCCAGACGACCCTATCTGCAATATCTCTCTGAGGTATGTGTAATGCTAGAATAGCATCTGCATCTTCCTTCAAAAAGCGTTCTCTGATCAGCGGTTGATTCCACTTCCTCTCATTATTGTAAAACAGACTAGAGACAATATCATTCCTACCAGCATAGAACTGATTCGATTCAACACATAAATCCTTCTTTGTTCGCAGCCAATGATCCTTAGTGGCTTTGATGTCATTCCCGTTCCCCAACACCCATCTGAAACCACCCGAAAATTCCTCTTTAGCTGTCCAGATACCCCTCCATATGAAGCTAGGTCTGTTACCTATACTTGCTTTCAAAACTGTGGAACTTGGAAAATATCTAACTTTGAACAGCCTGAAAACAAGAGTATTTGTATCGTGCATAAATGACCAAACATGCTTGCCAAGTAATGCAATGTTGAAGCCATATAAGTCCTTGAAACCCAACCCTCCTCTACTCTTAGCATAACTTATTTTCTTCTAGGATAGCCAATTCAAACCTTTCTGATTTCCCGCTTTACCAGATCTCCACCAATAGTTATTGTACATTTGTTCCAGCTCCTAACATATGGACTTAGGGATTAAGAAGCAAGACATGCTATAGGCTGGTATGGCTTGGGCTACATTTTGAATCAGAACAGTCTTACCAGCTTGTGATATTAGTTTTGCTTGCCAAGATTGAATACGCTTGCTGGCCTTATCTTTTAAATAACTAAATACTCTAGTTTTGATCTACCTACGAGTGAAGGTAAACCGAGATATAAAGTATTTGCCAAATCATTGTGAACCCCGAGGATTGAGGAAATCTCCAACTGTTTATCACGTCTGACATTTGCACTGAAGAACACTCCTGACTTCTGGAAGTTGACTGATTGCCCCGAACAAGATTCATAATTTACCAACAATTGCTTTATACTCATGGCTTCCTCCACTGTTGCTCGGAAGAAAAGGAAACTATCATCAGCAAAGAGAAGGTGTGATACCATTGGAGCTCCTGGACAAATTCTACAACCACTGACTTCACCACTTGTTGCTTCATCAAGGGCATCTGATAAACCTTCAACATATATTAAAAAGAGATAGGGGGAGAGAGGATCCCCCTGTCTTAGCCCCTTCTTTGGCGTGATTGGACCAATAACAGATTCATTGAAACTGAAATTTTACGTGACTGTCTTCACACACATCATCATCCAAGCAATCCAGGTCTCACAAAAACCCATAACGACCAACCTTTGGCGGAGAAAAGACCAATTCACTCTGTCATATGCTTTGCTAATATCCAATTTGAGAGCTACTTCACCTTCTGTTCCATGTTTTTCCAGGCTCATATGATGGATTAATTCGAAAGCTACTAGGACATTGTCCGTAATGCTTCGACCTTTAACAAATGCAGACTGATTTTCCGAAATGACAAATGGCAGAATAATTTTCATTCTATTTGCAAGGACTTTAGCAATAATTTTGTAAAGGACATTGCAAAGAGCAATAGGTCTAAGATCTTTTAAGCATGAAGCATTTTCTTTTTTCGGAATAAGAACAACATTTGTGCAATTAAGCTCACCTGGAAACTTCTTTGTATGCAGCCAATCCTTACAATACTTGAAGACCTCTTGACCCATAATCGACCAAAATTTTTGAAAAAAAGCAGGATTAAGGCCATCGGGACCTGAAGCCTTATCAGGGTGCATCTGTTTTATAGCCTCTGTAAATTCACCAAAAGAAAAGTCCTCCGTTAGCAACTTATTCTGCTCCTCTGAAACCACCCTATGCCCTCTTGAATTTTGTGTTTCGCCTGTATTGTCATTCACTGTAAAGAGCGTATTGAAATACTCCTTAACCACTTCACACATTCCATCTTGGTCTTCAACTTTATTGCCATCATTATCATAGAGAAAACTGATCTTGTTAGCCTTCTTTCTTGCAGAGGCAGAAGAGTGAAAAAACTTCGTATTCTCATCACCTTCTTGTAGCCAAAACAATTTCGCTCTTTGTTTCCAGTAAGTTTCCTCTTGCTGCAAGAGAATATTCAACTTCTCTTTCTCGTCTATGTACTCTTGCACACTCTGAGTATCATTGCAGTCAGCTAGTCTATCAAGGTTCATCTTATGCTTCTTTACTTTCTCCCTGAATTTGTGAAAAAATGATCTCCCCCAGCGAGCCATAAAAAATGTAACCTCCATTAACTTCGGTAACAGGTGAGTCATAGGGATTGTCTTCCAAACCTCACTTACTTCCTGTGTAAAACTCGGGTCTTTCAACCATACATTTTCGAAACAAAACCTAAAGGTTTTCCTGCTAACATTCACTCTAAAAAGATCTAACAATAAAGCATCGTGATCAGAAACCGAAGTACGAACAACTTTCAAATTGTGCATTGGAAATTTACTCCACCAGTACATCGTAGCAAAACCTCTATCAAGTTTCTCCCTTACCCAAGATTGAGTCCCTCTGCTTTTCTCCCAAGTGTACTTACCTCCAGTTAACATGAGCTCAGATATCTGGCAGTCCTCCACTACAGTACGAAAGCCATCCAACAAACACTGAGGGTGAGCAATCAACCCTTTTTTATCCGAAGCATTAAACAAATCATTGAAATCCCCCCATATAAGACAGGGGAGTGAAGAAATGTCTGCTAGTATGCGAATTAAGTTCCAAGACTCTCTACGTCTCGTCCTTTCAGGAAATCCATAAAAACAAGACAAACGCCACGACGTAATATTATTTTCCAAAAACAGCATGTCAATATGATGTTGAGAATAACCAGAAACTTTACATTATAAAGAATTCCTCCATAAAACTCCTAGCCCTCCACTGCGACCTACTCTATCAACAGAAAAACAATAATCAAAACCAAAGCGTACTCTGAGTTCTTCAATCCTACTTGCAAACGAAATAGTTTCTATGAAGAAAATGAGACTGGGTTTATGATCTTTAATAAGATCATAGAGAGCACGAACTGTGCAAGGGTTCCCAAGCCCTCGACAGTTCCAACTTATGAAACTCATTGCGACTGGCTAGCTTGCATCGCAAGCTTAGCCAATAAAGAAGGGGAGGTCTCCACACAATCCACATCAGAAAGAGTAGAGTCCTTGTTGACAATATTTTGATTTTTTTGTTGGGCCATATTATCACCTAGATCGCTTCTTTGCCTTTTCCTATCTTCCAGGTTAAGCCCATACTGTTCTTCCAAGTCCAAATACTCAGGCCCATTAATATTCAAATTTCCCCCTTTGTGTACAACCTTATTATTTCCAAAATTTGAAATGCCCGTAATATCAGATGGAACAGTTGATCTCTCCCTATTATCACGCGAAGATCCAACTCGCATAGGATCAGATTTTTGAAAACCCGTATTTCCCGCCGTTGAACTATCCATCTCTCCCTGTCGTCCCCAAGCACCATCACCGTCTCCCCGGAGCCACTTGCTCGTAACACCTCCGGCCAGCTTCCTAGGTTGGGCACGCAACCAATGTCCCCACTCCTTGCTAACCTCCTCATTGCCAACCTCCAGCTTCTTTTGACAAAACCTCTCTGTATGTGAGAGCATGCCACAAACAAAACAAAAATCTCCTAGCTTCTCGTACTTTCTTACAGATTTTCTTCTTCCGTTTCAAAGGCCTACGAACATCCACTCTAATTCTCAGTCTCATGAATTCTCTCCAAATACTCGAATTGTTCTTCGTGTCGTACTGCAAGAATCGACCAAAGAAATTGCCTAGTTGTTTTTCAACCACTTCAGTCATGTAACCCACTGGCAAATCATAAATTTGTACCCAAAAATCCACCTCCACCAATGGCACTTTGATTGGATCTTCCCCAGTTTTGATTACATTCGTGACTAGTAATGCGCCATTAAAAGTCCACGGCCCGTTCGAAATCACCCAGTTCATATCATCCATATGATAAAACTGAAACAAAAACAACCCTGCCTTCAATTCCTTAATGTTGATGCCCATGGCAGGTTTTCATAAATCCGCCATCTTCGTTCTCATTGCCCGGCTATTGATATTCTTCTCTGTCAAAAAGCGACCAACAACACATAATTCAAATCGATTCACCTCCTTTTCCACCCCATCATCAAAGACCAATTCTTCATTTTCTTCATTTGTAATGTCCATATCTGCCAATTGCATCTCTATGTCGTCCATGATTGAACTCAAGAGAGAAGAAACTCCCACAATCTTAAAAAGACGGAGAGAAAAACTCAAATGCTCTCACATAAAAGGAGAGATTTTAATTCTCCCCATCAATTATTTTTTTAAAATTTAACGCATGCCATAGTTGATTTGTAAATACAGAAAAACTTTTTAAATTTACTGAATGTCATTAGTGATGTACATGAAAAAACAATAATGATATTAACCAAGATAATAAATCAATAAATAATTTGTTAACATAATTATACATCAAAATGGTTTTTTCCTGCGACACATAATTTGAAACTCCAATTTCAATTATTGATATCCGACTTAAAAAATGACGCACAAAGTTATATTTTTTTTTTTAAAGTTTGTATAGCATGTAATGTTATAGAAGTTTGAATATTATACCATTTTTAGTTGTTTGGAAATTTACGTTTATTATATTTTTATTTAAGTAATACTTCCTCTTCCTTCCTATTTGTTTAAACTTTTTTTTTTGGGATTGTTATTCTAATTGTTTATGTTTCAATATTTTTCAAAAATAGTAATGTTTTATAATTTTTAAAATAATTATATCTTCTAATTTTTTTCACTATACCTATTTTATAAATATAATATTAACCGTTCTCACTATTTTATTCACTTTTATAATCTTCCTCCACTATTTTATTATTTTTTTTAAAATTTGTACTCAACTCAAATATAAATATTTAGGAGGGATGGATGGAATATCATATTATTTTGACCAACTAAAAAGTAAACCATGAAAAATTCAATTTTTACTACAAAAATGACAGTATTTATGGCATAGATACAAGTAATCGAGTAATTTATTAAATCAAAAAAAAGTAAATACTCTTTTGAATTAAAAAATTTAAATATTGTGTAATAGGAAAAGTAATTTTAATTGATATTAAAAATAAAAAAGTATATACTTCACGTTGCTATTTGTTTAACTTTTCAAAAATATGAACATAAATAAAATTTATTTTTTATTAATTATTTGAGTAAAACTTAATTTTTGAAGTAATAAAAGTGACATTGGTAAGTGATTAAGGAGATGCACGAGCAGAGCGTGACGTGAATAGTTCAGCTGGATTTCAAAGAAGGATTTGTCCATAAAAAATTAGGTGTCTTCCAGATACAAAAATTATAAGCAATGATTATTTCATGAAGTCATCTAGATACAAAAGCTATAAGCAATGATTATTTCATGGATGGTCTAGTTCATTACCTTCCATTAGAGCACCCCCGGTGGGGGTATGTTGCTACATCAGACCATCTGAAGTGGTTGAATTCTGAAAACTGGGCACTCTCTTTTTACCGGGATTGTCCCATTTGATTATTCTAATATATATTTAAAATCAGCTGTATGTGCGTTACTTTACTTTTTCAATTTATAGATACCTACTAATTGTTTTTCTGAATATAACGTATATATTTCTAACGTAAACTTCAAACACGGTAACATTTTTTCCCTATAAATACTCTCAATTCTCATACCTTATTCATAATCTTTATATACTCAAAAAAATTAAAAAAAATCTTTGGGAAAATATGAATCCAAACAATTCCAACAATCCTCCATCTTCAAATTCTCAAAATTCAAATCCTCAATTTTCATACCCATATCCAAATTTCTATCTTGCAAACCCACAAAATTTTAATTTTAATTCTCAAAATCCGAATTTACCATACCAATTTCCATTTTCTCTGAATTCTCAATTTCCATTTTCTCAGAATTTCCAATTTCCATATCCTCCATTTTCAAATCCACAATTTGAAACTCAACAAACACCCACCAATATTCAAAATTCTCCACGTGCGCAAGTGCCGGCTTTTGGTCACAGAAACATTATCGATTTAAATGATGATTGCAAAGAAACTGAAGATTTAAGAGAAATTACCGATCAGTGGATGTGGGTTGAAGATAAACTCTTAATAAGTGCATGGCTGAATGTGTCAATTGATCCACTAGTCAGTACTGATCAAAAAGCCGAAGTATTTTGGGAGCGAATTCATCAATATTGTGAAGAAAATAATCCCGGTGTCATTAAAAGATGAGTCGTGGCAATGAAAAAAAGGTGGCAAATAATAAATGAAGGTGCTCAGAAATTTGGTGCGTGTTATGATGAGGCTCAGCAAAAAATCGGGAGCGGTTAAAACTTGGACAACACAATTGAGAAAGCTCACCAAGATCATTTAACTAATTACAAGAAAAAATCTAACTTTGAGCTTCATTGGCGTGAGTTTCGTAGACATCCAAAGTGGAGAATTCCTCCAACTAGTGCAAGTTCTAAAAGAACTAAAATAAGTAGTTCTGAAGCTTACTCATTTGAAGGAAATAACGATACACCAACATCTGAAGAATTTGAACCGATTCGTCCCCCTGGTACAAAAGCTGCAACTAAAAGAAAGGGAAAAGGGAAGGCATCGAAAATGTATTTACAGAGATCGTGAAGCAGATCATGAACGTCTAGTGAATCATTATTTTTCACCAAACTCAGTATATCCAAAAAATATTTTTCGACGAAGATTCCGTATGGGAAGACATGTCTTTCTCCGTATTGTGGATGCAGTTTCAAATTATGATCCATACTTTCAACGGAGAATTGATGCAGCGAGAAGAAAAGGTTTATCACCTTTACAAAAATGCATTGTGGCAATGCGTATGTTATCATACGGTATATCTGCTGACGCTGTTGATGACTATATTCGTATTGGAAAGAGTACTGCCATCGAATGCTTGAAAAATTTGTATCCAATGAAATTACGATATTTGAGGGTGAATACTTACGAAAGCCGAACTCGAATGACGTGCAACGCCTATTACAGATGAGTGATGCTCATGGCTTTTCTGGTATGATGGGAAGTATTAATTGCATGCATTGGCAATGAAAAAATTATCCAAAAGCATGGAAGAGAATGTTCATGAGTGGTCATAAATGACAACAATTATATCGGAAGTGGTTGTTTCATATAATCTATGGATATGTCATGCATTTGTTGGAGTTTCTGGGTCAAATAATGACATAAATGTTTTAGATCTTTCACCAGTATTTGATGATGTGTTACAAGGTCGTGCTTCTGAGGTAAATTTTACTATCAATGGAAACAATTATAATATGGGATATTACTTAATTGATGGAATATATCCTGAATGGTCAATATTCGTTAAAACGATACCCCGTCCACAAAGTGAGAAAAGGAGATTATTTTCAAAATATCAAGAAAGTCAAATAAAAGACGTTGAACGAGCGTTTGGTGTGTTACAGTCCCGTTTTGCAATTGTACGTGGTCCAACACGCTTTTGGGACAAACCAGATCTTGGGAGAGTCATGAGGGCATGCATCATAATATATAATATGATTGTTGAAGACGAGAGGGACACGTATGCCACTCAATTTGGTCGACTACCAACTTATGACGATGCAACAAATGGCTTACCGGAACCAAATTTGGGTGAATAACCTTTTGTCCCGCATGAAACATATATATAAAATAATATGCAAATGCGTGATAAACGGATACATCGTCAGCTACAACATGGCTTGGTTGAGCATATCTTCCAGTTCCATAATAATTGTTAATTTTTTTGTATTGTAACATTTAAATTTAATATTTTATTGTGTGACATTTTTATTTGAAGTTTTTAAATTATATGCCATACAAGTGTACAATATATGACGTTTCTTTACCTTTTAAATTTTTTACTAATATGAGGCATTTTTAATTACGTGACCTTTTTTATTTTAATAATTTTTTTAAAAATTTTAATCACTTTAATTTGATTATTAAAATTTTAACACTAATAAATTAAATTTAAAAATCAATTAAAATCAATTTTTAAATATATATTATATTAAGAATACAAATGGTCGTACAAATTATGGGAAGTGGGTTTCTACCATTGGATGGGTTGAGACCACTTTTTTAATAAACCTACTTGAGGTGAGGTGGCAAGTAATTGTCAGTTGGGAAATGGGAATTAGGATTGTTGGCTGGAGCAGCTCTTAATGTTAAAATGTTATTTTCTTTTAAAATTATAAAAAAATAGTGCCCGTTTGGCATCATTTTTTTTGCCATAGTTTAGCACCATCTTATTTCATCATAACCGAGCTAAAAGCCCATTTTGAATGTGGATAGCCTGTATGGCTGATTCAATGCAATAATAATTTCTGCTTATATACGATGAAATTCAGAAAATATATTTTAACAGTACAATCCTGTTTTTCAGCTCACATTTATCACTATATCTTCCTCCTCCCGCCTATTTCCTCTGTTTTTACATATTTTTTTTTGTTATTTCCTTCATTTCTTCCCTTAACAAATAATTATTTTTATACATTATTACGCATTAAAATATTTACCTACTTTCTAATTTTGATTTTGATTTTTATTAATATTATTTTAAAAATTTGTGATAATTTACTCATCACTAATATGAAATTTATCCTTAAATCAAAAACTTTCAATATATCGTCTATTATGCTATACTAGCTAGAATCCCATGCGATGCATCGATTTGTTAATATTTAAATATTTTTAAAATTTTCTTTATCCAATTATATAATAAATTTAATAAATTTACATAGATATATAATAATTATAGTTTTGTAAAAAAATAATAAAGAATTAGGAAGGAGCTGCAATAATAATTTAGTATGATAAGTTTGGTCGTAGTTTAGCAAGATAAGAATACTATATCTAGTATTTTAGCAATTTAGTAGTTTAGCAAGACCAGTGTTCTAAAACCCCCCGATTCAATGATTAATCCCTGATTAATCCTCTATAAAGTACCCGGCCGATTTAGTTTTTGAAATCCGATTAATCCTTACGAATTTTCTTTTATTGTAGTATATAAAATTATTTATTAAAATTAAACTACTATATTAATTTAAATATAAATAATTATAGAAATTATGATATAAATATATATATATTGTTAATAAATAACTAATATAATCCTAATAATATATTAAATATAATTTAATATAATAGTACATCCGATATTTACTCCGATTAATCTTTTTGATTAATACCCGATTTTTACTGAGAAAGACTATAAAACTATTTTTATTTTATTTTTAATAACTAAAATAGGGAATAACCGTTGAACCAAAATATACCTCATTCTGGTTATTATATTAAAATATAGATTATAGATAGATTATTTAAGTTTTAAATATATTTAAATATTTTTTTTAAATTTGGTCTTTTTAATTTTATATTAATGTATTAAATTATTATTTTTTAAAAAATTTATAACTTGTAAGTTATGATTTACCAAACAGATTAACAGTTTATAAGTAGTATTATCCAAATACTTAAAAAATTTATAAGTTATGATATTTATATAATTTCTAATGTTATTTTTATAGTATTGTTATATTATAACACCCTTCAAAAAAACTCAATTTTAAATGAGGTACTATACTTAAATGCAAATATGCATATATTACTATAAATGTAGAGAAAATGTTAGGCAATCATTGTATCATCACAAACTATCAAAACTATATGAATTAGGTAAAAGTTAACAAATTTATGGAAATTTGAAACTACTTATAAAACTTGCATTGAGTGCAATTTTTATTTTAGAACCAAACACTTTTTGGTTAAGTTATAGCAATAACTATAATTATATTGCATTTAGTATTGAAATTGCTCTTACAAGTTACAACCAACTTACCGATTCTTTGCAATGCCAAAATATGATAGCCTTTTATTCAAGCTCATTTTGTCATGATTATAGTCTTTTTTTCAAGCTCATTTTGTCATGATTGATGTTGGTGAAGATTGAGGAGATTGTGATGATACTCATTTGGAGGTCAGGTCTAAAGAACAATGGTTGGCTTATACTTGCCAAATATGAAAGGATGTATGGAAGTTGCCCTCTTGAAAATGCATCTCAATCCACACACTGACTAGGTTCTAAGTTTTCACGAGCACAAAAGAAATTGCAACTGTTCCAAGATTCATTCAAAGCAGTTGACCAACAAAGATATTCATGATATTGCTTCTGTGAATTGTGTCCTTGATTAGAGGAGAGGTTGACAGGGAGGGTCTCAAGCTCAACACAACCTGAAATACTACTGTCAGTAAAAAATATGAACCGCTGTCTGACAGTCTTCTCCCATACACATTGAGTCTGAAACAGATAACTTGAATGAACACTCAGTTGACTTACAAATGCTGCTGGTATGATTAGTTTTTCGGGGAAAGATGTTCACACCTTTCATTTTGTATTACATTATGGAAAGAGTTAATTTGTGTAAGCTCTTTTTCAATCAAAAGGCTATTACATCTTTATGTCAATCCAACTATTGAACGAGGCTTAGCTTTAAGAAAAATTGTGATGGAAGGCATACTCATGATTCTCAAACTATGACAGTACTAGTAACTTAAGTTTGGTTGGGTAACAATGGTTATTGCCCCAAGACCCCCATTGGTCTTATGAAAAGGCCTTGCTTACCTTGCTAATTTCTTGGAAATATTATTTTTTTTCTTGATGATTTTATGACCTTGAGGAAACCTCAGGCCTATACTAAAGTGAATCTGGAATTTAGCCGTAACCAGTGGCAACCAAGAAATGCATAGGCCTCTTTGACAGATGATGGCAATGCCGTTGCTGCAGTCCCTGTTTCCTTTCGATATGTGTTAACAGGTCCCCTGCAAGGTCCAAAGGCATGCTGTATGAAACAACCCAGGTTGTCTTCTCTGATTTTATGCCAAGTAGTACCGATGTTCGTTTAACATCAACAGATGGACACTCGTGAGGATGTTAGAGTTCAACAGATTGATACACTAAGATTTGGACACAGTCACTTCAATTAATCAATTATCAAGGCTATTAATGGATTAACCAAACTAATCAATAATCGAATTGTAATTGTTAATGAACTCAATGAGTTAATGAAGTAAAATAAGAGATGAGAAGATAGAACAGTTGCTAGAGAGAGATGAGAAGAAGAACAAGCAATGTTTTGCTATTGAATTATCAGAATAAATCACACAACTCAAGTTTCAGCTGTTTATACTGAAATTCAGTTGTAACAGAATTTCCCGCCAAGACATTGATACAAATTGTGCACTTGTTTTACTGACTTAAAACTGGAAATAAAATGTAAAAACAAGTTATAGTAATGCTACTATAACATATCCCCCCCTTCCAAAAAGACTTGACCTCAAGTCTGAAAGTAGCTCTGCACAACAGCTGGAAATCTATCAGCAATCAACTCAGCATTTACCCAAAAATTGTCAGCTTCTGAGGTGTTCTTCCACTTGACCAAGTACTGAACTTGAGCCTTGTTCTGCACTTTGACCATCCTATGATCTAGTATAGCTTCAATCTCTACAGGCTTGGACTGATTATCTTGCTGCACCCAATTAGGAATTGTGGATACCAATGGAGAAGGCCCATGAAATGCCTTTAACTGTGAAATATGAACTACATCATGAATTTTCACCTCTGATGACAATTTTAATAAGCAACCTTCCCAATCCTGGCACAAATCTGGAAAGGTCCACAGTAAGCAGAAGATAGCTTTTGATTACCCCTTGATTGCAGTGTGACCTGTCGATAGGGTTGAGTCTTTAACCAAATCCAATCACCCACCTTAACTTCCCTCTCAATTCTGTGTTTGTCAGCTTGAACTTTCATTCTATTCTGAGCTCTTTTCAAAAAAAACTTCAAGGTAGATATCATTTGTTCTCTTCTGAGCATACTTATGTCTACCTCATGATTATCGGTTTCACCCGGTAGATATGGCAAATGTAGAGGTGGGGGTTGGTTATAAACCACTTCATATGGAGTGATATGTGCTGCAGTATGATAATGTGTATTATACCACTACTCAGCAAGTGAAAGCCATTTACTCCATTCCTTCTCTTTGTCACTACACATACATCTGAGATACACTTCCAAACACCTGTTTACCACTTCTGTCTGACCATCAGTAGCAGGATGATAAATAATTGACATTCTAAAAATAGTACCATAAATGGTGAACAAAGCTTGCCAAATCTTGCTAAGGAAAATTGAATCTATGTCACTCACAATACTCTTAGGCCAACCATGCAATTTAAAAACATTATCTAGATAAACCTGAGCCACTTGCACAACATCAAAAGGGTGTTTTAAAGGCATAAAATGAGCAAACTTGCTTAGCCTATCCACCACTACAAAAATGACTGAATAACCAAGAGAATTTGGTAATCCAATAATGAAATCCATGCTGATATCAGTCCATACCTCTTCTGGGATAGGTAGAGGTTGTAGTAAACCTGGATAAGCAGCTGTATCATATTTAGTTTTCTGACAGATTTCACAATTTTTTATGAAGAAACTGATATCCTTACTCATGCCCCTCCATGTAAATAAATTCTTCACTCTCTGTGAAGTAATATCTCTCCCTGAATGACCTGCTTCAGGGGTTGAATGATGCCAAGAAATAATGTAGTGCCTTAAAGCTTGATCAGGGCCTATGATGATTTTGCCCTTCTTTCTCACTAAACCATCCTGAATGGAAAAGTGCTCTACTACCTCTCCTTTCTGAAGATTATCACTCACTCATTTGAGAAATGCATCAACATTATAACTATGTTTAATCTGATCTCCCAAATCAGAAGCAATTTCTGAAATTACCAGACATAGGATGGTAGCTCCTTCCATTCTTGACAAAGAATCAGCTACCACATTATTAGTACCCTTATTGTACTGTATTTCATAGTCAAAACCCAACAACTTTGATAACCAGAATTGCTGAAAAGGTATTGATATCTTTTGCTCTAACAACCATTTCAAAGATTTTTGATCAGTTTTGATAATGAAATGTCCCTCAATCAAATACTGTTCCCACTTTTGAACAACAAAAATAATGGCTAGTAACTCTTTTTCATATACAGATAAATTTTGCCATTTTGGTCCCAGAGTTCTACTAAGAAAGGCTAAAGGATGCCCTTCTTGTAAAAAAACTGCACCAATTCCTTTTTTGGAAGCATCAGTCTCTACAACAAAGGTTTTTGTAAAATCAGGTAAAGCTAAAACTGGACTGGAAACTAAAGCCTGTTTAATGATTTCAAAAGCCTGTTGAGCCTCATCAGTCCAACAAAAGGCACCCTTTTTAAGCAGATCAGTTAAAGGTTTGCATAGAATAGCATAGCCTCATACAAACTTCCTGTAGTACCCTGCTAGGCCTAAAAAACTCCTTAAGTGCTTCAAAGTCTTGGGAATAGGCCACTCAACTACTTCCTGAATCTTCCTTGGATCTGTGGAGATACCTTCTGCAGAAATGAAATGTCCTAAATACTCAATCATGTCCACAGCAAAAGAACATTTTGATTCTTTAGCATATATCTGATTTTGAGCCATCAATTGAAAACTTCTCTCAAATGTATCCAGTGATCTGTTTTATTCTTGCTATACACCAATATGTCATCAAAAAACACTAGAACTGTCTTTCTCATCAGAGGTTTGAAGATATTATTCATCCATCTCTGGAATGATGCTGGAGCATTAGTCAAGCCAAAATGCATAACTAAAAACTCATAATGACCAGTGTGTGTTTTAAAAGCTGTTTTAAACACATCATTCTTGTGCAATCTCATTTGATGATATCCAGCTGTTAAATCCAGCTTGCTAAAAACTGCTGATCCTGCTAATTCATCCATCAATTCTTCAATCACAGGAATTGGAAATTTATCTTTCACAGTCCTTTTGTTCATTTCCCTATAATCTATACATAACCTCCATGTACCATCCTTTTTCCCTACTAATACAACTGGTGAAGCAAATGGGCTAGCACTGTCTTGAATTATCCCCCTATCTAACATTTCCTGAACCAATTGTTCTATAATATCTTTCTGCCTCAAAGGATACCTGTAGGGTCTGATGTTGACTGAGCTTGCTCCTGGTATTAATGGAATCTGATGATCCAAAATACCCCTAGAAGGTGGTAACTCTGAAGGTTCTGCAAACACTTGACTGAACTGATCTTTAAGTTCATTTAATTCTTTGCAATCTGGAGCCTTCTCTGTTACTTCCAACTTTGTATTGACCAACTGTAAAAAACACAATTGAGCACCACTTTTCATCATTTTCTTTGAGGGTCCTTTTTCTAAAACCTTCATTTTCTTTGGTGGAATTCCTTTCAATGTAATAGACTCATCATTGATTATAAAATCCATCCTCAAATTCTTAAAATCCCAGTAAACAGGTCCTAATGTAGATACCCATTGAATTCCTCATACCATATCACAGCTGCCCAGAGAAATTTTCATTACTTCAGTAGAAAAACCAACATTACCCATTTCCCAATCAAATTGTCTACAAATTTGATTGCAATTCATCTGATTTCCATCTGCTACAATAATTTGTTGTGTTGGCATATTTTCAATTGTAATCCCTAACTCTTTTGCTATCCCTTCATCTAAAAAGTTGTGTGTACTTCCATTATCAATCAGAATGTGAATAATTTTTCCTTTAACACAACCTTTTACTCTTATTGTCTGGAAATTCTGATTTCCAGCCAATGCATTCACTGAAATCAAAGGTTCTTCAACTATACCAGCCTCCTCACCCTCACACTCTAACTCTACACTACCTTCCTCTTCTGTGTCCCAGTTATTCTCAAAATTTCTAACCCTTTCTCCTGGAACTTCTACAGTAAATAATTGAGGTTCCTTGAACTTACATTTATGACCTCTCTCATATTTCTGATCACAGAAATAACACAATCCTTTTGCTATTTTCTCAGCCCTTATGTCAGCAGGAATAAACCTGTTCCTTCTAGTGAAATGCTGATTTCCCGAGTCATTATTTGCAGGCTTTAAAAGGATACTAGGAGTATGCAACAAATGTGGTTTCACATTAGCTAACATGGCTTTGTTCTGTGTCTGAAAACCTTATTTATAGCCCTTATTAACCTGTAATGACTCTTCCTGTAGTCTTGCATACTCAATTGCCTCAGTAATTGATGTTGGCCTAAATGCCTTAACAAAAGGTTTTACTGCAGGTCTCAACCCACCAATAAAACTATCCAGAATATAACCTTCAGGCAACACATGATTACTTTGCAACATTGTAGACCTAAGGTTCTCAAATTCATCCACATAAGTCTCTAATTCCCCTACTTGATACAATTTATTAAATTGTTCAACTATATTAAGCCCAGATTCATCTCTAAATCTCTCTGTCACATCCACAATGAATTCTTCCCAGCTTACATACTTCCTAGCAGACAAGTAACTAGTGACCCAACCCTCTGCTTTATCAATCATATGCAAAGAAGCTATATCTACTTTCTGAACAGCAGTAATCTTACATAACTCAAAGTATTTACTACACTTCTTAATCCAAGTTCTTGCATTAGATCCATTAAATTTTGGAAACTCAAGTTTAGGAATAAAATGCAAGTTCTAGTTAGAATTGTTACCAGTTTCACCCATAGATCTTCTACTAGTAAGGTCATTCCTTGGTGTTAACTTTGATTCCTGATGATTCTTCTGCATTTCTCCTATAGCCAGCACCAATTTAGCCAAAGTTTCCTCCATGCTTTTGTTCTGTACCTCCTGGTGTTTCGCGAACGAATCCAATCTCTGATTCACAGCTTTAATGTGTTCATCCATCGATGCTGATCCCTTCCTGGTGTTTGGAGCCAGACTGAATTTTCTTTATTTGCAAACCTTTAATGGCGGATATGAAGCCCTAAATCGAACGGCTCTGATACCATTGTTAGCGTTCAACAGATTGATACACTAAGATTTGGACACAGTCACTTCAATTAATCAAATTATCAAGGCTATTAATGGATTAACCAAGCTAATCAACAATCGAATTGTAATTGTTAATGAACTCAATGAGTTAATGAAGCAGAATAAGAGATGAGAAGATAGAACAGTTGCTAGAGAGAGATAAGAAGAAGAACAAGCAATGTTTTCCTATTGAATTATCAGAATGAATCACACAACTCAAGTTCCAGCTGTTTATACTAAATTCAGTCATAACAGAATTTTCCGCCAAGACATTGATACAAATTGTACACTTATTTACTGACTTAAAACTGGAAATAAAATGTAAAAACAAGTTATGGTAATGCTACTATAACAGAGGAGGGATTGACCAATTATGTTTTACTTCATAAATGAACCACGTTTTATTCTATTCATAACTATGTTTCATTCTATGTAATTTCTAAGCACTATTTTATTATGCTTGTCAAACATGATCTTGGATAACCTGCTATCATGAATTTTTCTATGTTTTCATAGAGCTTGTTCTTGCCCAATTATTTATATAAAATTATGCAGATAAGCAAAAAAAACAATAAGGAAGACTTTGATAAAACAAAACTCACATAAAGCAACGCTATTACTTGGCTATCAATTGCAATTTTTCATTTGATTTGTGTTCAGCAGATATCTTACAATCCATATATTCAGCATTGCAAAAAGAAACAAAAGATTTAATCTACCTTAACATTTCTTCGCACTTCTACCAATATAGATGATCATTTTTATTAAAATTTGTCGTGCCAAGAGGGTATTACGAACTATGCAAAATGAATTTCAGCTGTTCGTGCGGGCTTAGTTATATTATATTCGTCCCTTTGTTATCCATGAAGGCTACACTCCGGTGCAAAGACCTTGTTCTGTCAGTAAGTGGAATTTGGTCATTGTGGTTTTCTTGGAGTAAAACAGACTTGTTGCTCTGAATCGCTAACCTAAATGAAGTAAAATAATTTTATTGTACTTCACTTCACTTTACTAATCATTGCATCCTAGCTGTTTCACTTTACTTTACTTTCTGAAGAAGACCATCAACTAGTGTAAATTTCAGTTGGTCAGTTTAGCCTTTTAGCTGCTTGGGACTTGGGAAACTGACTGCCTTTGTAACACTATGATTCTGTGCCATCAGATTCATAAAATCTACTAACGTGTATATTATGGTCATAGGGTTAAATATAATGCATCAATACATATACAAAAGGACAGAATCAAGTACTACCATATCACTTGGAAAAAAATTTGAATGCATAAACTCAAATTTTCATATTATTCCTCTTCTGCAAAACACGGTTCTTGAATAACTGAATTGTCCAAATCTTCAACATGGCAAAAGAATTATAGAAAGATCCTATCAGTTAAGTGACTCTCTTTGCAGGTTGGAGTCCCTAGAAGTGTTAATGGCATACTGGGCGGTTATAATGTTTTTTTTCGAGAGCAACGATGAAAAAGAGAATATTACAGGCGTCCTCTACCACAAAGAACAATTTCCTCTACTACAAAGGACAATCTCTCTTTAAAATGGAATATCTAGCAATCAAATGAGCCACTTGATTCCCATTTTTCTTAACAAAATGAATAACAAATTGAGGAATTGATTTTTTGATAGATTTACCCATATCAACAATATTACTAATATGAGACATATCCTCATTATCCTCAATCAACTTCTTAACAGTTATAAGAGAATCCCCCTCTATAATAACACTCCTAAAATTTAAAATAGAGGCAAATTTCAGAGCTTCTACTGCAGCCATAGACTCAACAACTTCTGCATCATAATATCTTTCCAAATTCATCAAAAAACAACCAATAAATTGACCATTACTACCCCGCGCAACTACTCCAATCCGTGAACTTCTTTCATTCAAAAAACAAGTCCCATCAAAATTAATCTTATAATAGTTAATAGGTGGAGGAACCCAATTTGACTGAACTGCAGGGACATATGAACTCGATCTCTCATTGTTTTGATTTTTGGGTTTGTCTACTGTGTGCCCATGGGCAATTCTAAAATATATTCACGAGCTTTAACAAAAACCTCAAAGGGATTTAAGATTTTTTCACCAACCCTGGCTTTATTCCTATTACCCCAAATCATCCACAAAACAGTAACATAACAAGCGTACTCAAAACCTCCCAGCTATTATATGAATCAAGAACAAAGTCCAAAGCAAAAAGAAAACTAAGAGGATACTTCACTAAACCACTGACCTGCCAAACTTGTTGAGAGCAAGAACAATCCATAAATAAATGGAGATCAGTTTCCAATTTATTGTTGCATAGATAACACTAAAACTCATTACCAATTTGTCTAATATGCAAATTAGCTCCAGTAGGTTATGAACTTGTACACAACCTCCACATGAAATTCTTAATTTTATTAGGTAGATTTTGTCTCCATATAACCCTCACAAAATCCTTTGAGGATTCATTAAAAGAACTTGTCCCTATACCTCCTGAAACAACCATTTCCCTATTCTCGATAAACACAAATGATACGCACTTCTTACATTAAAATTTCCCGAGTTAGTATAATGCCAAAATATTTTATCATCAGGGAGTTGAGGACTTAAAGGTATATTTAATATTCTATTCACTTCAAAATTCAGAAAATGTTGTCGAATTAAATTATCCTTTGTCAGAGAGAGCGAATAGTATTAGTATTACAAGAGTGTAGTAGTATTAGTAAGAGTACTATAGTACGGCAGGGTATTATATTAAGGTTTACCTGTAAAAAGACATGGGAGCTAAGCTCTGTGGACATAGCATAATAGAGGTGGTTGATGTGGGTCTTTTTAAGTGTAGATGCTGTTGGATTGGTAGTAAAATAAATAGGCTTAACTCTTAAGTTTTAACTTTTTATACGTTGCTCGCCTTTAATGTGTTAAGCTACTGTTTTTTATTGGTTGGGAGGTTAATTTCTCTTGCGTCTGGCCAGCTATCATGTTTTGCAGATATGAGTAAAGCTTATATCTAAATATTTAAACCTGTTGTTTGCCACTAAAGACATATAGATTAGATTTAAGGCCATGTAACTTCCCATTTTCCCCAAAATATGTATATTAGAGTATCATTCGCTATTTACTATTAAAAACATACATACATGATACACAGGTGACCAGAAGTGTATAAAAAAAAAAGTAGACAAGTTGCGCCTGAGAAGGAGCAAATAATATTCATTTTCCTATCTACAAGCAATAGCTAACATCCATCAGAACACAAAATATAGTTTTAAACCTTATTACCCACAGCAAGAAATGTGAAGATCAAATCAGAAAGCATACTGATGTATATCACAAAACTGAATGCAACAATATCTTATAACCAAACTATTCAAAGGAAGCAAAAGCAGAATTTGCCCCACAATCACTAACCTCACAACTCAAAAAAATGAAACATATAAAGAGAACTTGTATTAACACGCCAATTTAGCAAACGAAGGGTTACTTACACCCAATATTTCCTATTCCTCTTCAGCAAAACTCAATTCTTGACAAACTGATGATTCCAGATCCCCGCCATTGGAAAAAAATGACTTCTTCCCTACTAATTCAGCAACTCTCTTTGCAGCTCCCGAATCCCTTGGAGTATCAATAGTATAGCGGGCAGTTCTAATCTTCGGAAGCACATCAGGCACCACAATATTCCCACAAACAACAGTCTCGCTTGGAATTTCCCATCTCTTCTTCACGCAACTTTGAGTACCTTTAATACCAGTAATCTCAGGCATACTTTCCCGTGATTTCCCAACAGATAAAGACCGTTTCCTGCCCTCATCTTTATCATTTTCCGGTAAAGACCTTTTCCTCATAGCAGACAGAATTGTACTCTGATTATACCGGCTAGCAATAACCCTACCAGATTTCACCGGTTTCTTAGCAGCAACCGATTTCTCCCCATCCTTAAAAAGATTCTTCGGCTGAATTGCAGCAAGAACCCCCTCATCTTTCTTCACTCCTTTCTTTGTTCCCGCAGTAGTTAAAACTTGTCTTGCACATTGAGCTTTATTCATCGCCTTTCTTGATTTCGGACTAAGGCTACAAATCTTCCCCCTTTCCTTAATCGCCCTCATCTCATCAATCTCCCCTAGCTTCAAAAAACACGATTTCCGCCTACTCTTCATCGACTCAACAGGAGTAACCTCTGGCTTATACATTTGCCTAAACTTACTCCCAGCACCAATCTCCGACGGGCCCAAACTCAAACCCCTACGCGACGCTCCAGCAAGAATCTCACCAGGACACATACTAACACCCCTCCTCAAACCCTTCGATTTCGCACTCACCAAAAAACCCTCATCACTCTTTTTCACATCCCCTAAATTACAATTACTCTTCACATTCTGTTTCTGTTCCATAAACTTAGCAGGAACAATCCTCACACGCTTTTCGACTAATTTTCCATTTTTCTTATGTTCTTTTTCCAATTTAAGCACTTTTAATCTCTCCGATAACCGACTAATTTCTCTCTCAATTTCCTCGATCTCGATATCGATCTTCTTCTCATCGCGAACCTCTTTGATCAATTTAACTCTAGAATCCCCATTAGGGTTTGAGTTAAGTGGGCTAAAAGGGCTGTGATTCTCTTTACTTACATCAGAGAAACTCACAGATTTCACAGGAGAGCAAGAAGGTGTGACCTGGTTTTCGACATTGTCGAAAACTGCGTTGTTATAGATTTGAAGATCAGTTAACGCGTTCATCGCTTGTGGGTAATGAAGATTAACACTCATTGTTGAGAATATAGTATAGAGTAGAATAGACAAGAGAGAGAGAGAGAGAGAGATTGTGTTTTGTTTAGGGTTCTTGAACAAGGGGGTCTAAATTGAGGGGAAATGTGTTTTGACCGTTGGAGAATTAGACGTTTGAGAGGGCGCTCCAACACTGTTTCCCAACACGCTCCGGTTCTATTTAGTAAGTAAGAATTTTAAAACGTAAATCAATCAAAGTTTTCGAAAATAATTTAACTAATGATAATATTTAGATTGTAAAATATTCTTGTAAAAATCTACATGATGTTTGTATTTTATTTTGAGGGAATTATAAAATTTCATTAACGAGAATTGTTATCCAAGGATAACAAATAAGAGGAGATCTTGTTTTATTTTAATCATAAAATGCAACTTCTTTTCGCTTTTGTGAAAATAATTAAAGTTGTTTTTACAATTTTAATTGAATTTAAAGTTGCATTTGATAAAAGTATTATGCAACCGAATATTATTATAATTATTAATTTTTTTGCCAAATATATAAACAGTTTTCATTAAATCAAGCGTAACACAATCGGGACAAAACCTCAACTGTTGATACAACCAGATTATGGAAAACAAATATCATACTAAAAACATAGAATTTTTGAATTTTTCAAATTTTTGGTTAATAACTTGTGGGATGCCTTAATGTTACTCTTTTAAGGTCAAGTTATTTACTTCTGTAAAGATAAGTGAAAATATGTTCGTTCATTTTGATCTTCATTCTGAATATTGAACTGATGAAATAGTGCTGATTGTCAAACTCATTGTGGTAGTTATATGATTGTGACAATATTCAAGATATAAGCATCAAATGTACTAGAATTTAATCTTTTAATTTATTAGAACATCATGAATTGATACTAAAGAAGATTTATCAAACAATTTAGAGCAACCATATTTGACTAATTTAGTCATCATTTCTAAGAATTGATCAGCTGAATTAAGATTGAATACTGACAATTGAGCAATTTATTATAATCATAACATATATACCAAACAAGGTAAATTACCTTAATTAGGAGAATAGACAAAATTATTTTCAGTTAATACCATGTTTAAACAGATATTTTGGATAAACGGAAATGATATTAAGCATAAACTGGAGAGTTTTGATAAGCACACAAAAGAAGGAGAAGATTCATATTGATATTAAGATTTATCAGTACAAGAGATTTAAGATTGGTCGAGAATTAACAAAGTCCTAATCTACGAATCTTTCTTCTTTAGCTCCATCTTCTTCCTACTTTTCATAAACAGAATGTCTAGCCTAATGATTCGTTATTGCTTACGCAACTTCTCCCTTTCCATTTCCAGATGGATCTCATAGTTGAGAAAAAGAAGATGAAGTTTCCTTGATAAAGCTTTGCTGAAGGTCCTCCAAGTGGTTTCTGGTATTCTTTGTCACA
This sequence comes from Apium graveolens, assembly GCF_009905375.1. Taxonomy (NCBI): domain Eukaryota; kingdom Viridiplantae; phylum Streptophyta; class Magnoliopsida; order Apiales; family Apiaceae; genus Apium; species Apium graveolens. The sequence continues at coordinate 275,310,590 of NC_133650.1, read as the reverse complement.
TGATAGACAATACCATTAATTCAGACAAGGAACTTGGGGTAGTTGATCTGAACAACCATTAGGTTTTGTGAGGAAAAACACACATACGAAAGATGAGGAAGATGTAGAGTTGGAAGTTTAAGAGCTGACTGAAGATTAGTGAGAAGCTGGTTGTTTATAACGATGAGAGAGAGAGAGAAATATAAAGAGACGTCTTGACTTATTAAAAAAATAGTTTAATAAAAAAGATTAAATATTTTTTGTTTATAATCGGGTGACATAAGTAAAAAGTGATTATGCTAATGCACGAGAATCAAGAGTAATAGAGTAAACACATAGCATGCATGCATATTTATCTAGTCATACTCCCAAGCTCATCATTAATATATAGTAAGATGTGTGAGATAAAAGAAAACTTATCTGAGAATAAAATTTTAGAATCCTGATTAGCCAATCTTAGAGAGGTCTTCTTTCACAAGTTATTTCCACTTTTCTTCTCTTGCCTTGCTCAGTTGTCAAATCTGCATCACTTTGTTAACCCTCTTCCAACCCATACGTTAATGAATCATATTGCACAATTCAAAGAAATTATCAATATGATTTAAATTTGCACAATATGATTCATTTTATTCAGTCAAAAGAAATATTTTTAATGAATCAATTTTGAATGAATAATTTAAACAATTGCTGATACATGGATTCTGAACAACATTGTTCATTAGAGTGGTTTATTATATACTTTTTCAATATAGCGCAATTTGGATTCAAAGTCCATTATATTGTAAAGTCTTCTTATTTCATACCATGAACACGATAAAAAAATTCGAGATGTTCAAAATCAATTTTCAGAAAATCCTTGATTATCAGAAATGAATTACGTGTTCACATAAATATTGCTAAACAAGGATATCAAGGCTGTTGCCAGAGAATTAACTAATTTAATGAGTTATCTCAAACAAGTTTCATTGTTAACTTCATAATATAAGATATATTATGAAGTCCCAGTAGCTAACAAGTAATGGATGTTCCTTCTTGCATTGATTTCTAAGTTGAAATTTCCAATCTACCATTGGTTGAGTAGTAAGACAGTTCAACATAGGAATTCTTAAAACTTGTTCTAAATTTATGTCATTGAATAGAAAATAAACAGTCACATACAAGTTTAACTAGATTTCACTTTTAGATATGAGCTAATTCATGAGTGAAATCTTTACTGCTACATATAAACTTTTATGATAAAATAGTTTAAGTTAAGTTTGAAAAATTGAGTAACAACTCATGAACATCAGTCTATGAAAGTATTATTCATCTATCACTTAATCTTAATAAGGAAATTTATCACACCATGAAACCTAGTTATAGGACTCAATATCAGTATCTACTGGTTTCAACTAAACACACTGATATATCAATAATCAATTTTATCAGTATTTATCAGTTTTAAAATAACTAATAAATTTTGATCTATGATTATTGCTACAAAGAGAAATATTACAACTTACTTTCAAAACACAGAGTTTGGTTACTGGTTTCAACTAAACACACTGATATATCAATAATCAATTTTATCAGTATTTATCAGTTTTAAAATAACTAATAAATTTTGATCTATGATTATTGCTACAAAGAGAAATATTACAACTTACTTTCAAAACACAGAGTTTGGTGAGGACTCTGCATCTTTGAAGTGATGTTGTGTAGCCTACTCATAACCATTGATGAACAATTATATGTTGATGGTTATGAACTAGCAGTTGATATATAAACTTGTTCATCAATTGCTAGATAACATATGTAGACTCCAAGTGTTCATTTTGACTGTCAATGACTAAAGCTATCCATTGATGAAGTTGGAGCATATTTAATCATACTCATAACTGTCTTATTTCTGACATTGGATATCAAATAGGGACCTCATTTGAACATTTAGCTACTAACTATCATGCAACACAATTTCATCCATTGATTAACAGATGAATCATCAAAAATCGTGACATGTAAAAGACTTTACAACAAACATCCAGATTATGTGCTATGACTACTAAACAAATAAACATAGACCGATCTTGAAAATCCATAATTATCAAATGGATATAACCGATTTTCATTGAAATTCATAATACACAAACTGGCTACTTAAATCATATATCTGACAAAGATTAAAGATAGTTTTGGTATACCTAGCTTACTTATCAACTTTATGAAGGAGGATTCTGCTTGGTAGAGTTATCTGCTTGTGTTAATGCGCGTGTTTCTTGACTCTTGAACTGAAAATTCAATTATACAAAAGCTCTGATATTGTCACAGTAGTATGGAGTTCATTCCAACTATAAGCCATAGTCAACAAATTGGCTCTTTGTCTATGAGAATCTTTGAACAATAACCTCCAGTTGTGGTATCTTCATTCTCATAAGTGGAGATTGACACATAATTTAGCTTCATTGCACGATCAAAGTTTGTCTTCTAGACAGTGAAAGCTTCTTGCAAACTACACAGTCTACATATAGACAACCAGTTAGATTAAACTCAGAGTCTCTAGGTTATTAATTTCCAAGAATTGATGATCCTTTAAGATATCCGAATAATTAATTTAAAGTTTCTGAGTAAGAATATACTGGAGACAAACTAAGAAGTAAGCACAAAACTTGTGGTAATATAATCTTTGATCTACTGTAAGTTTAAATATAAAGAGAACCAACTTAGCTCTAGTATCTTAAAATGTCCACACTAGTATTTATTTCAGACAGGATAAAGGTTGACATTAATGATTTTGCAGATATATAATCAGTTAAGTCAAACATCTAAAGAAGAACATGCATAAACAGTGTTTGACTTATAAAGATTTCATCACTCACTTTATTTAAATGGGCATCAAGAAAATAAGTGAGTTCACTCATCAGGCTCATTTTATATTTAATCATTCATTGATTCTGATATACCTCTTTCAAGATTTATCAATAGTAGAATCAAGGATTTTATTATTCACATAAAAAAATACAATTATACTAGAGAAATATGTATTTCTAATAGAGGATATATTAGACCTTTTTATCTATGAAGAAATATCCTCTAGGTAAATGCTGATAGAAACAATCTTACCATGCTCTAGATAATTGCATTAATCCATATAGTGCTTTCAGAAGCTAGTCCACACACTTTGCAATTCTTGAATCATCAAGATCCTGAGATTAAGGTACAAAAGCTTTTTCCTTGAGATTTTCAGTTAGGAAAGCACTGCATGCTCCAGTTTGATAGATTTTGAAGCTAACATGAGCTGAACAGACATGAAAGATTTGTTTATTTCTTTCTTTATTACCGGTGGGATTATCACTGCTAGTCTTCACTTTCTGCAGATAGTCTGTAACACCCCCAAATCCAGGGTCGGGGATTTTGGTTGTCACGAGTTCCATTTCCCTTAATAATACTTAACCTTAACAATCAACCAACTGCTGCGTACTGTGACCCCACAATATACACACACACACCACAAGTTATAGTCTCAGAGATGAAAACCAAAAGTAACACAAGTCATTTTATTCCACAATTATAAACCATTTCACCTCTAAAGGGTTTCTGAATAATTTACATATTCTTTGCCATTATTACAATTCATAATATACATAAGTCTGGTACATCAAAAGTTGAAAGCCCAGCCTATTGGTAGTTCCTACCTCAGCTACAGCGACATCAACGCCTATAGGAAACTGCAGCACGTTTCCTATCCGCTCACGAATTGGGAGTTTGGTCCTGTTTATCATGTCTATCTGTTGTTGTGTGATGAAAGAAGAAAGCAAGGGTGAGCCACAAGCCCACCGAAATAATATGTATAATAATTAACAATATATGAGCATTCTCATAGTACTCATGAAAGTCTTGGTCAAGAAGAAATGAACCAAGTTGATATCTTAACGCGACGAAGTCGCAAAATATTCAATATATACATACCTATATACTTTTCACAATCCTTGAAATTCTCTGAAATGTATAATATACATAGAGTTCCAGTTTATAACTGTATAAAAATATCGTTGCAAGGTGATCTCATATATCTAACCTTGTCTCAACGTTTTTGTGAAAATCTTTGTCATGCATAAGATAATCATTAACAAGATATAAGTTGAAAAGATGAAGTTACAAGATACTCCAATATACTTATATCTTTTCCGGATACTACTTGAACTACCACCGTTCAAGGTATCATCAGTTTCAAAGGTTCATCACATAGATGAGACTACAAGATAAGACTTGAATAGATTCAATCTTTGAAATATCACTGAATGAAATGAAGTTACGAGATACTTCATTAAGTCCCGATATATATATATATATATCCATATATATATATATATATATATATCTCATACATTTCCTAAAAACCTCTGTCATGTAAAGTATGAACATAGTTGTAATATCCAATGAATTTGGAAAGAAAAGAATTTTGGCATAAACCCGATATCTTGCTGATCAGGCAAAGATACCAATAAGTAACCTTTTCTACTGTAGATGGATGAATTCCTCGCCGGTCATCACCCGGGCCGCATTAAGACCTCGTGCTAGACTGTTACCCGGCCACCCACGCGTGGATGGACTGTCACCCAGCCTCTTACACCTTCATAGACCGTACCCCGGCCTATCGCTTATGCCGACTCAATTAGATGGACTTACTTCCCGAATATTGGGAAAGTAATCAAATTGTTTTCTCAAAACAGCAACCACATTGCGAATATAAAATACACCACAGAGCCGGATCCTTTAAGTTTTGAGCGAGTATTTAAATCCCCTTCGAAAGGAAGATCTTAAATCTGAAAACGAGTTTTGGGATCCGCCTAACTTTTAAAATTATTTTGAAGACTTGAAAATATTTTTAAGAATGTTTGGAGTAATGCTGATTTAATAAAATAAATCGGTCCCGATATATTAGAAAATACCTGAATATTATTATTTAAATAATATTCCCATAAAGGATAATCTTTATAAAAATAATTGAAGTAGAAGTTTTAAAACTCATACTTGAAATGAATAATAATTAACCAAAGATATACTTATACGAAAGTACGATCTTTATTTGAATAATCGAAACATTATTCTTTAATAAAATAAAGAATATTATTTAATAAAATAAGCGAAGTCATAAGTCCTCGAATGAATATTCAAAATAATATTCATTAAACAAAATAAAGTTATCGAATAAACCTTATTCGATTAATAGTTTTGAAAACTATATCCATATATAAGTATATATATATATATATATATTATACTCGGGAATATCGACTCCTGATTTAGAAAATGTTCACCTTGGGGTCCCCTATACTAAGGGTGTACGCAACTACTGCTTATCTCTAGCATACATATTATGCAACTTATAAGCATTTGAATCAACAATTAGATATCAAGATTACGAAACAGGTATGCATATAAATATCATATCACATGCTCCAATATATCGCAAGACTTTGCTAATAATAATCATGCACTTATCACAAGATAATGCATATACGTATATACATCACAACAACAGTATAACTGGTAGAAAACTTGCCTGAGTGTTCCCGGAATAGACTTAAGCTTAGACTGGGTCCGGTAACCTATGAACAATAACATAATCTGGAATTAGACCACGGTCGCTTAAGAAACTAGTTTTTTAACCACTTAGACCCTAACGTTCGCTTTTATGCTTAGCGATTTACATAAGTCGCTCGAGTACCCTTGGCTCCACCATTTTTAATAAATTAACCGTTACGAGTTTCAAAGTAAGGCGAGGGGTAATGGTTCGTTCCCGAAATGCCGTTACTTAAAATGATCGTTTCTCCTAACCGTACATCGGATTCAAGCGAACCACATATCAAAACGAAGCTTACGACATAATCTAACTAAACATGGAAAAGTCACAGATTCAATAGTTAGCTCTCTGTCCCGAACACTAAGAACAAGCAGTTGTATGAAATTGGGCATTACGACGGCTATGTTTACGTGATTACCAAATTTTAAACCACTCCAAACAACCACCATTCAACTCACAACCAACAATACAACCAACCCTCATCCAAACCTTACTACATCATTCCCCAAACCTCAAGATTTTCCAATTTATACAACCCCACACATGAACTACTAGCTATACTTAAGTTTCATTAACTATAAACAAGATTTCAACATCCAAATCACTACAAATCCAATCCAAACTCTAAACACACAAGCATCATGCTTCTCATTTATTATAACCATCAAAACCATCGTAATACTCAAAGTAAAGTTAGGGTCTGGAGGTGTTATACCTTCCTTGGAGTGATTAGAGTAGCTAGGAAGTCTTAGGGCCTAAAAGCTTGATCTTTCCAAAGAAATCAAGAACACAAAGTTAGGTTTTGATGTTTCTAAAAGTCAGATTGAAAGAACTGTCAAAAAGAGGGTCTTACCTTGCTTATTTAGACGATACTTGTGAATAAGAGTTGTAGGCCATCTCAATACCTTTCTAAAGAGCTATAGAACATACTATTTGAGTGAGTATTGAAGGAGATTTGGTAGTTTGAAGTTGCTGCTCTGGTTTTGGCCGAGAGCTTTTTGAAGGAAATGAAAGTCAACTTGTATTTTGTGTTTTTGATTTGTTTTGGCTTGGTTTCTTTGTTTTGTTTTGTTAATTATCCTTTTACCATGGTAAAAAATGAATGGCTTAAAATCAACCAACCAATCCCTCCATTTGTCATGCTTATGTCACCATGCCTATGTCATACATTTTCCACATGTCTCTTCCTTGTGGTTTGATGATGTCACAATCCTTGGCTTCTTGTACAAGCTTGTCTCTTGATCGCTTATTTGTTTTACGGTTCGCTTAACTTTCGTTCTCGTTCGTCGTTTGATGGATCATATCCGGGATCTTATTATTTGGGTTCCCCTAAAACTTTCTCAAAGTGTTCGAATTTAGATTCTGACGATCTTTACATACACTTATTTACTTTATGAAGTACTAATACGATCTTAGAATTTCCATAACAATACTCCTATATAGCGTGGTCTGATAATTTTCCTTAATTAGCATTATCAGCAAAAGTAACTATTCATCCGTGTTTCAAAAATTCCAAAAATAGGGGTTATTACAGTCTCCCCTCCTTAAAAGGATTCCGTCCCGGAATCAAATAGAAAATGAATAGGGATGCTCTCTTCACATTGCACTTTCCGAGTCTCAAATAAATTTTCCCACATTGTGGTTCTACCACCAAATTCTACCTAGTTTGATAACCCTTCTCCTAAGCACTTGTTCCTTTTCGATCTATAACCCTTTCTGGTTGCTCCATATAGGTTACGTCTGGTTGCATGCCTATGCGCTCATATGCCCCTATTTGTCTATCATCCGAATTATACTTCCTTAATATTGATACGTGGAACACGTTATGAACTTGCTACCATTTCGGGGGTAGGGATAGCTCATTTGCTAACTTCCCAATACGTCTTAATACCTCAAAAGGTCCAACAATTCGTAGGCTTAGCTTTCCTTTCTTTTGGAACCTCATCCATCCTTTCCCAGGGAATACCTGTAACAACACTAGGTCCCTTACTTCCTATTCTTTGTCATATCGTGTCAAATCCACATACTTCTTATGTCCATCTCAGGCTACTACCAGCCGTCCTCTGATTAGATCTATTATATCCTTGGTCCTTTGGACTACTGCGGGTCCGAGCATCTTGCGCTCTATAATCTTCATCCTAACATAAGGGAGATCGACATTGTCTTCCCTCAAGGATCTTATAAGGCGACATCTCGATAATGACATATGATATATTGTCGTAAGAAAACTCAATCCGCGTTAAGTGATCATTCCAAATTCTTTCAAGTCTATTGCACAGACTCTCATCATAGCTTCTAGCATTATAGCTTTTGTTTCTCAATACTCCTTCTTTTCTGGTTCGTAAGCGTTACTATCTTCCGTACATAATACTATTCTAGATATACCTTTACTCGCTAGAGTTTTATAACCTTTTAATAAATGCGTCAACCTTAGTATCACAAATGCGTTTCCATTCCGAATACCACCATACTTGGTACCACTTCATCTCTAGCTGCCTCCATCTTCGAAAGCTTGGTCCTTCGTGTAGAAGTAAAAGAATTTATTGAGAGATCACTATGATCATGAACACTTGTTCTATTACATAGTTAGTACAGAAGGTGGCCAGCCTTTAGTACTTGACAAGCAATTAAACAACATGTGGTATCCTACTAGGCTTCTATCACACAGATAGATAGTCATTCGGCAATACCTCCCCTTCTGGAAGGGTTGTTCTTTTCAGCTTATACAAAATGAAAAGAAAAGAACGAATTGAAGAGAATTGTATATATAAAAAAAATACTGCCACAAAAGATCTGGCTTGGAATCTACCTCTGAACTATAGAGGTTTGTCACAAGAGAACAAAACATATATATGTATATATCTCAACATCAAGTATTATAGCATCGCAATTCACATGCATGAATATTTACTATTCCGTCTATCGTTCGATGAACCCATGCTCTTGCTCGAGCTTATAAACAATCACCGTTAAAACTCCCTCGACAACAAAAATTGAATCTGGGATTTCATTCTAGACCTCCTCGTTACTAGAATTTTATGCTTGCACCATAACCTTCCTCGTATAGTAATACAACTCTCTATTGATAAGAAGAAATAAATATTCAATAGGTAGATAATCGACTTAATTAGTCTATAAATGATAACTTATACATCACCACGACCCGATTAGTGGTACTTAATCTCAACATCCATTACCATACAACTCTCGTGGTTGTAATCGGCTCATTATTCAAAGGATCATTGATGCATTACTATAGTCCACCACGGACCTATGGTAGTCATTCGTTTTCCTTGGAATCTTAATAGATAACCATACGGTGTCCATACCTGTCGTATCGAATTCTTCTAAGGAGGTAACATGATCACCGCTCATGATTCATGAAGAACACTCCTGAACTTGACGCATATATGACATGAAGCAGATAAAATTTTAGAAGAGTTTCAATGAAAGCAACGATAGCAGGTTAATACCATTATTAACCATATGTCTTTATTATGAGACATGAAGCTCAAAGGTTCATTTAGTCCTCTCGTAACATGGTCCTGGCTTATCTCAAGATAGGACCTTCTAAAATAGATAGCCCGCTCACAGTGCTAACATGAATTAAATCTTTACCAAACTACTATTACGGTTGAGTATCGTACAATCATCAGAAGAAATGTCAATCTTTCAAACCATAATACAACCTTCACGGCTTTAACCATCATCACTGTATTCCTCTGGCACGTGTGCTTATAATTGTCCTCTTACACTTAAAGTGTCGGCCACCTCTTTGACCTTTCCTGATAGTAAAATTTTCTTACAATCAATGTCATTTTTTAACCACCTCCAAATAAATTTTCTACCTCATTTCAATCACTGCTTATGTGAAAATGCTTTTCTTAAGTCCTGGTGAGAAGAAAAAAATCACCATTTTTTTTCCATAAGTCATTGCCTTAGTCTTTAGATGTGAACATTGCCACGACTGACTCTCGATCATACTTAGGACGTCTCTTATCTTGGGTCCTTCTTGTTTTCACCAATCTCGACCCTCATTGGGTCGATCTATACTTTCTTATGGTTCAACACGTGCCCCACCTGGCATTATTATAATTACGTCATATTTCCTTTATCAAAATTTCTATTCTTGAGAACTTTGAATATTACCTTTTCTCCTTGGCATTATTATAATTACGTCATATTTCCTTTATCAAAATTTCGAAAACTGCGTTGTTATAGATTTGAAGATCAGTTAACGCGTTCATCGCTTGTGGGTAATGAAGATTAACACTCATTGTTGAGAATATAGTATAGAGTAGAATAGACAAGAGAGAGAGAGAGAGAGAGATTGTGTTTTGTTTAGGGTTCTTGAACAAGGGGGTCTAAATTGAGGGGAAATGTGTTTTGACCGTTGGAGAATTAGACGTTTGAGAGGGCGCTCCAACACTGTTTCCCAACACGCTCCGGTTCTATTTAGTAAGTAAGAATTTTAAAACGTAAATCAATCAAAGTTTTCGAAAATAATTTAACTAATGATAATATTTAGATTGTAAAATATTCTTGTAAAAATCTACATGATGTTTGTATTTTATTTTGAGGGAATTATAAAATTTCATTAACGAGAATTGTTATCCAAGGATAACAAATAAGAGGAGATCTTGTTTTATTTTAATCATAAAATGCAACTTCTTTTCGCTTTTGTGAAAATAATTAAAGTTGTTTTTACAATTTTAATTGAATTTAAAGTTGCATTTGATAAAAGTATTATGCAACCGAATATTATTATAATTATTAATTTTTTTGCCAAATATATAAACAGTTTTCATTAAATCAAGCGTAACACAATCGGGACAAAACCTCAACTGTTGATACAACCAGATTATGGAAAACAAATATCATACTAAAAACATAGAATTTTTGAATTTTTCAAATTTTTGGTTAATAACTTGTGGGATGCCTTAATGTTACTCTTTTAAGGTCAAGTTATTTACTTCTGTAAAGATAAGTGAAAATATGTTCGTTCATTTTGATCTTCATTCTGAATATTGAACTGATGAAATAGTGCTGATTGTCAAACTCATTGTGGTAGTTATATGATTGTGACAATATTCAAGATATAAGCATCAAATGTACTAGAATTTAATCTTTTAATTTATTAGAACATCATGAATTGATACTAAAGAAGATTTATCAAACAATTTAGAGCAACCATATTTGACTAATTTAGTCATCATTTCTAAGAATTGATCAGCTGAATTAAGATTGAATACTGACAATTGAGCAATTTATTATAATCATAACATATATACCAAACAAGGTAAATTACCTTAATTAGGAGAATAGACAAAATTATTTTCAGTTAATACCATGTTTAAACAGATATTTTGGATAAACGGAAATGATATTAAGCATAAACTGGAGAGTTTTGATAAGCACACAAAAGAAGGAGAAGATTCATATTGATATTAAGATTTATCAGTACAAGAGATTTAAGATTGGTCGAGAATTAACAAAGTCCTAATCTACGAATCTTTCTTCTTTAGCTCCATCTTCTTCCTACTTTTCATAAACAGAATGTCTAGCCTAATGATTCGTTATTGCTTACGCAACTTCTCCCTTTCCATTTCCAGATGGATCTCATAGTTGAGAAAAAGAAGATGAAGTTTCCTTGATAAAGCTTTGCTGAAGGTCCTCCAAGTGGTTTCTGGTATTCTTTGTCACATGATAGACAATACCATTAATTCAGACAAGGAACTTGGGGTAGTTGATCTGAACAACCATTAGGTTTTGTGAGGAAAAACACACATACGAAAGATGAGGAAGATGTAGAGTTGGAAGTTTAAGAGCTGACTGAAGATTAGTGAGAAGCTGGTTGTTTATAACGATGAGAGAGAGAGAGAAATATAAAGAGACGTCTTGACTTATTAAAAAAATAGTTTAATAAAAAAGATTAAATATTTTTTGTTTATAATCGGGTGACATAAGTAAAAAGTGATTATGCTAATGCACGAGAATCAAGAGTAATAGAGTAAACACATAGCATGCATGCATATTTATCTAGTCATACTCCCAAGCTCATCATTAATATATAGTAAGATGTGTGAGATAAAAGAAAACTTATCTGAGAATAAAATTTTAGAATCCTGATTAGCCAATCTTAGAGAGGTCTTCTTTCACAAGTTATTTCCACTTTTCTTCTCTTGCCTTGCTCAGTTGTCAAATCTGCATCACTTTGTTAACCCTCTTCCAACCCATACGTTAATGAATCATATTGCACAATTCAAAGAAATTATCAATATGATTTAAATTTGCACAATATGATTCATTTTATTCAGTCAAAAGAAATATTTTTAATGAATCAATTTTGAATGAATAATTTAAACAATTGCTGATACATGGATTCTGAACAACATTGTTCATTAGAGTGGTTTATTATATACTTTTTCAATATAGCGCAATTTGGATTCAAAGTCCATTATATTGTAAAGTCTTCTTATTTCATACCATGAACACGATAAAAAAATTCGAGATGTTCAAAATCAATTTTCAGAAAATCCTTGATTATCAGAAATGAATTACGTGTTCACATAAATATTGCTAAACAAGGATATCAAGGCTGTTGCCAGAGAATTAACTAATTTAATGAGTTATCTCAAACAAGTTTCATTGTTAACTTCATAATATAAGATATATTATGAAGTCCCAGTAGCTAACAAGTAATGGATGTTCCTTCTTGCATTGATTTCTAAGTTGAAATTTCCAATCTACCATTGGTTGAGTAGTAAGACAGTTCAACATAGGAATTCTTAAAACTTGTTCTAAATTTATGTCATTGAATAGAAAATAAACAGTCACATACAAGTTTAACTAGATTTCACTTTTAGATATGAGCTAATTCATGAGTGAAATCTTTACTGCTACATATAAACTTTTATGATAAAATAGTTTAAGTTAAGTTTGAAAAATTGAGTAACAACTCATGAACATCAGTCTATGAAAGTATTATTCATCTATCACTTAATCTTAATAAGGAAATTTATCACACCATGAAACCTAGTTATAGGACTCAATATCAGTATCTACTGGTTTCAACTAAACACACTGATATATCAATAATCAATTTTATCAGTATTTATCAGTTTTAAAATAACTAATAAATTTTGATCTATGATTATTGCTACAAAGAGAAATATTACAACTTACTTTCAAAACACAGAGTTTGGTTACTGGTTTCAACTAAACACACTGATATATCAATAATCAATTTTATCAGTATTTATCAGTTTTAAAATAACTAATAAATTTTGATCTATGATTATTGCTACAAAGAGAAATATTACAACTTACTTTCAAAACACAGAGTTTGGTGAGGACTCTGCATCTTTGAAGTGATGTTGTGTAGCCTACTCATAACCATTGATGAACAATTATATGTTGATGGTTATGAACTAGCAGTTGATATATAAACTTGTTCATCAATTGCTAGATAACATATGTAGACTCCAAGTGTTCATTTTGACTGTCAATGACTAAAGCTATCCATTGATGAAGTTGGAGCATATTTAATCATACTCATAACTGTCTTATTTCTGACATTGGATATCAAATAGGGACCTCATTTGAACATTTAGCTACTAACTATCATGCAACACAATTTCATCCATTGATTAACAGATGAATCATCAAAAATCGTGACATGTAAAAGACTTTACAACAAACATCCAGATTATGTGCTATGACTACTAAACAAATAAACATAGACCGATCTTGAAAATCCATAATTATCAAATGGATATAACCGATTTTCATTGAAATTCATAATACACAAACTGGCTACTTAAATCATATATCTGACAAAGATTAAAGATAGTTTTGGTATACCTAGCTTACTTATCAACTTTATGAAGGAGGATTCTGCTTGGTAGAGTTATCTGCTTGTGTTAATGCGCGTGTTTCTTGACTCTTGAACTGAAAATTCAATTATACAAAAGCTCTGATATTGTCACAGTAGTATGGAGTTCATTCCAACTATAAGCCATAGTCAACAAATTGGCTCTTTGTCTATGAGAATCTTTGAACAATAACCTCCAGTTGTGGTATCTTCATTCTCATAAGTGGAGATTGACACATAATTTAGCTTCATTGCACGATCAAAGTTTGTCTTCTAGACAGTGAAAGCTTCTTGCAAACTACACAGTCTACATATAGACAACCAGTTAGATTAAACTCAGAGTCTCTAGGTTATTAATTTCCAAGAATTGATGATCCTTTAAGATATCCGAATAATTAATTTAAAGTTTCTGAGTAAGAATATACTGGAGACAAACTAAGAAGTAAGCACAAAACTTGTGGTAATATAATCTTTGATCTACTGTAAGTTTAAATATAAAGAGAACCAACTTAGCTCTAGTATCTTAAAATGTCCACACTAGTATTTATTTCAGACAGGATAAAGGTTGACATTAATGATTTTGCAGATATATAATCAGTTAAGTCAAACATCTAAAGAAGAACATGCATAAACAGTGTTTGACTTATAAAGATTTCATCACTCACTTTATTTAAATGGGCATCAAGAAAATAAGTGAGTTCACTCATCAGGCTCATTTTATATTTAATCATTCATTGATTCTGATATACCTCTTTCAAGATTTATCAATAGTAGAATCAAGGATTTTATTATTCACATAAAAAAATACAATTATACTAGAGAAATATGTATTTCTAATAGAGGATATATTAGACCTTTTTATCTATGAAGAAATATCCTCTAGGTAAATGCTGATAGAAACAATCTTACCATGCTCTAGATAATTGCATTAATCCATATAGTGCTTTCAGAAGCTAGTCCACACACTTTGCAATTCTTGAATCATCAAGATCCTGAGATTAAGGTACAAAAGCTTTTTCCTTGAGATTTTCAGTTAGGAAAGCACTGCATGCTCCAGTTTGATAGATTTTGAAGCTAACATGAGCTGAACAGACATGAAAGATTTGTTTATTTCTTTCTTTATTACCGGTGGGATTATCACTGCTAGTCTTCACTTTCTGCAGATAGTCTGTAACACCCCCAAATCCAGGGTCGGGGATTTTGGTTGTCACGAGTTCCATTTCCCTTAATAATACTTAACCTTAACAATCAACCAACTGCTGCGTACTGTGACCCCACAATATACACACACACACCACAAGTTATAGTCTCAGAGATGAAAACCAAAAGTAACACAAGTCATTTTATTCCACAATTATAAACCATTTCACCTCTAAAGGGTTTCTGAATAATTTACATATTCTTTGCCATTATTACAATTCATAATATACATAAGTCTGGTACATCAAAAGTTGAAAGCCCAGCCTATTGGTAGTTCCTACCTCAGCTACAGCGACATCAACGCCTATAGGAAACTGCAGCACGTTTCCTATCCGCTCACGAATTGGGAGTTTGGTCCTGTTTATCATGTCTATCTGTTGTTGTGTGATGAAAGAAGAAAGCAAGGGTGAGCCACAAGCCCACCGAAATAATATGTATAATAATTAACAATATATGAGCATTCTCATAGTACTCATGAAAGTCTTGGTCAAGAAGAAATGAACCAAGTTGATATCTTAACGCGACGAAGTCGCAAAATATTCAATATATACATACCTATATACTTTTCACAATCCTTGAAATTCTCTGAAATGTATAATATACATAGAGTTCCAGTTTATAACTGTATAAAAATATCGTTGCAAGGTGATCTCATATATCTAACCTTGTCTCAACGTTTTTGTGAAAATCTTTGTCATGCATAAGATAATCATTAACAAGATATAAGTTGAAAAGATGAAGTTACAAGATACTCCAATATACTTATATCTTTTCCGGATACTACTTGAACTACCACCGTTCAAGGTATCATCAGTTTCAAAGGTTCATCACATAGATGAGACTACAAGATAAGACTTGAATAGATTCAATCTTTGAAATATCACTGAATGAAATGAAGTTACGAGATACTTCATTAAGTCCCGATATATATATATATATATATCCATATATATATATATATATATCTCATACATTTCCTAAAAACCTCTGTCATGTAAAGTATGAACATAGTTGTAATATCCAATGAATTTGGAAAGAAAAGAATTTTGGCATAAACCCGATATCTTGCTGATCAGGCAAAGATACCAATAAGTAACCTTTTCTACTGTAGATGGATGAATTCCTCGCCGGTCATCACCCGGGCCGCATTAAGACCTCGTGCTAGACTGTTACCCGGCCACCCACGCGTGGATGGACTGTCACCCAGCCTCTTACACCTTCATAGACCGTACCCCGGCCTATCGCTTATGCCGACTCAATTAGATGGACTTACTTCCCGAATATTGGGAAAGTAATCAAATTGTTTTCTCAAAACAGCAACCACATTGCGAATATAAAATACACCACAGAGCCGGATCCTTTAAGTTTTGAGCGAGTATTTAAATCCCCTTCGAAAGGAAGATCTTAAATCTGAAAACGAGTTTTGGGATCCGCCTAACTTTTAAAATTATTTTGAAGACTTGAAAATATTTTTAAGAATGTTTGGAGTAATGCTGATTTAATAAAATAAATCGGTCCCGATATATTAGAAAATACCTGAATATTATTATTTAAATAATATTCCCATAAAGGATAATCTTTATAAAAATAATTGAAGTAGAAGTTTTAAAACTCATACTTGAAATGAATAATAATTAACCAAAGATATACTTATACGAAAGTACGATCTTTATTTGAATAATCGAAACATTATTCTTTAATAAAATAAAGAATATTATTTAATAAAATAAGCGAAGTCATAAGTCCTCGAATGAATATTCAAAATAATATTCATTAAACAAAATAAAGTTATCGAATAAACCTTATTCGATTAATAGTTTTGAAAACTATATCCATATATAAGTATATATATATATATATATATTATACTCGGGAATATCGACTCCTGATTTAGAAAATGTTCACCTTGGGGTCCCCTATACTAAGGGTGTACGCAACTACTGCTTATCTCTAGCATACATATTATGCAACTTATAAGCATTTGAATCAACAATTAGATATCAAGATTACGAAACAGGTATGCATATAAATATCATATCACATGCTCCAATATATCGCAAGACTTTGCTAATAATAATCATGCACTTATCACAAGATAATGCATATACGTATATACATCACAACAACAGTATAACTGGTAGAAAACTTGCCTGAGTGTTCCCGGAATAGACTTAAGCTTAGACTGGGTCCGGTAACCTATGAACAATAACATAATCTGGAATTAGACCACGGTCGCTTAAGAAACTAGTTTTTTAACCACTTAGACCCTAACGTTCGCTTTTATGCTTAGCGATTTACATAAGTCGCTCGAGTACCCTTGGCTCCACCATTTTTAATAAATTAACCGTTACGAGTTTCAAAGTAAGGCGAGGGGTAATGGTTCGTTCCCGAAATGCCGTTACTTAAAATGATCGTTTCTCCTAACCGTACATCGGATTCAAGCGAACCACATATCAAAACGAAGCTTACGACATAATCTAACTAAACATGGAAAAGTCACAGATTCAATAGTTAGCTCTCTGTCCCGAACACTAAGAACAAGCAGTTGTATGAAATTGGGCATTACGACGGCTATGTTTACGTGATTACCAAATTTTAAACCACTCCAAACAACCACCATTCAACTCACAACCAACAATACAACCAACCCTCATCCAAACCTTACTACATCATTCCCCAAACCTCAAGATTTTCCAATTTATACAACCCCACACATGAACTACTAGCTATACTTAAGTTTCATTAACTATAAACAAGATTTCAACATCCAAATCACTACAAATCCAATCCAAACTCTAAACACACAAGCATCATGCTTCTCATTTATTATAACCATCAAAACCATCGTAATACTCAAAGTAAAGTTAGGGTCTGGAGGTGTTATACCTTCCTTGGAGTGATTAGAGTAGCTAGGAAGTCTTAGGGCCTAAAAGCTTGATCTTTCCAAAGAAATCAAGAACACAAAGTTAGGTTTTGATGTTTCTAAAAGTCAGATTGAAAGAACTGTCAAAAAGAGGGTCTTACCTTGCTTATTTAGACGATACTTGTGAATAAGAGTTGTAGGCCATCTCAATACCTTTCTAAAGAGCTATAGAACATACTATTTGAGTGAGTATTGAAGGAGATTTGGTAGTTTGAAGTTGCTGCTCTGGTTTTGGCCGAGAGCTTTTTGAAGGAAATGAAAGTCAACTTGTATTTTGTGTTTTTGATTTGTTTTGGCTTGGTTTCTTTGTTTTGTTTTGTTAATTATCCTTTTACCATGGTAAAAAATGAATGGCTTAAAATCAACCAACCAATCCCTCCATTTGTCATGCTTATGTCACCATGCCTATGTCATACATTTTCCACATGTCTCTTCCTTGTGGTTTGATGATGTCACAATCCTTGGCTTCTTGTACAAGCTTGTCTCTTGATCGCTTATTTGTTTTACGGTTCGCTTAACTTTCGTTCTCGTTCGTCGTTTGATGGATCATATCCGGGATCTTATTATTTGGGTTCCCCTAAAACTTTCTCAAAGTGTTCGAATTTAGATTCTGACGATCTTTACATACACTTATTTACTTTATGAAGTACTAATACGATCTTAGAATTTCCATAACAATACTCCTATATAGCGTGGTCTGATAATTTTCCTTAATTAGCATTATCAGCAAAAGTAACTATTCATCCGTGTTTCAAAAATTCCAAAAATAGGGGTTATTACAGTCTCCCCTCCTTAAAAGGATTCCGTCCCGGAATCAAATAGAAAATGAATAGGGATGCTCTCTTCACATTGCACTTTCCGAGTCTCAAATAAATTTTCCCACATTGTGGTTCTACCACCAAATTCTACCTAGTTTGATAACCCTTCTCCTAAGCACTTGTTCCTTTTCGATCTATAACCCTTTCTGGTTGCTCCATATAGGTTACGTCTGGTTGCATGCCTATGCGCTCATATGCCCCTATTTGTCTATCATCCGAATTATACTTCCTTAATATTGATACGTGGAACACGTTATGAACTTGCTACCATTTCGGGGGTAGGGATAGCTCATTTGCTAACTTCCCAATACGTCTTAATACCTCAAAAGGTCCAACAATTCGTAGGCTTAGCTTTCCTTTCTTTTGGAACCTCATCCATCCTTTCCCAGGGAATACCTGTAACAACACTAGGTCCCTTACTTCCTATTCTTTGTCATATCGTGTCAAATCCACATACTTCTTATGTCCATCTCAGGCTACTACCAGCCGTCCTCTGATTAGATCTATTATATCCTTGGTCCTTTGGACTACTGCGGGTCCGAGCATCTTGCGCTCTATAATCTTCATCCTAACATAAGGGAGATCGACATTGTCTTCCCTCAAGGATCTTATAAGGCGACATCTCGATAATGACATATGATATATTGTCGTAAGAAAACTCAATCCGCGTTAAGTGATCATTCCAAATTCTTTCAAGTCTATTGCACAGACTCTCATCATAGCTTCTAGCATTATAGCTTTTGTTTCTCAATACTCCTTCTTTTCTGGTTCGTAAGCGTTACTATCTTCCGTACATAATACTATTCTAGATATACCTTTACTCGCTAGAGTTTTATAACCTTTTAATAAATGCGTCAACCTTAGTATCACAAATGCGTTTCCATTCCGAATACCACCATACTTGGTACCACTTCATCTCTAGCTGCCTCCATCTTCGAAAGCTTGGTCCTTCGTGTAGAAGTAAAAGAATTTATTGAGAGATCACTATGA
Source organism: Apium graveolens (assembly GCF_009905375.1). NCBI lineage: Eukaryota > Viridiplantae > Streptophyta > Magnoliopsida > Apiales > Apiaceae > Apium > Apium graveolens. Next base: position 275,291,244 of record NC_133650.1, on the reverse strand, counting down.
TCATGAACACTTGTTCTATTACATAGTTAGTACAGAAGGTGGCCAGCCTTTAGTACTTGACAAGCAATTAAACAACATGTGGTATCCTACTAGGCTTCTATCACACAGATAGATAGTCATTCGGCAATACCTCCCCTTCTGGAAGGGTTGTTCTTTTCAGCTTATACAAAATGAAAAGAAAAGAACGAATTGAAGAGAATTGTATATATAAAAAAAATACTGCCACAAAAGATCTGGCTTGGAATCTACCTCTGAACTATAGAGGTTTGTCACAAGAGAACAAAACATATATATGTATATATCTCAACATCAAGTATTATAGCATCGCAATTCACATGCATGAATATTTACTATTCCGTCTATCGTTCGATGAACCCATGCTCTTGCTCGAGCTTATAAACAATCACCGTTAAAACTCCCTCGACAACAAAAATTGAATCTGGGATTTCATTCTAGACCTCCTCGTTACTAGAATTTTATGCTTGCACCATAACCTTCCTCGTATAGTAATACAACTCTCTATTGATAAGAAGAAATAAATATTCAATAGGTAGATAATCGACTTAATTAGTCTATCAATGATAACTTATACATCACCACGACCCGATTAGTGGTACTTAATCTCAACATCCATTACCATACAACTCTCGTGGTTGTAATCGGCTCATTATTCAAAGGATCATTGATGCATTACTATAGTCCACCACGGACCTATGGTAGTCATTCGTTTTCCTTGGAATCTTAATAGATAACCATACGGTGTCCATACCTGTCGTATCGAATTCTTCTAAGGAGGTAACATGATCACCGCTCATGATTCATGAAGAACACTCCTGAACTTGACGCATATATGACATGAAGCAGATAAAATTTTAGAAGAGTTTCAATGAAAGCAACGATAGCAGGTTAATACCATTATTAACCATATGTCTTTATTATGAGACATGAAGCTCAAAGGTTCATTTAGTCCTCTCGTAACATGGTCCTGGCTTATCTCAAGATAGGACCTTCTAAAATAGATAGCCCGCTCACAGTGCTAACATGAATTAAATCTTTACCAAACTACTATTACGGTTGAGTATCGTACAATCATCAGAAGAAATGTCAATCTTTCAAACCATAATACAACCTTCACGGCTTTAACCATCATCACTGTATTCCTCTGGCACGTGTGCTTATAATTGTCCTCTTACACTTAAAGTGTCGGCCACCTCTTTGACCTTTCCTGATAGTAAAATTTTCTTACAATCAATGTCATTTTTTAACCACCTCCAAATAAATTTTCTACCTCATTTCAATCACTGCTTATGTGAAAATGCTTTTCTTAAGTCCTGGTGAGAAGAAAAAAATCACCATTTTTTTTCCATAAGTCATTGCCTTAGTCTTTAGATGTGAACATTGCCACGACTGACTCTCGATCATACTTAGGACGTCTCTTATCTTGGGTCCTTCTTGTTTTCACCAATCTCGACCCTCATTGGGTCGATCTATACTTTCTTATGGTTCAACACGTGCCCCACCTGGCATTATTATAATTACGTCATATTTCCTTTATCAAAATTTCTATTCTTGAGAACTTTGAATATTACCTTTTCTCCTTGTAAGACCTCTAAGGTTATCCTTGAATTGTTCCTCCTGTATTCCCTAGATACAGGGCATATCAAAATACCATTTACTAACACTAGAACCATTGTCTATATACTTTTGAAAAAATTTCTCCACTGATCCTTAAATATTGTTGTTACCTTAATCCTTTCCAATTCATACTGTCAAAACTCATACTATCCCTATTAAGGGTGAAATGCCAACCTTTATGCATTCCCCTAGGATTCATTTTAAGTTACCGAGGTTCTATCCTTAATTCCACCTTTAAAAAGGTACATGCATCCTTCCATGGATAAATTAAGTCATATATCCTTGATAGATTATCTTATTTAATCATTCCCACCTCGATAGTCTATACCAATTTCACGATTGCATCCTTATTCAAAATTAGTTCAATCCATATGGCCTCCAAAAGATAACAATGGTTATCCACTTTTCTTGCCTGATTTGGTAATGATAACAGGGATGTTCAGGAAGATATTGGTCGTGTTCAACGTGAACTTCTTTTTACTAAATCCTCATTTACTTTTGTTATTTATCTCAACAGTCATCTCAATGTTGAGATATCTTTCATACCTGGTGTCTCCCTTTCTGGGTATCATGCCCCCGGTCTTACACTTCACTTTCTTGAAGGTCACTTCCTTCATCCAATTTTTCTAATTTCTTACTTTCTTGTCTCCTCAGTCTATCCGCGTCTCCTTGTTTATCCTTCGGACTATCTCAAGATTTCCTCGAATCCTCCCAACTTAAAGGGGATAAAATATATGTATCTTTCATGCCTTCATCCATCAACTTTAACTCATGGTGAATCACTCTCATCCTGACGATTACATACTTTTCTATTTCTATTGCTACGAGTCTTTAGGGTTTCCTCGTATTTAACTCCCTTATCATTCCTCCAACTCTATTGCCTTTATATTCCTTTCCACTTCAATTTCTTTTTATCTACCTCTCTCTTACAATCATTTCATGAACCCACTAATCATTGACTTCAAACATCACGTCATTCTGGGATTCTAGTCCTCAGAACAAATCTTGACAACTTTTACAATCTTAGATTCATAATTTATCATACTCGTCCGCCTTTGTTTCGGCTCTAAAGCTTCTACACTATTTCCATAACCTTGGGAAGTACTTTCCCGAAACAATTGACTGAACTTTAATCAGTTTATTATAACCTCTGGCTCCGTGCCTTTCTTGGTCTTTCACCAGCGGGTGGCCTCTCTCTTAGGAGGGTAAGTGACAAAACAGTCTTTCGTGACTCGTCAATCATTTAGAATCTCAAATGATTCCTGAATTTCCTTTAGCCAGGCTCTTGCCTCGATTGGGTCAGCTATTTCCTTGGAACTCTGAGAGCTTAGTGACTTAAAGGTCCTGAAAGAATTTCCTACCGCATTGTTTCCTCAAGGTGGTGGTTGGGAATAAAAGTATAAGTTATGTTTAGACAGGTCCATGAATTGCCGTATAGGAGTACCGTCTCGGGTCTCCTTTCCTTACTCGACTTTTGTTTTCTCAGTATGAAATGTTTTTTCATCCTCCCCATAATCGGGGTCATCCTACATGTTTTAAATCCTCATTTTCCACTTCATTATGTTATGGGTTCCTTCTACCTTGATGGCATCCTCCCTGACTATCACATTCAGGGTTTTCCCTAAATCTTATTCCTCGAACTATGACTTTCATCTAAGATCCAGTCCTTAAGCTCTTGAACATTTGGAACCCAAATTCTGTAGGGATACCTCATTATTCCCACATCATCTTTCTAGGAATTAATCTCTTCTCCGGTCATTGGTTCTCTGCCTCTATTCATCACTTTTTTTTCTTGGCACAATATGATCTTCTCCAATAATTCGGGCTGTATTGCAATCTCAAACAGCTTTTCGGTACCGGCTCCGGTTACCTTTACTTCTATTTCCATTTTCTCAAAATCTCTTATCAACTCTCCCAAAGACATTTTCATCTTGAGTCTCTCTTTTATACTAAGGGCATTAGCCACCATTTTGGCTTTCCCTGGATGATAAAGAATCTCATAATCGTAATCCTTGATTAGCTCTAACCACCTCCTCTGGCGCATGTTGAGCTCTTTCTGCGTGAAAATGTACTAGAGAACTTATGGTTTATGTAAATCTCGCACTTTTCTCCATACAAGTAGTGTCTCCAATCTTTAGGGCAAAACTATTGCCACGAGCCCAAGCTCATGGGTGGGGATATCGAATTTTATATTCCCTTAATTGTCTTGATGCGTACGCGATTACCTTGCTGTGCTGTATAAGAAGCACCCTAATTCCTTATGTGAAGCATCACTACACATCACGAAATCTCCTTTTTCCATCCGGCAACGCCAACATAGGGGCCATCACCAACCTTTTCTTTAGTTCTTAAAAGCTGTTCTCGCATTTTTCTGTCCATTCGAACTTCTCAGTCTTACGAGTAAGCCGCGTTAAAGGGGCTAGTATCTTTATAAACTTGAACGAACATCCGGTAGTGACCGGCCAATCCTCCCTCTGGTAGTTTCCCTAACCATGGTCATCAATTCCTCAGTGGTCCTTTATTCATTCTTGTCAAGATCCTCCACGGGATCCTCCTCAGCAACAATCCCTTCTAGGACAACATCCTCAACCGCTACATCCTCAATATGAACATCATCCGGTCCTGCGTTAGGACGCTCTATCGGATCCACAATCTGATCTCCAATAAGTAATAAAACATCATCGCGCTGTTGCTCCTCAACCTTAGGGTTCAGAGTCCCGCTACCATATACGATAACAAACTACGCTTCTATCACGATATTTATAAGGGTTCCCATAAGGGTTTTAACTGTCAGTACTACGTTAGGTAGTCCGACTATGAACTTGGCAAAAGTTCTTATTATCTTAATGAACTTATTATTTTAACGTCACATCATCTCTGAGGTTTATAACGTTTAGCTCTGATACCATTTCTGTAACACCCCCAAATCCGGGGTCGGGAATTTGGGTTGTCACGAGTTCCATTTCCCTTAATAATACTTAACCTTAACAATCAACCAACTGCTGCGTTCTGTGACCCCACAATAGACACACACACACCACAAGTTATAGTCTCAGAGATGAAAACCAAAAATAACACAAGTCATTTTATTTCACAATTATAAACCATTTCACCTCTAAAGGGTTTCTGAATAATTTACATATTCTTTGCCATTATTACAATTTATAATATACATAAGTCTGGTACATCAAAAGTTGAAAGCCTAGCCTATTGGTAGTTCCTACCTCAGCTACAGCGACATCAACGCCTATAGGAAACTGCGGAACGTTTCCTATCCGCTCGTGAATTAGGAGCTTGATCCTGTTCATCATGTCTATCTATTGTTGTGTGATGAAAGAAGAAAGCAAGGGTGAGCCACAAGCCCACCGAAATAATATGTATAATAATTAACAATATATGAGCATTCTCATAGTACTCATGAAAGTCTTGGTCAAGAAGAAATGAGCCAAGTTGATATCTTAACGCGACTAAGTCGCAAAATATTCGGTATATATATACCTATATACTTTTCACAATCCTTGAAATCCCCTGAAATGTATAATATACACAGAGTTCTAGTTTATAACTGTATAAAAATATCATTGCAAGGTGATCTCATATATCTAATCTTGTCTCAACATTTTTGTGAAAATCCTTGTCATGCATAAGATAATCATTAACAAGATATAAGTTGAAAAGATGAAGTTACAAGATACTCCAATATACTTATATCTTTTCCGGATACTACTTGAACTACCACCGTTCAAGGTATCATCAGTTTCAAAAGTTCATCACATAGATAAGACTACAAGATAAGACTTGAATAGATTCAATCTTTGAAATATCATTGAATGAAATGAAGTTACGAGATACTTCATTAAGTCCCGATATATATATATATATATCCATATATATATATATCTCTTTCATATATAAACAGAGTTGTAATATCCAATGAATTTGGAAAGAAAAGAATTTTGACATAAACCCGATATCTTGCTGATCAAGCAAAGATACCAATAAGTAACCTTTTCTACTGTAGATGGATGAATTCCTCGCCGGTCATCACCCTGGCCGCATTAGGACCTCGTGCTAGACCGTTACCCGGCCACCCACGCGTGGATGGACTGTCACCCAACCTCTTACACCTTCATAGACCGTACCCCGGCCTGTCGCTTATGCCGACTCAATTAGATGGACTTACTTCCCGAACATTGGGAAAGTAATCAAATTGTTTTCTCAAAACAGCAACCACGTTGCGAATATAAAATACACCACAGAGCCGGATCCTTTAAGTTTTGAGCGAGTATTTAAATACCCTTCGAAAGGAAGATCTTAAATCTGAAAACGAGTTTTGGGATCCGCCTAACTTTTAAAATTATTTTGAAGACTTGAAAATATTTTTAAGAATGTTTGGAGTAATGCTGATTTAATAAAATAAATCGGTCCCGATATATTAGAAAATACCTGAATATTATTATTTAAATAATATTCCCATAAAGGATAATCTTTATAAAAATAATTGAAGTAGAAGTTTTAAAACTCATACTTGAAATGAATAATAATTAACCAAAGATATACTTATACGAAAGTACGATCTTTATTTGAATAATCGAAACATTATTCTTTAATAAAATAAAGAATATTATTTAATAAAATAAGCGAAGTCATAAGTCCTCGAATGAATATTCAAAATAATATTCATTAAACAAAATAAAGTTATCGAATAAACCTTATTCGATTAATAGTTTTGAAAACTATATCCATATATAAGTATATATATATATTATATTCGGGAACATCGACTCCCGGTTTAGAAAATGTTCACCTTGGGGTCCCCTATACTAAGGGTATACGCAACTACTGCTTATCTCTAGCATAGGTATTATGCAACTTATAAGCATTTGAATCAACAATTGGATATCAAGATTACGAAACAGGTATGCATATAAATATCATATCACATGCTCCAATATATCGCAAGACTTTTCTAATAATAATCATGCACTTATCACAAGATAATGCATATACATATATATATATCACAACAACAGTATAACTGGTAGAAAACTTGCCCGAGTGTTCCCGGAATAGACTTAAGCTTAGACTGGGTCCGGTAACCTATGAACAATAACATAATCTGGAATTAGACCACGGTCGCTTAAGAAACTAGTTTTTTAACCACTTAGACCCTAACGTTCGCTTTTGCGCTTAGCGATTTACATAAGTCGCTCGAGTACCCCTGGCTACACCATTTTTAATAAATTAACCGTTACGAATTTTAAGGCGATTCTTTTGCGAGTACTCTACCAACTGCCTAATCCACTTTACATAATTGTTTCATACTCCAATTAGTTATTTAAGGGCCTAAACCAAGGTTTCAAAGTAAGGCGAGGGGTAATGGTTCGTTCCCGAAATGCCGTTACTTAAAACGATCGTTTCTCCTAAACCGTACATCGGATTCAAGCAAACCACATATCAAAACGAAGCTTACGACATAATCTAACTAAACAAGGAAAAGCCAAAGATTCAATAGTTATCTCTCAGTCCCGATAACTAAGAACAAGCAGTTGTATGAAATTGGGCATTACGACGGCTATGTTTACGCGATTACCAAGTTTTAAACCACTCCAAACAACCACCATTCAACTCACAACCAACAATACAACCAACCCTCATCCAAACCTTACTACATTAGTCCCCAAACCTCAAGATTTTCCAATTTATACAACCCCACACATGAACTACTAGCTATACTTAAGTTTCATTAACTATAAACAAGATTTCAACATCCAAATCACTACAAATCAATCCAAACTCTAAATACACAAGCATCATGCTTCTCATTTATTATAACCATCAAAACCATCATAATAATCAAAGTAAAGTTAGGGTTTGGAGGTGTTATAACTTCCTTGGAGTGATTAGAGTAGCTAGGAAGTCTTAGGGAGCCTCCTACAAGCTTGATCTTTCCAAAGAAATCAAGAACACAAAGTTAGGTTTTGAAGTTTCTAAAAGTCAGATTGAAAAAACTATCAAAAAGAGGGTCTTACCATGCTTATTTGGACGATACTTGTGAATAAGAGTTGTAGGCCATCTCAATACCTTTCCAAAGAGCTATATAACATACTATTTGAGTGAATATTTAAGGAGATATGGTAGTTTGAAGTTGTTGCTCTGGTTTTGGCCGAGAGCTTTTTGAAGGAAATGAAAGTCAACTTGTAATTTGTGTTTTTGATTTGTTTTGGCTTGGTTGCTTTGTTTTGTTTTGTTAATTATCCTTTTACCATGGTAAAAATGAATGGCTTAAAATCAACCAACCAATCACTCCATTTGTCATGCTTATGTCACCATGCCTATGTCATCCATTTTCCACATGTCTCTTCCTTGTGGTTTGATGATGTCACAATCCTTGGCTTCTTGTACAAGCTTGTCTCTTGGTCGCTTATTTGTTTTACGGTTCGCTTAACTTTCGTTCTCGTTCGTCGTTTGAGGGATCATATCCGGGATCTTATTACTTGGGTTCCCCTAAACCTTTCTCAATATTTTGTATTCCCTTTATGATCCTCCCTTATAATCCTTGAATTTAAATCTTTTTAATCATGTTACCTTATACTCAATTCTTTCGGTATCTGGTGGATTTTCGGGAAAAATCAAAGTGTTCAAATTTGGATTCTAACAATCTTTACATACACTTATTTACTCTATGAAGTACTAATACGATCTTAGAATTTCCATAACAGTACTCCTATATACCGTGGTCTGATAATTTTCCTTAATCAGCATTATCAGCAAAAGTAACTATTCATCTGTGTTTCAAAAATTCCAAAAATTGGGGTTATTACATAGTCTTTAGCTGTATTGAACTTATTCCTTGAAATTATGCCGTTTCCATCTACCTTGATTATGAGTGTCCAATTGATTCCTTTGACTGCAGTGTCTTTTGATCAAAGCACCAGCTTCTTGACTTTGTTTGTTCCAATTTGGTTTGACACTTATTGTTCAGATGCAAACCAAGTTAATTCCAGAAGAACTTCTTTCACTTTCTTGGGTTCTTCCTTGAGTAGAAAGTTGTTGTGCAAGTGTAACACCCCTAAATCCGGGGTCGGGGATCCGGGTTGTCACGAGTTCCATTTCCCTTAATAACACCCAATCTTAATAAATAATCAACTACTCTGTACTGTGACCCCACAATAAACACACACACCACAAGTTATAGTCTCAGAGATGAATATCCAAAAATAATCACAAGTCGTTTTATTCCACAATTATATGCCAATACACCTTAAACGGGTTTCTGAATAAATTTACATTTCTTTGCCATTATTACAATTGATAAAGATACATAAGTCTGGTACATCAAAAGTTGAAAGCCTAGCCTATTGGTAGTTCCTATCTCAGCTACAGCGATATCAACGCCTATAGGAAAGTGCGAAACGTTTCCTAATCGCTTGCGAATCGGGAGCTTGGTCCTGTTCATCTTTTCTATCTGTTGTTGTGTGATGAAAGAAGAAAGCAAGGGTGAGCAACAAGCCCACCGAAATAATATGTATAATGATTAACAATATATGAGCCTTCTCATAGTACTCATGAAAGTCTTGGTCAAAAGAAATGAACCAAGTCTGATATCTTAATGCGATGAAGTCGCAAAATATTCAGTATATATGTATATATACTTTTCAAAATCTTGGAAGTCCTCTTCCATGCATAATATACACAGAGTTCCAGTTTATAACTGTATAAAAATATCGTTGCAAGGTGATCTCATATATCTAACCTTGTCTCAACGTTTTTCTGAAAATCTTTGTCATGCATAAGATAATCATTTACTATATATAAGTTTAAAAGATGAAGTTACAAGATACTCCAGTATATTTATATCTTTTCCGAATACTACTTGAACTACCACCGTTCAAGTTATAATTAGTCCATCCCATAGATTAAGCTACAAGACAAAACTTGTATAAAATCAATCTTTACAATATCATCAAAATAAAATAAAGTTACGAGATACTTCATTTGATGCAAACTTCATTTTGAAAACTCGACCCTGCCAACACTCAACAATCGCCCGATCGTAGCCTTTCTATCGAAGTGCTCTGGGTAGTATTGCAGAAATATCCAATTGGATGATGAACTCATTACGGGAGTTTGCCGCGCCAGGAAGACCACTTACGATGATCAGTCGTAGTAGTACAACCCCACCATTTTCTACATGTAGAGGAGAACCTGTCGGATTTACTTGTTAACCGAACACTGAACTCCTAAGGAATGGACCGCCTTAGCGGAACTTCCGGGCCATTTGGGCCAATATAATAAGGCTGGGCCGGCGCTACTCGACCACTTACGCCACTCCTAGTTCAGATGAAATCCATGACTCTGAAACGTAAAGCTCGTCCCCCCTTTCCCCAAGTAGAAACTTGTTGGTACGGCTCCACCAAGAAGTCGTATCCAGTTGGAAAGGAAAACTCGCCAATATTTCCCAGGCGATGCCTGTTAATGGATTAACTTGTTCCAAGAATTTTACTTCCCGAGTGTTGGGTAAGTAATCAAAAACTCTTTTATCAGAATAGCAACCTTGTTGCGAATATAAAATACACCACAGAGCCGGATCCCTCAGGTTTTGAGTGAGTATTTAAATCTCCTTCGAAAGGAGGATCTTAAATATAAAAATGAGTTTTGGGATCCGCTTTAACTTTTAAAAATCATTTTGAAGACTCGAAAACATTTTTAAGAATGTTTGGAGTGATGCTGATTTAATAAAATAAATCAGTCCCAATATATAAAAATATCTGAATATTATTATTTAAATAATATTCCCATAAAGAATAATCTTTAGAAAAATAATTGAAGTAGATGTTGTAAAACTTATACTTGAAATGACTCTTAAATAACCAAAGATATACTTATACGAAAGTAATATCTTTATTTGAATAATCAAAAGTAAGTTTGATTATCGACACATTATTCTTTAATAAAATAAAGAATATTATTAAATAATAAGCGGAGTCATAATACCTCGAATGAATATTATAAATAATATTCATTAAATAAAATAACGGAGTCATACATCCTCAAATGAATATTTAAATAATATTCATCAAATAATATGAACTGAGTCATAAGCCCTCGAATGAATATTCAAATAATATTCATTAAATAATATAAAGGAGTCATAAGTCCTCAAATAAATATTCAAATAATATTCAATAAATAATATAAAGGAGTCATAAGTCCTCGAATGAATATTTAAGTAATATTCAATAAATAATATAAAGGAGTCATAAGTCCTCGAATGAATATTCAAGTAATATTCAATAAATAATATAAAGGAGCCATAAGTCCTCAAATGAATATTCAAGTAATATTCAATAAATAATATAAAGTTATCGAATAAACCTTATTCAATTAATAGTTTTGAAAACTATAACCATACATATATATATATATATATATATATATATATAAAATCTACTCGGGATCCTCGACTCCCGGTTTTAGAAAATGTTTTCACCTTTGGGTCCCTATACTAAGGGTATATGCAAATTACCGCTATTCTCTAGTATAGGTATTATCAACTGAACCAACAGATATATATGGCAAGAATACGAAACAGGCATGCATATGTACCATATCACATGCTACAATATATCGCAAGAATTTGCTAATTTAACCATCATGCATCTATCACAAGATAATGCATATACAAGTGTATACATCACAACAACAGTATAACGGATAGAAAACTTGCCTGAGCGACTGGGGGTTACGAATGGCTCGGGACGAGTCTGGTAACCTATAATCAACAAGTAAGTAGGAATTAAACCAAAGTCACTTGTAAATCTATACTCTAACCAACTCAGACTCTAACGCTCATTTTGCGCTTACTGATTCTCTTAAGTCACTCGAGTACCCTCGGCTCCACCATTTTTAATAATTTAACCATTACGAGTTTTAAGGCGATTCCTTCGCGAGTGTCTTACCAACTGCCTAACACACTTAACATAATTGTTTCATACATTAATTAATTCTTTAAGGTCTTTAACCTATGTTTCAAAGTAAGGCGAGGGGTAATGGTTCGTTCGCGAAACGTCGTTACTTAAAACGGCCGTTTCTCCTAAACCGTACATTGGAATCAAACGAACCACATATCAAAACGAAGCTCGTAACATGAAATATCTAAACATGGCAATGGTCAAAACCTAGCAGGGAGTTCTCGGGTCCTAATGTTATGAACAAAAGCAGTCTAAAGGAAATCGGACATTACGACGGCTATGTTTACGCGATTTCCCAAATTTAAACCAATTCAAAACAACCACAATTCAACCCCAATTCACAACCCAATAAAAACTCCATCCAAACTACATCATAACAGCCCCAACACTCAACATTAACAATTTATACTTATTCTTAAACTTGAATTTAAACTATACTACATTCTTTAACCAAATCATAAGATTTCAACACTCCAATCTCCACCATTCCAACCCAACTCTAAACCAACCATCATTAAGCTACTCTAATACCATAACAACCAAAATCATCCTAATATACAAAGTAAAGCTAGGGTTTGGAGATGATATACCTTCCTTAAAGTGGTGTGAGTAGCTAGGAAGCCTTAAGAAGCCTTGAGGAGTCTTAGGGATGCTTGGATCTTAAAGGAAAAACAAGAAAAATCAAGTTAAAAAACCTTGAAATCACTATTCATTGTCTTCTTCATTGATTTCTTGGAGAAGATAGAGAATTAATTGGTGGCTTAAACTCATAAGATAGCCATAACTATGCATAAGGAATACTAGGGAATTATCTTACCAATTTAGGAAGCTTGGATCTTGGATTTTAAAATTTCTTTTCTTTGAAAGTGTAAAAAGCCGAGAGCAAGTTCTTGGTGATGAGAAATAGAATTTTTTGTTTTGATGAAAATGATTTGTTTGGCTTGGTGGATGTAGTTTTGTTTTTGTTTTAGTTAATTACCTTATTAACCTTGAACTTTGTGTGGTTCTAATTCAACCACATCTCCTTCCCTTATGTCATGCTTATGTCATGCTCATGATATCATCCTCCCCTCTTTGTCCTCTTCTCATTGGTTGGGTGACATCATCCTCTCTAATCCCTTTGATTAACTTCCTAATTGTTTGCCTAATGATCGCTGATCTGTTATACGGTTCGCTTAACTTTCGTTTTCGTTTATCGTTTGAGGGATCATACCCGTGATCTTATTACTTAGGTTCCCTTAGCCTTTCTCAATATATTATATTCCTTTTATGATCCTCTCTTATAATTCTTCAATTTAAATCCTTTTTATCCTGTTACCTTATACTCAATTCTTTCCGTATCTAGTGGATTTTCGGGAAAAATCAAAGTGTTCGGAATTGGATCCTGACGATCTTTACATACACTTATATACCATGTAGAGTACTAATAAAATCTCAGAATATCCATAACAGAACCCCTACATAGTGTGGCATGAAAAGTTTTCTCATTCAGCAAAAACACTATTCATAAGGGTTTCAAAAATTTTCCAAAAATTGGGGTTATTACAGTCTCCCTTCCTTAAAAGGATTCCGTCCCGGAATCAGATAGAAAATGAATAGGGATACTCTCTTAGCATTACACTTTCTAACTCTCAAGTAAATTTTCCCACATTGTGGTCCTATAACCAAACTCCGCCTAGTTTGATAACCCTTCTCTTAAGCACTTGTTCCTTTTCACTCTATAACCCTTCCTGGTTGCTTCATATAGGTTACGTCTGGTTGCATGTCTATGTGCTCATATGCCCCTATTTATCTGGCATCCGAATTACACTTCCTTAATATTGATACGTGAAACACGTTATGACTTGCTGCATGTTCTGGGGTAAGGCTAGCTCATATGCTAACTTCCCAATACTTCTTAATATATCTAAGGGTCCGACAAATTGTGGACTTAGCTTTCCTTTCTTTCCGAATCTCATCAATCCTTTCCAAGGGTTTCCAAGGGGATACCTTTAACAACACTAGGTCCCCTACTTCCTATTCTTTGTCCTTTCGCGTCAAATCAACATACTTCTTATGTCCATCTTGGGTTACTACCAGCCGTCCTCTGATTAGATCTATTATATCCCTGGTCCTTTGGACTACTGCGGGTCCGAGCATCTTGCGCTCTACAACTTCATCCTAACATAAGGGAGATCGACATTGTCTTCCCTCAAGGATCTCATAAGGCGATACCTCAATACTGACATATGATCTATTGTCGTAAGAAAACTCAATCCGTGTTAAGTGATCATTCCAATTTCTTTCAAGTCTAGTGCACAGACTCTCATCATAGCTTCTAGCATTATAGCTTTTGCTTCTCAATACCCATTCTTTTCCAGTTCGTAATCGCTACTACCTTCCGTTCCTAATATTATACTGGTTATACTTTTGCTCGTTAGCGCTCTATAACCTTTTAATAACCACGTCAACCTTAGTATCACGAATGTGCTTCCATTCTGACTACCACCATAACTTTACTACTCCTTTCTCAGCTGTTTCCATTTTCCAAGGTTTGATCAATCATATAGAAGTAAAAGAACTTATTGAGAGATGACCATGATCATGAACACTTGTTATATCGCATAGTTAGTACAGAAGGTGGCCAGCCTTTAGTACTTGACAAGCAATTAAACAATAGCTGGTATCCTACTCGGCTTCTATCACACAGATAGATAGTCATTCGGAAATACCTCCCCTTCTGGAAGGGTTGTTCTTCTCAGTTTATATGAAATGAAAAGAAGAGAAAAGAACGAATTGAAGAGAATTGTATATATGAAAAAAATATACTGCCATAAAACATCTGGCTTGGAACCTACCTCTGAACTATAGAGGTTTGTCATAGGAGAACAAAACATATGTGTATATAAATCCACATCAAGTATTATAGCATAGCATTTCACATGCTTAAATATTTACTATTCCATCCATCATTCTATGGACCCATGCTCTTCCTCGAGCTTATACACAATCACCTTTGAAACTCCATCGACATTGAAAATTGAATCTGGGATCTCATTCTAGACATCATCGTTACTAGAATTCTATGCTTGCATCACAACCCTCCTCGTATAGCCATACGACCCTCTATTGATAAGGAGGAATAAATATTCAATAGGTAGATACTCTACTTAATTAGTCTGTCAATGATAACTTATACCCTACCACGACCCGATTAGTGGTACTCAATCTCAACATCCATTCCAATACAACTCTCACGGTTGTAATCAGCTTATTACTTGCAGAATCATTACTGCATTACTATGGTCCACCACTGACCTACTGTCATCATTCACTTTCCATGAAATCTTAATATCTAACCATACGGAATCCATACATGTCGTATCAAATCCTTCTAAGGAGTTAACATAACCACCAATCATAATTCATGAAGAACACTCCAAACTCTGACGTACTTTCATGACATGAAGTAGATAAAATTGCAGAAGAGTTTCAGTCAAAGCAACGATAGCAGGTTAATACCATTCTTAATCGTATACCTTAAATAGAAGACTTAACTCAAGGGTTCGTCTAGTCCTTTTTAAAATATGGTCCTGGATTATTCTCAAGATAGTACCTTCTGAGATAGATAGCCTGCTCATGGCGATTACACGAATTAAACCTTTACCAACTACTACTACGGTTGGGTATTGCACAGTCATCAGAAGGAACGTCAATCTTCCAAACCATAATACCATCTTCACGACTTTAACCATTATCATTGTATTCTTCTGGCACGAGCGCCGATAATTATCCTTTTACCTTTAAAGTGTCGGCCACCTCTTTGGCCTTTCCTGATAGTAAAATTTCCTTACAGTCAATGTCATTTTAACCACCTCCAAATAATTTTCTATCTCATTTCAATCACAGCTTATGTGAAGATGTTTTCCTTAAAGTCTGATGAGTAAAAATTAAAATAAAAATTATCACCATTTTCCATAAGTTATTGCCTCAGTCTTTAGAGGTTAATCACTGTCACGACTAACTTTTAATCATACTCAGAACATCTTTTATCTTAGGTCCTAATTGCCCTGAACAATTTCGACCTTTACTGGTTCGATCCATATTCTCTCGTGGTTTAACACGTGCCCCACTTGGCATCATTATAATTACGTCATATTTCCTTTATCAACATTTTTACTCTTGAGAATTTTGAATATTACCTTTCTCCTTGTAAAACCTCTAAGGTTATCCTTGAATCGTTCCTCCTGTATTCCCTAGATGCAAGGCATATCAAAATACCCTTTACTAATACTAGAACCATTGTCTATATGTTTCTGAAAAATTTCCCCACTGATACTTAAAGGTTGTTATTACCTTAATCCTTTCCAATTTATACTGTCAAAACTCATACTGTCCCTATTAAAGGTGAAATGCCAACCTTTATGCATTCCCCTATAATTCATTTTAAGTTACCGATGTTCTATCCTTAATTCCACCTTTAAAAAGGTACATGCATCCTTCCATGGATAAATCAAGTCATATATCCTTGACAGATTATCTTATTCAATCATTCCCACCTCGATAGTCTATACCCATTTCACAATAGCTTCCTTATTCAAACTGAGGTCAACCCATATGGCCTTCAAAAGATAGCAACGGTTATCCGCTTGTCTTGCCTAATTTGGTAACGATAACAAGGATGTTCTAGAAGATATTGGCCGTGTTCAACGTGAACCTCTTCTTAATAATTCCTTATTTACTTTTGTTGTTTATCTCAACAGTCACCTCAATACTGGGATACCTTTCATACCCGGCGTCTCCCTTTCTGGGTATCAAGCCACCGGTCTTACACTTCACATTCTTGAAGGTCACTTCCTTCATCCAATTTTCCTAATTTCCTACTTCCTTTTCTCCTCAGTCTATCCGCGTCTCATTATTTATCCTTCGAACTATCTCAAGGTTTCCTCGAATCCTCCCAACTTACAGGGGATAAAATATATGTATTTCTTATGCCTTCAACCATCAATTTTAACTCATGGTGAATCACCCTCATCCTGACGATTACATACTTTTCTATTGCTACGAGTCTTTAGGGTTTCCTTATACCCAACTGCCTTATCATTCCTCAAACTCTATTGCTTTTATATTCCTTTCCACTTCAATTTCTTTTTATTTTCCTTTCTCTTATCATTATTTCATGAACCAACACAACATAAGCATTGATTTCAAACATCCCGTCATTCTGGATTCGTGTCCTCAGAACGAATCTTGACAACTTTTACAACTTAGATTCATAATTCATCATACTTATCCGCTTTTGTTCTAGCTCCAAAGCTTTTACATTATCTCCATAACCTTGGGAAGTACTTTCCTGAAAACAATTGACTAAACTTAAATCAGTTTATTATAATCTCTTGCTTCGTGCCTTCCTTGGCCTTTCACCAGCGGGTGATCTCTCTCTTAGGAGGGTAAGTGATAAAAACAGTCTTTTGTGATTCGTCAATCATTCAGAATCTCAAATGATTCCTCTATTTCCTTTATCCAGGCTCTTGCCTCGGCTGGGTCAGCTCGTCCCTTGGAACTCTGAGAGCTTAGCGACTTAAAGGTCCTGAAAGAATTTCCCACTACATTGTTTCCCTCAAGGTGGTGGTTGGGAATAATGTATAAGTTTTGTTTAGACAGGTCCATGAATTTCCGTATAGGAGTACCGTCTCGGGTCTCCCTATCTCGCTCGACTTCTATTTTCTCAGTCTAAATATTTCTTCCTACTCCCCATAATTGGGGTCATCTTTAAATTTAAAATCCTCATTTTCCACTTTATTATATTCTGGGTTCCTTATATCTTAATTGTGACCTGCCTGATTATCACATTCAAGGTTTGCCCCTAATCTTATTCCTTGTGGGGGCATATTACTTGGAATTTTTTTTTTTTGAGAATCTCTGGATATTTGTCTTACTTACTTTGCTTAAGTCTTTCCCTCGTTCAGCCCTTGCACGATTGCAAATTATGAATTCTCAAGTTCGATAAACTTCATGACACTCTCTTAAGTGTTACTAGAGCAATTAACAATGTGATCTTATCACAAACAAACTGATCTGAACTGAAATTAACGAATATATACATAACCATTTGTTCGAGGGTACAACAACTGAACACATTAAAGAGAATTACATCATGTGATCTGATTGCTTCTATCCCAAAAGTACTACCATAGATAATCATCTAGTCATTAAAACTAATTATTCATAACTTAAGCTAATCCTCCAAAAGCGGTGCTACATGAAATCCTTGTCTGATTGCTCTGGCTCTGCACACTACCATGGATCAAGAAATGCGGGCACGCACGACATCCCTAACCTGCACCATCATAGAGGTGATGAGGTCTAAGATAGTTGTAAGTAGAGCTGGATCAATCTGACCCTCAAGATGGCCTCTAGCTGTAACATGGGTGGTAGCCTCAATCCTTTCCATGCTATGAGCTAATCCTGCCGGAAGTACCCCGCCCTCAATCCTTGGTGCAGTAAGTCGATCCAACAGATCACTCCTAACATTACGGGCCTCGGACAGGCCACCCAAAGTCATGCGATAATTGGCGATAAGAGAAGCCTGAGTGGCAGCATCTAGCAGTCCATGGGGTGCAGGTGGCGCAGACCCAGGAGATCCAAACGGATAACCAAGCACGGTATCAGGTGACAATGGTGCAGGAGATAAAGGTGGCATTTCCTCAGTAGGTGCTGGGCTCTGTACAGGGGAGGGAACAGGAATTGGTGGAACCTCATGGATGTCTACAGGAACCTCTGGAAGAGGGTCTGATACTGGTATAATTGGGGTCGTGGAAGGCCCCACTCCTTCTGCCCTCATTAACCTTTATTCCCTTGGTAACTCTTCATCCTCTAGTGCCACCCTCGCGGCCATTCTTGCTCTGGTAGTCGCCCTGACTACAGTCATCAATTCCTCAACGGTCCTTTCTTCATTCTCATCAGGATCCTCCATGAGATCCTCCTCAGCCACAATCCTTTCTGGAATAACATACTCAACCGCAACATTCTCAATATGAATCTCATCCGGTCCCTCATTAGGGTACTCCATCGGATTCACAATTTGATCTCCAACTTGTAATAAAACATCCTCATGCTGATGCTCCTGAACCTCCGGGTTCGGTGCCCCGCTGCCCTATACGAGAACGAACTATGTTACTATCACGATATTTATAAGGGTTCCCGTAAGGGTTTTAACTATCAGTACTACGTTAGGTAGCCCGACTATGAACTTGGCAAGAGTTCTTATTATCTTAGTGAACTTATTATCTTTACGTCACATCATCTCTGAGGTTTATAACGGTTAGCTCTGATACCACTTCTGTAATACCCCCAAATCCGGGGTCGGGGATCCGGGTTGTCACGAGTTCCATTTCCCTTAATAACACCCAATCTTAATAAATAATCAACTACTCTGTACTGTGACCCCACAATAAACACACACACCACAAGTTATAGTCTCAGAGATGAATATCCAAAAATAATCACAAGTCGTTTTATTCCACAATTATATGCCAATACACCTTAAACGGGTTTCTGAATAAATTTACATTTCTTTGCCATTATTACAATTGATAAAGATACATAAGTCTGGTACATCAAAAGTTGAAAGCCTAGCCTATTGGTAGTTCCTACCTCAGCTACAGCGACATCAACGCCTATAGGAAACTGCGGAACATTTCCTAATCACTTGCGAATCGGGAGCTTGGTCCTGTTCATCTTTTCTATCTGTTATTGTGTGATGAAAGAAGAAAGCAAGGGTAAGCAACAAGCCCACCGAAATAATATGTATAATGATTAACAATATATGTGCCTTCTCATAGTACTCATGAAAGTCTTGGTCAAAAGAAATGAACCAAGTCTGATATCTTAATGCGATGAAGTCGCAAAATATTCAGTAAATATGTATATATACTTTTCAAAATCTTGGAAGTCCTCTTCCATGCATAATATACACAGAGTTCCAGTTTATAACTGTATAAAAATATCGTTGCAAGGTGATCTCATATATCTAACCTTGTCTCAACGTTTTTCTGAAAATCTTTGTCATGCATAAGATAATCATTTACTATATATAAGTTTAAAAGATGAAGTTACAAGATACTCCAATATATTTATATCTTTTTCGAATACTACTTGAACTACCACCGTTCAAGTTATAATTAGTCCATCCCATAGATTAAGCTACAAGACAAAACTTGTATAAAATCAATCTTTACAATATCATCAAAATAAAATGAAGTTACGAGATACTTCATTTGATGCAAACATCATTTTGAAAACTCGACCCTGCCAACACTCAACAATCGTCCGATCGTAGCCTTTCTATCGAAGTGCTCTAGGTAGTGTTACAGAAATATCCAATTGGATGATGAACTCATTACGGGAGTTTGCGGCGCCAGGAAGACCACTTACGATGATCAGTCCTAGTAGTACAACCCCACCATTTTCTACATGTAGAGGAGAACCTGTCGGATTTACTTGTCAACCGAACACTGAACTCCTAAGGAATGGACCGCCTTAACGGAACTTCCGGGCCATTTGGGCCAATATAATAAGGCTGGGCCGGCGCTACTCGACCACTTACGCCACTCCTAGTTCAGATGAAATCCATGACTCTGAAACGTAAAGCTCGTCCTCCCTTTCCCCAAGTAGAAACTTGTTGGTACGGCTCCACCAAGAAGTCATATCCAGTTGGAAAGAAAAACTCGCCAATATTTCCCAGGCGATGCCTGTTAATGGATTAACTTGTTCCAAGAATTTTACTTCCCGAGTGTTGGGTAAGTAATCAAAAACTCTTTTATCAGAATAGCAACCTTGTTGCGAATATAAAATACACCACAGAGCCGGATCCCTCAGGTTTTGAGCGAGTATTTAAATCCCCTTCGAAAGGAGGATCTTAAATATAAAAATGAGTTTTGGGATCCGCTTTAACTTTTAAAAATCATTTTGAAGACTCGAAAACATTTTTAAGAATGTTTGGAGTGATGCTGATTTAATAAAATAAATCAGTCCCAATATATAAAAATATCTGAATATTATTATTTAAATAATATTCCCATAAAGAATAATCTTTATAAAAATAATTGAAGTAGATGTTGTAAAACTTATACTTGAAATGACTCTTAAATAACCAAAGATATACTTACACGAAAGTAATATCTTTATTTGAATAATCAAAAGTAAGTTTGATTATCGACACATTATTCTTTAATAAAATAAAGAATATTATTAAATAATAAGCGGAGTCATAATACCTCGAATGAATATTATAAATAATATTCATTAAATAAAATAACGGAGTCATACATCCTCAAATGAATATTTAAATAATATTCATCAAATAATATGAACTGAGTCATAAGCCCTCGAATGAATATTCAAATAATATTCAATAAATAATATAAAGGAGTCATAAGTCCTCGAATAAATATTCAAATAATATTCAATAAATAATATAAAGGAGTCATAAGTTCTCGAATGAATATTCAAGTAATATTCAATAAATAATATAAAGGAGTCAAAAGTCCTCGAATGAATATTCAAGTAATATTCAATAAATAATATAAAGGAGCCATAAGTCCTCGAATGAATATTCAAGTAATATTCAATAAATAATATAAAGTTATCGAATAAACCTTATTCGATTAATAGTTTTGAAAACTAGAACCATACATATATATAAATATATATATATAAAATCTACTCGGGATCCTCGACTCCCGGTTTTAGAAAATATTTTCACCTTTGGGTCCCTATACTAAGGGTATATGCAAATTACCGCTATTCTCTAGCATAGGTATTATCAACTGAACCAACAGATATATATGGCAAGAATACGAAACAGGCATGCATATGTACCATATCACATGCTACAATATATCGCAAGAATTTGCTAATTTAACCATCATGCATCTATCACAAGATAATGCATATACAAGTGTATACATCACAACAACAGTATAACGGATAGAAAACTTGCCTGAGCGACTGGGGGTTACGAATGGCTCGTGACGAGTCTGCTAACCTATAAACAACAAGTAAGTAGGAATTAAACCAAAGTCACTTGTAAATCTATACTCTAACCAACTCAGACTCTAACGCTCATTTTGCGCTTACTGATTCTCTTTAGTCACTCGAGTACCCTCGGCTCCACCATTTTTAATAATTTAACCATTACGAGTTTTAAGGCGATTCCTTCGCGAGTGTCTTACCAACTGCCTAAAACACTTAACATAATTGTTTCATACATCAATTAATCCTTTAAGGTCTTTAACCTATGTTTCAAAGTAAGGCGAGGGGTAATGGTTCGTTCGCGAAACGTCGTTACTTAAAACGGCCGTTTCTCCTAAACCGTACATCGGAATCAAACGAACCACATATCAAAACGAAGCTCGTAACATGAACTATCTAAACATGGCAATGGTCAAAACCTAGCAGGGAGTTCTCGGGTCCTAATGTTATGAACAAAAGCAGTCTAAAGGAAATCGGACATTACGACGGCTATATTTACACGATTTCCCAAATTTAAACCAATTCAAAACAACCACAATTCAACCCCAATTCACAACCCAATCAAAACTCCATCCAAACTACATCATAACAGCCCCAAAACTCAACATTAACAATTTATACTTATTCTTAAACTTGAATTTAAACTATACTACATTCTTTAACCAAATCATAAGATTTCAACACTCCAATCTCCACCATTCCAACCCAACTCTAAACCAACCATCATTAAGCTACTCTAATACCATAACAACCAAAATCATCCTAATATACAAAGTAAAGCTAGGGTTTGGATATGATATACCTTCCTTAAAGTGGTGTGAGTAGCTAGGAAGCCTTAAGAAGCCTTGAGGAGTCTTAGGGATGCTTGGATCTTAAAGGAAAAACAAGAAAAATCAAGTTAAAAAACCTTGAAATCACTATTCATTGTCTTCTTCATTGATTTCTTGGAGAAGATAGAGAATGAATTGGTGGCTTAAACTCATAAGATAGCCATAACTATGCATAAGGAATACTAGGGTATTATCTTACCAATTTAGGAAGCTTGGATCTTGGATTTTAAAATTTCTTTTCTTTGAAAGTGTAAAAAGCCGAGAGCAAGTTCTTGGTGATGAGAAATAGAATTTTTTGTTTTGATGAAAATGATTTGTTTGGCTTGGTGGATGTAGTTTTGTTTTTGTTTTAGTTAATTACCTTATTAACCTTGAACTTTGTGTGGTTCTAATTCAACCACATCTCCTTCCCTTATGTCATGCTTATGTCATGCTCATGATGTCATCCTCCCCTCTTTGTCCTCTTCTCATTGGTTAGTGACATCATCCTCTCTAATCCCTTTGATTAACTTCCTAATTGTTTGCCTAATGACCGCTGAATAGTTATACGGTTCGCTTAACTTTCATTTTCGTTTATCGTTTGAGGGATCATACCCGGGATCTTATTACTTAGGTTCCCTTAACCTTTCTCAATATATTATATTCCTTTTATGATCCTCTCTTATAATCCTTTAATATAAATCCTTTTTATCCTGTTACCTTATACTCAATTCTTTCCGTATCTAGTGGATTTCCGGGAAAAATCAAAGTGTTCGGAATTGGATCTTGACGATCTTTACATACACTTATATACCATGTAGAGTACTAATAAAATCTCAGAATATCCATAACAGAACCCCTACATAGTGTGGCATGAAAAGTTTTCTCATTCAGCAAAAACACTATTCATAAGGGTTTCAAAAATTTTCCAAAAATTAGGGTTATTACAGTCTCCCCTCCTTAAAAGGATTCCGTCCCGGAATCAGATAGAAAATGAATAGGGATACTCTCTTAGCATTACACTTTCTAACTCTCAAGTAAATTTTCCCACATTGTGGTCCTATAACCAAACTCCGCCTAGTTTGATAACCCTTCTCTTAAGCACTTGTTCCTTTTCACTCTATAACCCTTCCTGGTTGCTCCATATAGGTTACGTCTGGTTGCATATCTATGCGCTCATATGCCCCTATTTATCTGGCATCCGAATTACACTTCCTTAATATTGATACGTGAAACACGTTATGACTTGCTGCATGTTCTGGGGTAAGGCTAGCTCATATGCTAACTTCCCAATACTTCTTAATATATCCAAGGGTCCGACAAATTGTGGACTTAGCTTTCCTTTCTTTCCGAATCTCATCAATCCTTTCCACGGGTTTCCAAGGGGATACCTTTAACAACACTAGGTCCCCTACTTCCTATTCTTTGTCCTTTCGTGTCAAATCAACATACTTCTTATGTCCATCTTGGGTTACCACCAGCCGTCCTCTGATTAGATCTATTATATCCCTGGTCCTTTGGACTACTGCGGGTCCGAGCATCTTGGGCTCTACAACTTCATCCTAACATAAGGGAGATCGACATTGTCTTCCCTCAAGGATCTCATAAGGCGATACCTCAATACTGACATATGATCTATTGTCGTAAGAAAACTCAATCCGTGTTAAGTGATCATTCCAATTTCTTTCAAGTCTAGTGCACAGACTCTCATCATAGCTTCTAGCATTATAGCTTTTGCTTCTCAATACCCATTCTTTTTCAGTTCGTAATCGCTACTACCTTCCGTTCCTAATATTATACTGGTTATACTTTTGCTCATTAGCGCTCTATAACCTTTTAATAACCACGTCAACCTTAGTATCACGAATGTGCTTCCATTCTGACTACCACCATAACTTTACTACTCCTTTCTCAGCTCTTTCCATTTTCCAAGGTTTGATCAATCATATAGAAGTAAAAGAACTTATTGAGAGATCACTATGATCATGAACACTTGTTATATCGCATAGTTAGTACAGAAGGTGGCCAGCCTTTAGTACTTGACAAGCAATTAAACAATAGCTGGTATCCTACTCGGCTTCTATCACACAGATAGATAGTCATTCGGCAATACCTCCCCTTCTGGAAGGGTTGTTCTTCTCAATTTATATGAAATGAAAAGAAGAGAAAAGAACGAATTGAAGAGAATTGTATATATGAAAAAAATATACTGCCACAAAACATCTGGCTTGGAACCTACCTCTGAACTATAGAGGTTTGTCATAGGAGAACAAAACATATATGTATATAAATCCACATCAAGTATTATAGCATCGCATTTCACATGCTTAAATATTTACTATTCCATCCATCATTCTATGGACCCATGCTCTTCCTCGAGCTTATACACAATCACCTTTGAAACTCCCTCGACATTGAAAATCGAATCTGGGATCTCATTCTAGACATCATCGTTACTAGAATTCTATGCTTGCATCACAACCCTCCTCGTATAGTCATACGACCCTCTATTGATAAGGAGGAATAAATATTCAATAGGTAGATACTCTACTTAATTAGTCTGTCAATGATAACTTATACCCTACCACGACCCGATTAGTGGTACTCAATCTCAACATCCATTCCAATACAACTCTCACGGTTGTAATCAGCTTATTACTTGCAGAATCATTGCTGCATTACTATGGTCCACCACTGACCTACTGTCATCATTCACTTTCCATGAAATCTTAATATCTAACCATACGGAGTCCATACATGTCGTATCAAATCCTTCTAAGGAGTTAACATAACCACCAATCATAATTCATGAAGAACACTCCAAACTCTGACGTACTTTCATTACATGAAGTAGATAAAATTGCAGAAGAGTTTTAGTCAAAGCAACGATAGCAGGTTAATACCATTCTTAATCGTATACCTTAAATAGAAGACTTAACTCAAGGGTTCGTCTAGTCCTTTTTGAAATATGGTCCTGGATTATTCTCAAGATAGTACCTTCTGAGATAGATAGCCTGCTCATGGCGATTACACAAATTAAACCTTTACCAACTACTATTACGGTTGGGTATTGCACAGTCATCAGAAGGAACGTCAATCTTCCAAACCATAATACCATCTTCACGGCTTTAACCATTATCATTGTATTCTTCTGGCACGAGCGCCGATAATTATCCTTTTACCTTTAAAGTGTCGGCCACCTCTTTGGCCTTTCCTGATAGTAAAATTTCCTTACAGTCAATGTCATTTTAACCACCTCCAAATAATTTTCTATCTCATTTCAATCACAGCTTATATGAAGATGTTTTCCTTAAAGTCTGATGAGTAAAAATAAAAATAAAAATTATCACCATTTTTCCATAAGTTATTGCCTCAGTCTTTAGAGGTTAATCACTGTCACGACTGACTTTTAATCATACTTAGAACATCTTTTATCTTAGGTCCTAATTGCCCTGAACATTTTCGACCTTTACTGGTTCGATCCATATTCTCTCGTGGTTTAACACGTGCCCCACTTGGCATCATTATAATTACGTCATATTTCCTTTATCAACATTTTTACTCTTGAGAATTTTGAATATTACCTTTCTCCTTGTAAAACCTCTAAGGTTATCCTTGAATCGTTCCTCCTGTATTCCCTAGATGCAAGGCATATCGAAATACCCTTTACTAATACTAGAACCATTGTCTATATGTTTCTGAAAAATTTCCCCAATGATACTTAAAGGTTGTTATTACCTTAATCCTTTCCAATTTATACTGTCAAAACTCATACTGTCCCTATTAAAGGTGAAATGCCAACCTTTATGCATTCCCCTATGATTCATTTTAAGTTACCGATGTTCTATCCTTAATTCTACCTTTAAAAAGGTACATGCATCCTTCCATGGATAAATCAAGTCATATATCCTTGACAGATTATCTTATTCAATCATTCCCACCTCGATAGTCTATACCCATTTCACAATAGCTTCCTTATTCAAACTGAGGTCAACCCATATGGCCTTCAAAAGATAGCAACGGTTATCCGCTTGTCTTGCCTAATTTGGTAATGATAACAAGGATGTTCTGGAAGATATTGGTCATGTTCAACGTGAACCTCTTCTTAATAATTCCTTATTTACTTTTGTTGTTTATCTCAACAGTCACCTCAATACTGGGATACCTTTCATACCCGGCGTCTCCCTTTCTGGGTATCAAGCCACCGATCTTACACTTCACATTCTTGAAGGTCACTTCCTTCATCCAATTTTCCTAATTTCCTACTTCCTTTTCTCCTCAGTCTATCCGCGTCTCATTATTTATCCTTCGAACTATCTCAAGGTTTCCTCGAATCCTCCCAACTTACAGGGGATAAAATATATGTATCTCTTATGCCTTCAACCATCAATTTTAACTCATGGTGAATCACCCTCATCCTGACGATTACATACTTTTCTATTGCTACGAGTCTTTAGGGTTTCCTTATACCCAACTGCCTTATCATTCCTCAAACTCTATTGCTTTTATATTCCTTTCCACTTCAATTTCTTTTTATTTTCCTTTCTCTTATCATTATTTCATGAACCAACACAACATAAGCATTGATTTCAAACATCCCGTCATTCTGGATTCGTGTCCTCAGAACGAATCTTGACAACTTTTACAACTTAGATTCATAATTCATCATACTTATCCGCTTTTGTTCTAGCTCCAAAGCTTTTACATTATCTCCATAACCTTGGGAAGTACTTTCCTGAAAACAATTGACTGAACTTAAATCAGTTTATAATAATCTCTTGCTCCGTGCCTTCCTTGGCCTTTCACCAGCGGGTGATCTCTCTCTTAGGAGGGTAAGTGACAAAAACAGTCTTTTGTGATTCGTCAATCATTCATAATCTCAAATGATTCCTCTATTTCCTTTATCCAGGCTCTTGCCTAGGCTGGGTCAGCTCGTCCCTTGGAACTCTGAGAGCTTAGCGACTTAAAGGTCCTGAAAGAATTTCCCACTACATTATTTCCCTCAAGGTGGTGGTTGGGAATAAAGTATAAATTCTGTTTAGACAGGTCCATGAATTTCCGTATAGGAGTACCGTCTCGGGTCTCCCTATCTCGCTCGACTTCTGTTTTCTCAGTCTAAATATTTCTTCCTACTCCCCATAATTGGGGTCATCTTTAAATTTAAAATCCTCATTTTCCACTTTATTATATTCTGGGTTCCTTATATCTTAATTGTGACCTCCCTGATTATCACATTCAAGGTTTACCCCTAATCTTATTCCTTGTGGGGGCATTTACTTGGAAATTTTTATTTTTTTGAGAATCTCTGGATATTTGTCTTACTTACTTTGCTTAAGTCTTTCCCTCGTGCAGCCCTTGCACGATTGCAAATTATGAATTCTCAAGTTCGATAAACTTCATGACACTCTTTTAAGTGTTACTAGAGCAATTAACAATGTGATCTTATCACAAACAAACTGATCTGAACTGAAATTAAAGAATATATACATAACCATTTGTTCGAGGGTACAACAACTGAACACATTAAAGAGAATTACATCATGTGATCTGATTGCTTCTATCCTAAAAGTACTACCATAGATAATCATCTAGTCATTAAAACTAATCATTCATAACTTAGGCTAATCCTCCAAAAGCGGTGCTACATGAAACCCTTGTCTGATTGCTCTGGCTCTGCACACTACCATGGATCAAGAAATGCGGGCACGCACGACATCCCTAACCTGCACCATCATAGAGGTGATGAGGTCTAAGATAGTTGTAAGTAGAGCTGGATCAATCTGACCCTCAAGATGGCCTCTAGCTGTAACATGGGTGGTAGCCTCAATCCTTTCCATGCTATGAGCTAATCCTGCCGGAAGTACCCCGCCCTCAATCCTTGGTGCAGTAAGTCGATCCAACAGATCACTCCTAACATTACGGGCCTCGGACAGGCCACCCAAAGTCATGTGATAATTGGCGATAAGAGAAGCCTGAGTGGCAGCATCTAGCAGTCCATGGGGTGCAGGTGGCGCAGACCCAGGAGATCCAAACGGATAACCAAGCACGGTATCAGGTGACAATGGTGCAGGAGATAAAGGTGGCATTTCCTCAGTAGGTGCTGGGCTCTGTACAGGGGAGGGAACAGGAATTGGTGGAACCTCATGGATGTCTACAGGAACCTCTGGAAGAGGGTCTGATACTGGTATAATTGGGGTCGTGGAAGGCCCCACTCCTTCTGCCCTCATTAACCTTTATGCCCTTGGTAACTCTTCATCCTCTAGTGCCACCCTCGCGGCCATTCTTGCTCTGGTAGTCGCCCTGACTACAGTCATCAATTCCTCAACGGTCCTTTCTTCATTCTCATCAGGATCCTCCATGAGATCCTCCTCAGCCACAATCCTTTCCGGAATAACATACTCAACCGCAACATTCTCAATATGAATCTTATCCGGTCCCTCATTAGGGTACTCCATCGGATTCACAATTTGATCTCCAACTTGTAATAAAACATCCTCATGCTGATGCTCCTGAACCTCCGGGTTCGGTGCCCCGCTGCCCTATACGAGAACGAACTATGTTACTATCACGATATTTATAAGGGTTCCCGTAAGGGTTTTAACTGTCAGTACTACGTTAGGTAGCCCGACTATGAACTTGGCAAGAGTTCTTATTATCTTAGTGAACTTATTATCTTTACGTCACATCATCTCTGAGGTTTATAACGGTTAGCTCTGATACCACTTCTGTAATACCCCCAAATCCGGGGTCGGGGATCCGGGTTGTCACGAGTTCCATTTCCCTTAATAACACCCAATCTTAATAAATAATCAACTACTCTGTACTGTGACCCCACAATAAACACACACACCACAAGTTATAGTCTCAGAGATGAATATCCAAAAATAATCACAAGTCGTTTTATTCCACAATTATATGCCAATACACCTTAAACGGGTTTCTGAATAAATTTACATTTCTTTGCCATTATTACAATTGATAAAGATACATAAGTCTGGTACATCAAAAGTTGAAAGCCTAGCCTATTGGTAGTTCCTACCTCAGCTACAGCGACATCAACGCCTATAGGAAACTGCGGAACATTTCCTAATCGCTTGCGAATCGGGAGCTTGGTCCTGTTCATCTTTTCTATCTGTTATTGTGTGATGAAAGAAGAAAGCAAGGGTGAGCAACAAGCCCACCGAAATAATATGTATAATGATTAACAATATATGAGCCTTCTCATAGTACTCATGAAAGTCTTGGTCAAAAGAAATGAACCAAGTCTGATATATTAATGCGATGAAGTCGCAAAATATTCAGTAAATATGTATATATACTTTTCAAAATCTTGGAAGTCCTCTTCCATGCATAATATACACAGAGTTCCAGTTTATAACTGTATAAAAATATCGTTGCAAGGTGATCTCATATATCTAACCTTGTCTCAACGTTTTTCTGAAAATCTTTGTCATGCATAAGATAATCATTTACTATATATAAGTTTAAAAGATGAAGTTACAAGATACTCCAATATATTTATATCTTTTCCGAATACTACTTGAACTACCACCGTTCAAGTTATAATTAGTCCATCCCATAGATTAAGCTACAAGACAAAACTTGTATAAAATCAATCTTTACAATATCATCAAAATAAAATGAAGTTACGAGATACTTCATTTGATGCAAACATCATTTTGAAAACTCGACCCTGCCAACACTCAACAATCGCCCGATCGTAGCCTTTCTATCGAAGTGCTCTAGGTAGTGTTGCAGAAATATCCAATTGGATGATGAACTCATTACGGGAGTTTGCGGCGCCAGGAAGACCACTTACGATGATCAGTCCTAGTAGTACAACCCCACCATTTTCTACATGTAGAGGAGAACCTGTCGGATTTACTTGTCAACCGAACACTGAACTCCTAAGGAATGGACCGCCTTAGCGGAACTTCCGGGCCATTTGGGCTAATATAATAAGGCTGGGCCGGCGCTACTCGACCACTTACGCCACTCCTAGTTCAGATGAAATCCATGACTCTGAAACGTAAAGCTCGTCCTCCCTTTCCCCAAGTAGAAACTTGTTGGTACGGCTCCACCAAGAAGTCATATCCAGTTGGAAAGAAAAACTCGCCAATATTTCCCAGGCGATGCCTGTTAATGGATTAACTTGTTCCAAGAATTTTACTTCCCGAGTGTTGGGTAAGTAATCAAAAACTCTTTTATCAGAATAGCAACCTTGTTGCGAATATAAAATACACCACAGAGCCGGATCCCTCAGGTTTTGAGCGAGTATTTAAATCCCCTTCGAAAGGAGGATCTTAAATATAAAAATGAGTTTTGGGATCCGCTTTAACTTATAAAAATCATTTTGAAGACTCGAAAACATTTTTAAGAATGTTTGGAGTGATGCTGATTTAATAAAATAAATCAGTCCCAATATATAAAAATATCTGAATATTATTATTTAAATAATATTCCCATAAAGAATAATCTTTATAAAAATAATTGAAGTAGATGTTATAAAACTTATACTTGAAATGACTCTTAAATAACCAAAGATATACTTATACGAAAGTAATATCTTTATTTGAATAATCAAAAGTAAGTTTGATTATCGACACATTATTCTTTAATAAAATAAAGAATATTATTAAATAATAAGCGGAGTCATAATACCTCGAATGAATATTATAAATAATATTCATTAAATAAAATAACGGAGTCATACATCCTCAAATGAATATTTAAATTATATTCATCAAATAATATGAACTGAGTCATAAGCCCTCGAATGAATATTCAAATAATATTCAATAAATAATATAAAGGAGTCATAAGTCCTCGAATAAATATTCAAATAATATTCAATAAATAATATAAAGGAGTCATAAGTTCTCGAATGAATATTCAAGTAATATTCAATAAATAATATAAAGGAGTCAAAAGTCCTCGAATGAATATTCAAGTAATATTCAATAAGTAATATAAAGGAGCCATAAGTCCTCGAATGAATATTCAAGTAATATTCAATAAATAATATAAAGTTATCGAATAAACCTTATTCGATTAATAGTTTTGAAAACTATAACCATACATATATATAAATATATATATAAAATCTACTCGGGATCCTCGACTCCCGGTTTTAGAAAATATTTTCACCATTGGGTCCCTATACTAAGGGTATATGCAAATTACCGCTATTCTCTAGCATAGGTATTATCAACTGAACCAACAGATATATATGGCAAGAATACGAAACAGGCATGCATATGTACCATATCACATGCTACAATATATCGCAAGAATTTGCTAATTTAACCATCATGCATCTATCACAAGATAATGCATATACAAGTGTATACATCACAACAACAGTATAACGGATAGAAAACTTGCCTGAGCGACTGGGGGTTACGAATGGCTCGTGATGAGTCTGGTAACCTATAAACAACAAGTAAGTAGGAATTAAACCAAAGTCACTTGTAAATCTATACTCTAACCAACTCAGACTCTAACGCTCGTTTTGCGCTTACTGATTCTCTTCAGTCACTCGAGTACCCTCGGCTCCACCATTTTTAATAATTTAACCATTACGAGTTTTAAGGCGATTCCTTCGCGAGTGTCTTACTAACTGCCTAAAACACTTAACATAATTGTTTCATACATTAATTAATCCTTTAAGGTCTTTAACCTATGTTTCAAAGTAAGGCGAGGGGTAATGGTTCGTTCGCGAAACGTCGTTACTTAAAACGGCCGTTTCTCCTAAATCGTACATCGGAATCAAACGAACCACATATCAAAACGAAGCTCGTAACATGAACTATCTAAACATGGCAATGGTCAAAACCTAGCAGGGAGTTCTCGGGTCCTAATGTTATGAACAAAAGCAGTCTAAAGGAAATCGGACATTACGACGGCTATATTTACACGATTTCCCAAATTTAAACCAATTCAAAACAACCACAATTCAACCCCAATTCACAACCCAATCAAAACTCCATCCAAACTACATCATAACAGCCCCAACACTCAACATTAACAATTTATACTTATTCTTAAACTTGAATTTAAACTATACTACATTCTTTAACCAAATCATAAGATTTCAACACTCCAATCTCCACCATTCCAACCCAACTCTAAACCAACCATCATTAAGCTACTCTAATACCATAACAACCAAAATCATCCTAATATACAAAGTAAAGCTAGGGTTTGGAGATGATATACCTTCCTTAAAGTGGTGTGAGTAGCTAGGAAGCCTTAAGAAGCCTTGAGGAGTCTTAGGGATGCTTGGATCTTAAAGGAAAAACAAGAAAAATCAAGTTAAAAAACCTTGAAATCACTATTCATTGTCTTCTTCATTGATTTCTTGGAGAAGATAGAGAATGAATTGGTGGCTTAAACTCATAAGATAGCCATAACTATGCATAAGGAATACTAGGGAATTATCTTACCAATTTAGGAAGCATGGATCTTGGATTTTGAAATTTCTTTTCTTTGAAAGTGTAAAAAGCCGAGAGCAAGTTCTTGGTGATGAGAAATAGAATTTTTTGTTTTGATGAAAATGATTTGTTTGGCTTGGTGGATGTAGTTTTGTTTTTGTTTTAGTTAATTACCTTATTAACGTTAAACTTTGTGTGGTTCTAATTCAACCACATCTCCTTCCCTTATGTCATGCTTATGTCATGCTCATGATGTCATCCTCCCCTCTTTGTCCTCTTCTCATTGGTTGGGTGACGTCATCCTCTCTAATCCCTTTGATTAACTTCCTAATTGTTTGCCTAATGACTGCTGATTTGTTATACGGTTCGCTTAACTTTCATTTTCGCTTAACTTTCTCAATATATTTTCCTTGATAGAGTAAGTTTGATGTTGATAATGAGACATTTCTGAGCTGCATATAGTGATAATTGAATTTTCTTGAAACTCCCAATGAGTAAGAGACTTCAGCTTTATCAATAATTGATGTCACTCTAGTTTCTCTATCAACTGATAGCTCATCCATATCTAGCTTTTTTTGATCAATGGTCGTCTTATGATTTGATTAATGGCTATTCCATTTTGTTGTTCAACGGCTATTTCCACATGTTTTGGATTAGCAGTTGACATGATAAATTCTATGAAAACATTATTGTTAGATATGAATACAACATAGGGAGGGGGGTGAATGTGTTTTGGCTTAAATGTTTACTTTTTGATCGACTTTGGGTTTAGCAGTTGGTTGTTATCAATGATTTTATAGAATAGATGTTAAACATATATAACAATGCAAATATGTAAAACAAAGATCTCAAAAATCACTTAATTTTATATTAAAAATCAAGCAGTGTTTTGCTATAAAATCTCTAAGTTCTTGGTTTAGAACTTAGCTTCTTTCTTGAGAGAGAATACCATTTCTAATCTGTTCAATCCTGTCTCAAACAAAGGACCGTAGTTAACTTTATATGATAGTTAACTTTGGTTTACACAGTGAACAATAAGAAGTGCTAATCACTTTTCTAACATGTCACTAATCACTTCTATTTAAGGGAAAAGTGAGATTTCCATATCTAGGTTAGCATATCTTCATCCACTGTGTATTGGTTGATCCTCCTTTGTCAGTTAATCTTCACCATTAATCTTACACATCTCTCAAGCTGCTTTTTGTAGACTTGTCAATCCGGCCGTGTGAATTGTTTGTTGATTTGCAACCTTGGATATTGAACTGTTCTGCAATTCTGTACTTAGAGAAATTTCTTCACTTCGAGATCTCCAATTAAGCTGTAGAGAACTCGACATCTCGTTAGGCATGTTGGCTTGTCGATATCTCTGAAACTTCCTTGTTGACTTGACTTATCGATAACTCTGAGTTCTCTAGTGAATTTTGGTTTATCGATAACTCAGAGTTCTCTAATGGACTTTGGCTTATCGATAACTCATAGTTCTCTAATGAATGTATACTTGTCGATATCTCTGAGTTCTCGAATGGGTATCTGACTTATCGATATCTCCAATAGCATTTCCTGAGTTCTCGATAGACAATTCCTGAGTTTTCGATAGGTCTTTCTGAGTTCTCGAATGACTTCTCTATAACACTAATTCTGTGACTTGTAGAGATCTTGAATTAGAATGTTTTTCACCAAACAGAATTATTCAACTCCAAGCTTCTTCATAATTCTTTTGAGGCATGACCTTCTTGATCTTCTTCCAGATAGAATTCTTAGGCTTGACACTGTTTAGAGAAAAATGCTCCAGTCTGCTCCATTTATATTTTACAGACATTAAGTGTTACAAGTATAAATTACAGATTAAGGTTACAATACAACTAATCTTAGGGTTGTCAATATGACTTAGTCTTGTTATGATACAGGCATGTCTTGCACAACAATCTCCCCCAATTTGTGAGAAGATTATTTATCACAAATTCATGCCTGTTAACAAGACTAACCCCAAGTTAAAGAATGAAAATAAAATAATACAATAGCTGATACAACACTTGTACATTGAACATTTGACAGTTTACAATAATTAAGTAAAGACTGAGCTTTTTAATCCTTTCTCAATTATGTTCTTAATCTGTACAAGTATTTCTAATTCTTCTAGGATGGGGGTGTCAGTTAGAGCCTCCATTAGTTTCAGCAAATCTGGCTTAGGATAACTAGCTAACATCCCTATCCTGTATCTTGACAAAGAGCCAGCTTTTACATTCAAAAATCTTCCATCCTTTGATATTCTGCTCTTGCCTGCTGCCTTCAACTCTTCTGATCTTCTAATATACTCATCAATGTCATGCTCATACTTTCTCCTCTTTTCAGCTAGCAAAGCTCTATGCTCATCTCTCATCTCCTCTCTGTTAACCACAAACACTGCCAATACTGTTGTCCATGCCTTGGTGGCTGAATCTTTACCATTCATCAAGTTTAGCACCCTTTTCAGTTCAACAATTGAGAGAGAATCCATTAGTCTATTTCCAAGCTGTTCAAAGGACCCATCACTGTAGTAGATTCTAACTTCTTTGATGTTAACAACCCAAACTCTGACCATTCTTTCAGCTAGCTGTTGGAAGTAGTCTTCATCTGAATCAACAACATTTAGAGGTTGGAAATCATCTTGATTATATCTGTTCCAGATGGCCTTTCACCAAATCCATGATCATTGAGAAATTCAACTATCAGTTGTCTTCTTCTTTGTCTTTTTTGTCTTCTAAATCTTCTCTTGACCTTGGCTTCTTTTGGACCTATTCCAACTATTTTGAAGTGTGTTTTATGGGGTGGCTTGAATGAAGGTACAGTTTTGAGTCTTTTCAGAGAAGTATGGCTGTGAGTGATTTGAGTTTTGATGAGAGAGTTTGCAGTGAGCTTGTAGAAATATTTAGACTTAGAGGTTTGAGGTTGAGCAGTTTTTGATGAGGTTGAATGTGAAGGTTTAGCAATTGGTATTTGGATATTTAGGGTTTGGAGGGGTTGTGAGGTATCATTCTTTTGTCTTTGTCTCCTTCCACCCCTCCTTTGAGTCTCAGATCCACTTTTCTCCTCCTTCTCTTTCTCACTATCACTTTTTCCACCAATTGCTTTGCTAGATTGACTTGAGTTTGAGCCAGAAGGGTTTTGACCATCTTTCTTCTGCTCATCATCACCCAAGTCATCTTTGTTGATTTGAGTTTTAGGCAAATTGGCTTCAGGGTTATCAATGTATCTCCTCATAATCTTGATCATAGCTTCATCTTCACTAGTCTTCAATTTCTTACTTTTCAGCCCAGACTCAAGCACCATTATCAGTCTTCTGTTGGCTATGACACAGTTTTTAGGTACTTGGAAATGTTTCAGTTGCTTGGTTGTAGAGCATATATAGTGCACCCCTTTTGCTTGGATGTAGATAGGCTTCTGGGAATGCAGCTTCATGAGCCTTCTTCAACGCTGCTAGTAGCATTTTCTCTTCATTGGTGATTATCCTGACCTTGTTAATCAATATATCCACATCAGATGCTCTTCTAGAAATTAGATAATTGATATTGACTTGCATACATCTGTCTACACCAGAATCATTAAGATTGATCACTATCCTTTTCTCCAAAAACCGGTCCTTGACTGGGATCTGCAGCACCCTGATGTAATTGATAGTTTTTCCAAGGTCTTTTTGTAAGTGAAGAAGTTGTGTTGAGAGAGTTCCCTAGTCCAGTGAGCAAATTGTCAAATTCTTGTGTCATTCCTGGACCTTGGGCAGCCATAAGGAGCCTCTCTTATTCTAGACCTTGTACTTGACTTTTGAGTTTTGATTGTGCTAGCCTTGCATCTATCTCCCCCTTAGTCTTGGTGATAGGCATGAGTAGGGGAGTAAGAATCTCAGGTCTTACAGCTTCAGGCAATGCTGGCAGTGGTATGTTGAGTTTTCCCATAATGGCTCCCAAAGCAACTGTATTCTGCATTTGTAAATGCTTATGGGACTCCACTAGGGCCTGAATATCATGCTATTAACTCTCAACCAATGTGATTAGATCTCTGACTTGTGAAGATAAATCTGAGTTGGAAGCTTGAAGTGAAGAAATTTGATCTTGAAGTTCTTTTATTTGAGGAGTAGAGGTAGTGGAGACTGTTGTAGCTGAGAAGGACCTAAAGTGTTTATCAACAGCTTTTCTAACACCCTCCATGAGAAGAAATGAAGGCTCATACCTAGCAATATGCATTTGATTTAGCTTGACCCTGGTATCATTTGAATTTGTGATATGAGCTTGAACTTGTTCACACAGGGCCTTGAAAGAACTCTTCATATTTGACACTTCCTTCTCCATGGAGGCCAGATTCATCCTTGACATTTGCTTAGTGAAAGACTGGAATTTATTCTTGATGTCTTTTTGAGAAGGCACAATGTCATCCATCTTTTCCTTGATCAGCTTCCTGATTTTATCTTCATGTCCAGTCAATTTTACTTCAAGGGCCTTTCCAAAGAGATGGAAAGCCTTGAGTTGAGCTTTGTGCACATCCATGATGGCATCATAGACTTCAGGAGGAGTGAGAGATTTAGCATTGCTTCCCATGATAGTTATGTACTCCCTCCTGAATCTAGCCAAAACTTCATCCATTTCTGCCACATGGTCATCAGACAACCAGGCATCTACATTGCCATCCTCTTCAGCCTCATCTACTATCTTCTCCTTCTATTGTTTAACCTCTTCATTGAAGCATAGCAGTATAGCTTGATAGTCCTGGTTCCCCATGTCTGAAGTGAGCAATTGCTGAGAGAGATTGGCCAAGCCTGAGATTTGATCTACCAACATGTCATTAACTGTAGAAGGCTGAGCTTCTATATCTTGTAGCCATTGAGCCATGACATGTGGTTGGCTGGATTGAGATGTGGATGACTGTTGAGAAATGTCCAGATTACCACCTGTGACTGAAGTCACAGTTTGACTCACAGATAAATCTGTGGTTTTGACAGTTTGTTGTTCACCACATGTAGTGGGAAGCTCCATTAGAATTGGAGGGGATTTGACTGGGTTACTGTCATGTACACCAGCCTCAAACCTTTGTGCACCTTGCAGAGCACTGTCACATAAATGTGATGAACTTGCCTCTCCCATAACAGGGTCATTGGCAATTGTACTCCTAGCTTCAACTGCTAAAGCAATTTTAACTAGGGTTTTGAGGGGAGTTGCTCCTTCTAGAGGAACCTCCAATTGAATTGGAGAGGATTTAGATAGCTCTCCCTCAAGTGTACTACCCTCAAACCTATTCATTTGTGAAGATGATTGTGCACATGAAGGTGCAAGAGTGACCATGGGGTCTTCAGTAAAAAGTGATGAAACCCACATATTTTTGATGGTGTCATCAAGGTCTACCCCAGCTAGTAGCCTCTCACCATCTAGATGTTGGTTCTGGGTGGTGATCACAGTTTCATGAACCATGTCACTTAAGTGTTAGTGCACTTGAGAATCAGATTCAAGTACTCTATATGATGAAGAAATTTGAGAGATTAGAGAAGTTTGCTCAGTTGTGAATGTTGGCAGCTCCCTCTGAATGGATAAATGAGCTTCAAATGATGTGCCCTCAATGTGTGTGCTATCCTTATTTCTTCTACCATATACTCTAGGTGCAGGTTGTGCTGACTCAGTACATGATGCATTAGGGTGAATGCTCTTTTCAATAGATACACCCTATTGAGAGGATGCATCTAGTAACTGTTTACTCCCCATTTGTTCAACTATGCCCTTTTGGGAGGACACAGAGGTGTTTTGAGTGGTCAACTCAGGCATCTTACTCTTCTTTGGTCTCTTGACCAAGGGTGACTCTGGTTCAGTTTGAACTATTTCACTCTCATTTACAATAGCAAGGGTTGGTTCCTTTCTCTTCTTTTTACCCACTTTAGTCTTTTGAGAGACTAAAGTGGTTGGTTTGCTAACATCTAGTGGTTTAGAAGAAGGGGCTGCAGCTTTGGAAGGTCCCTGTTGGTGTGCCTGTGTTTGTACTTCCACATGCTCAGGAACCATAGCTGAACTAGCAAATTGAGGAGTCCTCATGTCTGACATAGGGTAAGGATAAGTCCTGAATCTCTCCAACATAAATGGAGTGATTCTAAGACTTACACTCACCTTATTCTTTGTAGTAAGTGAGCCAAATATTATTCTGGACACTTGCTTACAATTGCCAATTCTACTACTATCAATACCAGCTAACAAATGTATGTCATTTACTTTATGAGCTAAAGTAGACAAAATAAACCTTGGCAAAAAGATTTCTTTACCTCTATTCTTCAAAGGCATAGTAAGCCTGGTAGCCAGCTCCTCCAGAATTAGAGCCCCAACATTCAGATGCCTGTTGTGAGCTATTGAGAACACCAGCTTCTGCACCACATTTGAGATATTGTCAAAGCCAGTTTTTCTGCAGGTGAAAGCCCTCACTACAGAATCAAACACAAAGGACCATTCCTTCCTAAGGTTTGTCCTATTCAGGCTTGCCAAGTTGATTGAGCCACTGTAGTTGATGAAGTCCATGAATTCACTCAGCTCATCTGCAGTTGGCATCTCTCCATAGTTCTCAGTTGGCAATTCCAGGGCTGTATTCACATCAGCAGCTGAAAACTCAATTTCTTGGCCTCCAATTGTACAGGTGACCACCATAGAAGTGACATTCTCTAGAACAACTGTCCTAGTTATAGCTGATATCCAAAATTCATGAAGAACATCCAAATACAGCACAAGACTTGCAGTTAAAGCACCTGCAATATAAGATTCAGAAAGAAATTTCACAAACCCCTTGAAACTATCAGGGGCTTGGTTAGCATCAAGAAAAGAAATAAAGTTGGTTCCCTTCTCTGGAATGATAGCTCTAACAATATTTTGTGCCATTTTAGTGTTTAGAAGTAGTGGGTAAGAAAAAGTTTTGAGAAAGGAGCAAAAACGAGAGAGAAATTGTCTTTTGTCTGAAAGCTAGGTCACTTGAGATCTCGAAAAAGTATAAGTACAGTGTATGTATCGAGAAGTCTGGGTATTTATAGAAAAAGTAAAATACCTATCGAGAATTCAAATAAACGTTTGATATTAAACTTATCGAGAAGTAATTTTGAATTTGAGAAAGGTACATTCGATAAGTCATTTTATTAATTCTTTTCGAGAACTAAAAAATGATTTATCGAGAACTCTGATAAATGCCCAGTTTGTCCGAAAATGGACTAAAAATGATTATAATTTATTTGAATTGAATCAAATTGAAATCATAATAAATTTTCCAAAAGTATTTGTCTAAAATAATTCATTGAATTAAATTATTTTAGTTCCGAGTTATTGATAAGTCTCAAAATATCCTTGTCGAGAACTCTGTGAATTAACACTATTAGAGAACTCTACATGGTCTTATCGATAAGTCATAATAGAGCTTATCGAGAAGTCATTCGAGAAGTCTGTAAATAGACTTATCGAGGACTCACTCGAGAACTCTAAAATGACTTGTCGATAAGTCATTTTGACTTATCGAGAACTCAGTTCTCTATACCTTTGAGTACTGTTATTCTGCCTTGTGTTAATTTTACACATTTAAGATGTAAATTAACAACTACGCAGTTTACTTAGAATTTGAAATATTCTAAGTTAATTTTTGAGTTTAAAAAAAAATATACAGAGATTCTGAAATATTTATAATTCATATTTCAGTTAATTTCCATTTAAATCAAACTAGGTTGATTTATTAGAAATTAATCTGCTGCAACACATTAGCTGAGTTCTTGCCTTAGGATGAAGAATTGAGCATTCCAATTTCACTCACAAGTCTAGTGAAGGTTGCTTCATCCAAAGGTTTAGTAAAAATGCCAGCTAATTGTTTCTCTGTTGGAACAAAAATGAGCTCAATGGTACCATTTGCAGCATGTTCCCTGATAAAATGGTACCTAACATCAATGTGCTTTGTTCTAGAATGATTAACTGGATTACTTACTATAGATATGGCATTAGTATTGTCACACATAATAGGAATTTTGTGTAACACTAGACCATAGTCCATTAGCTGATTTCTAATCCAAAGCACCTGAGCACAACAACTTCCAGCATCTATATATTCAGCCTCAGCTGTGGAAGTTGACACAGATTATTGTTTCTTACTATACCAGGATACAAGTCTTTGACCAAGAAATTGACAGCTTCCACTAGTACTTTTCCTATCAACCCTGCATCCAACAAAATCTGCATCTGTGTATCCAACAGCTTCAAAACCAGTTCCCTTAAGATACCATAATCCCAAGTTTGGAGTTCCCTTTAAGTATCTGAAAATCCTTTTCATAGCAATCAAATGTGATTCCTTTGGATTGGCTTGAAATCTAGCACATAGACAAGTAGCAAACATGATGTCTGGTCTACTATCAGTCAAATAAAACAATGATCCAATCATCCCTCTGTAGCTTGAAATATCCACACTCTTGCCTTTCTTGTCTTCATCCAACTTGGTTACAGTAGATATTGGTGTAGATGCAGGTGAGCTATCCACCATACCAAATTTCTTCAATAAGTCATTCATATATTTGGTTTGGCTGATAAAAATACCATCACTTCTTTGACTAACTTGAAGGCCAAGGAAGTAACTCAATTCTCCCATCATGCTCATTTCATACTCACTCTGCATTAGCCTAGAGAATCTTTGACAAAGCTTTTAATTTATAGATCCAAAGATGATATCATCCACATAGATTTGAACTAGGATCATATCTTCACCATGCTTCTTGTAGAAGAGAGTCTTATCAATAGTACCTCTGGTAAAACCATATTTGAG
Source organism: Apium graveolens (assembly GCF_009905375.1). NCBI lineage: Eukaryota > Viridiplantae > Streptophyta > Magnoliopsida > Apiales > Apiaceae > Apium > Apium graveolens. The sequence goes on along the minus strand of NC_133650.1, from coordinate 275,249,592 downwards.
TAAAAATTCTGACAGTGTGTCATACCAGGCTCTAGGTGCCTGTTTCAATCCATATAGAGCCTTGAGTAATTTGTAAACAAAGTTAGGATATTCTGGATCTTCAAAGCCAGGTGGCTGTTGCACATAACCTTCTTCTTCTAGTTCACCATTAAGAAAAGCACTCTTGACATCCATTTGATACACCTTGAAATTTGAGTGTGCAGCAAATGCCAGAAAAATTCTTATTGCTTCTAGTCTTGCAACAGGAGCAAAAGTCTCATCATAGTCAATTCCCTCTTCTTGTGAGTAGCCTTTAGCAACCAGCCTTGCTTTGTTTCTATTAACAATTCCATTTTCATCCATTTTGTTCCTGTACACCCACTTAGTTCCAATTATGCTTCTGTTCTTTGGTGCAGGGACTAATTTCCAAACTTTGTTTCTCTCAAACTGATTCAGCTCCTCCTGCATAACACATATCCAATCAGGATCCAATAGGACTTCTTCAATTTTCTTGGGCTCTGCAGTTGTACTTCTAGTTCTCACACCAGCTGAGGGATCACCAATAATAGCTTCTACTGTATGACTCCTATCCCACTTTCTAGTGTGTGTCTGTTTACTAGTGCCTTCATCATTTTCTTCAGTATTACCATGACTGTCATTTCCATTATCTCCTTCTCCCCCTGAGTTTGTGCTATCAAATTCAGGTGTCTGAAGAGAGCTTTCATTCCCATGATTTTGTTCAGAGGTCTCTTCATTTGTCATTTGTTGTGCCATAACTTCATCTTCCGAATCAGAATCACTATCAATGGTTAGATTCACAAATGCAAGGGCTTCAACATCATTTACATCAAGGCATTCCAAGCCTGGACACTTGTCATCATCAAAAGTCACATCTGTGCTTTCCATAATTTTCTTTTGATCAATCACATAAACTTTGTAGGCTGTTCTTTCCAATGAATATCCCAGAAAAATTGCTTCAAAAACTTTGAAGTCAAATTTTTCCACATATTCAGAGTTGTCTTTTAGAATATAACACTTGCTTCCAAACACATGTAGATGCTTCACTGTAGGCTTCCTTTTAGACATGATTGAGCAAGGTAATTTTCCATGAGCTTTGTTGATGAGATATCTGTTTTGAGTGTAACATGCAGTATTAACAGTCTCTTCCCAAAAACTAGTTGGTAACTGAGCATCTTGTAGCAAGGTTCTAGCAGCTTCAACCAATGTTCTATTTTTCCTCTCAACTACTCCATTCTGTTGAGGTGTTCTAGCTGCTGAAAATTCTTGAACAATGCCTTTGCTTTTACAGAATTCACTTAATGTTGAGTTTCTGAATTCTGTTCCATTATCACTCCTCAATCTTTTCACACTAACTTTTCCTTCAGCTTGCTTCTCAATTTTCTTAATGTGCTCAATTATAATGTTTGGAGTTTCATCTAAAGAGTACATGAACTCAATCCAAGTGTATCTTGAAAAATCATCAATCATGACAAGGGCATATTTGTTCCTTGAAATGGACAAGACATTTACTGGCCCAAACAAGTCCATGTGAATAAGTTGCAGAGGTGCACTTATAGAATTCACAGATTTTGACTTGTGACTTGATCTTTTCATTTTTCCTTTCGGACAAGCTTCACAAACTTCCAGTTGAGCAAATTCCAGACTGGGCATGTCTCTCACAAGCTCCTTCTTGACTAAGGTGTTGATTGCTTTGAAATTCAAGTGAGATAGCTTCTTATGCCACAATTTGCTTTGCTCTTCTGATGCCTTGGTGTAGAAACAACACACTCCATCCTTATTTTTTGAGTCTAAGTCTGCAACAAACAAGCTTCCCTTTCTTACTCCTTTAAGAGCAATTTCACCAGTCTTTTTGCTAATAAAAGCACAATCTTCTTTGTTGAAAACAACTTGAAAACCTCTGTCTGCAAATTGACTAACACTTAGAAGATTTACTTCTAATCCAACAACTAATGCTACATCTTTAATGAAAACATTTCCAGAAACAATCTTGCCATATCCCATTGTGAATCCTTTGTTGTTGTCTCCAAAGGTCACCAAAGGGCCAACCATCTCCTCAAATTATGATAGCAGGGCCTTATAACCTGTCATATGCCTGGAATATCCATATGACCTTCTTTCCTTTTCCCTGCACACAATGAAGATTAAGTGTGTTTAGCTACCCAAGCTGTGTTGGGCACTTTCTTCTTGTTAACTGATTTTGCAGAAGTAGAATGAGAATTTTCAGATAAAATGGAATTCATAGACTGTTGAGCATTTCCCCTTTCAGATATAGAACCAACTTTTGATTCTATGAGATCAATTCTCAATTTATGGCAACTCTTCATCACTTTCATGTTACAGGGAATGTAGTCAAACTTGTCACAGAATGAATATGGATCATTAGCTTTAGCTTCATTGTACTTGCGGACTCCTTCAGGTGGATTGCTAACAATCTTTTTACAAAGGTGAGTTAGGTGATTCATTGATCCACAATTCTCACACCTCTTTCTAGGAGCATCTGCAACATAAGCAAAATTATTGCTTTTTTTTTATCCCAATCTTTCCATTTCTATTCTTCTTTTTCTTTTTGACCTCTTTAGCTTTAATCTCCTTCACAGGCTCCTTAGTTTCTTGATTGGCTTTTAGTGTTTCAGCAGAGATGGAAGACTGAGTTGTCTCATCATTTTTCTTTTCCTTATCCTCATCAGCTATCTCCTGTTTGATGATCAACTCTTCTTCACTGAAGTTCACCTCACATGCCTTGAACAAAGGTGATTCAACTTTCTTCAAAATAATTGGAACATTCTCAGTTTCAGTTAATTTTCCTTTGTCACTGACAGACTTCTTTTTGTTGTTCAAACCCTCATAATCAAGACCAATGGCAATGATTGCATATTGCTTGTTCTTTTCATGATATTGGCCAATCAACTCAGAAGCATTTTTGAGGGATTTCAGCTTCACTTCATTCTTCTCCAGCCTTTCTCTCAATACTGCTTCAATTTCACTTGCACACTTTAATTTGTTCTTTAAGTATGCATTTTCTTGCTTAGCAGCATCAAGCTCAACCAGCAACAATTCAGTTTCTTATTTTTCACTCTCAAGTTTTTCATTGATCTTTTTCAATCAGCTAACTTCCTCATTTGCAGCAACCATGCTTGTATGAATGTGGAACATTTCTGTGCTTATCTTTTCAACAGTTTCTTTATATTGACTCATATTTAAATCAATTGTGGTAAGAGTTGGTACCTGTGATTTAGATGATGAAGAATCTCCTTGCTTCAAGGCCATGAGTGCATAGTTTCCAACTTCTTCATCTTCATCATTATCTGAATCATCCCAGCTTTTGCCCTCAGCAATATAAGCTTTCCCTTGTTGCTTCTTTAGAAGAGCATCATACTTTGCTTCCAATTCAAGATAGGCTTTGTCTTTCTTTGCCTTCTTGGGTTTCCTACATTCTGTAGAAAAATGGCCCAACTCATCACAGTTAAAGCACCTTATGTTTGATCTATCAACAGATCCAATTTTATAGCCAGTTTTGCTATCAGGAGTGTACTTCCCTTTTCCTTTCCAGCTGCTGTCTTTGTTGAAGGACTGCCCTTTGCTCTTGAAAAATCTTGGTTTCTTCACTCTAATGTTAGAGAATTTTCTAGCCAAGTAAGCCATTGATTTGTCTAGCTCATCAAGCTCATCAAGAGTGTAGAACTCATCTTCTTCATCCAATTCCAGTATGACTTGCTCTTTAGTATCATTGACTCTTTTCTCACTTGTAGAAATTACTGGAGTTTGGGATCTTTGTGTTGGGAACCACGGACTTAGGGTGTTACTACGTTTTACGATAAATATTACGAAAAGAGGATTACCTTGTTAATGGTTGATTTCACGCTCTTCTATTGTATTCCCAAATTCCCTTGAGCGAAGTGTGGCCTCCTTCTTCTCAAGTTATCCTCTCTTCTTGCTCCTTGGTGGCTACAATATGTTTTCACACAATTCCAAACAAGAAGAGAATAAGAATATATATAGGCTACAATAGGGACCATGGATAATTAGGTTGGGCCTTCTAATTACATCTTGAGCCTAGCCCAATGTAATTAAATATTAATTCAATCCACTAAAGAATTAATATTTGCACTACCTTTCCTAATACCGTAATTTAATTAATTTGGTTCCAATATTATTTGCTTATTAAATTCCCCATGTTTAAAATATCATATGTCCATTAATTAAATAAATTACTGATAATTTATTTAATTAATATCTTTTATCCTTGATCATCCACTCAACCTTTATTTAATTATGCCAGAATAAATTCCACCTGCAGGCTTTCACATAATTAAATCTTTTTGAGCTTTCAAGGGGACATCATTAACCCGAATATTATCAGGACATGGATTCCTTCAATAAATAATATCCACCATGTATATAATTCCATCACCCAAAATATAATGATATAATTCAAAGAATTATTTCATATATAAATCAAAGCATGTAAATAATATACACGTGTCAATTACTATTTCCGGATTAAGAACCTAAGCATTAATAATAACATAGAATCTTAGTTCTCCTTCTTAATCAGTATTAAGGGAACAATTCTAAATTTGATCCTGTTCAATATACACAAAGTATACTAGTATTATTTATTAGTCAATATAAACTAATCTAAATAATACTACAGCCATACCAGTGGATTATCCAACACCACCTGTGCTGTGAACCTTATTATATTATATAACCGTATTTAACAATCTAATATTCTGTATCCCATTTGATACTAGATTGTTCACAATATATAATATTAGACAACATGTAAACATTCAAATGATTCTCAAATAAACTGGCCAGAAATAAATGTACATACTTCAAATAAATATTTTCAGTATACACTAACAATCTCCCACTTATACTCAAAATATTCTATGTGTACATCAATGTTTATTTAATCCACTATTACATAAAAATCTATGTGTCCATCCATCTGACTCCTATCGCTTCCACATGCTTATCAAAAACCTTGGTTGGCAAGCTCTTTGTGAAAAGATCTGCTCGGTTGTCTTCTGATGATATGTGAGCCACAACTATATCCCCTCGCTTTACGATTCCTCGTATGAGATGATACTTACGTTCAATATGTTTAGCTGCTTTGTAGTCTCGCGGTTCCTTTGAATTTGCCACAGCACCAGTGTTATCACAATACACCGTCAAGCTCCTAGGCAAATTAGGTACCACATCTAAGTCCAAAAGGAAGTTCCTGAACCATACAGCCTCCTTGGCAGCCTCAGAGGCCGCCACGTACTCGGCCTCCATGGTGGAGTCTGCAATGCATTTCTGCTTTACACTCCTCCATATAATGGCTCCACCTCCCAAAGTAAAAACATATCCCGAGGTTGATTTCCTCTTATCCCTATCTGATTGGAAATCTGAATCAGTATATCCCAAAGGAAATAGATTTGAGGCCTTGTAAATTAACATATACTCCTTAGTCCTTCTCAGGTACTTGAGTATAGTTTTTACTGCACTCCAATGTTCCTGACCTGGGTTCGACTGATATCTACTAACCATGCCTACAGCAAAGCAGATGTCAGGCCTCGTACATAACATAGCATACATTAAGCTTCCACATGCTGAAGCATAAGGAACTACTTTCATGCTCTCTATATCCTTAGGTGTCGAAGGACACTGCTTCTTAGATAGAGCAACTCCATGCTTAAAAGGTAGAAAACCTTTCTTGGAGTTCTGCATGTTAAAATGAGCTAATACTTCATCAATGTAGGGCTCTTGATATAAAGCCAACATCCTTTTCTTGCGATCCCTTATAACTTTGATCCCAAGGATGTATGCCGCTTCACCTAAGTCCTTCATGTCAAATTGTTTGAACAACCATGCCTTTACTGATGACAACATCTCAACATTGTTTCTAATGAGTAAAATATCATCTACATACAGTACTAGAAAAACCACTACATTACCTTCACTTCTCTTATACACGCACGATTCGCTTGGACTTTGATCAAATCCATATGACTGGACTGCCTGATCAAAATGAATATTCAAGTCTCTAGAAGCTTGTTTAAGTCCATAAGAAAAGCTATCTTGACATCCATTTGCCAAATCTCATAATCGAGATGAGCTGCTATAGATAAAAGAATACGGATTGACTTAAGCATGACTACCGATGAAAAGGTTTCCTCATAATCAATACCTTCTTTCTGAGTATACCCTTTCGCAACAAGTCTTGCTTTCCAGTCTTTCACCTTTTTATCTAATCCCATCTTTTTCTTGTAGATCCACTTACATCCAATAGGTTTTATACCTTTGGGTGGTTCCACGAGCTCCCAGACCTGATTAGAATACATTGATTCTATCTCAGATTCCATCGCCTTTTGCCAAAGATCTGCATCTTTGTCTTGTGCTGCCTCTTCGTATGTACGGGGATCATCATCATGTTCACCAGAGACCAAGTCTGAAGACTCACCCAAAAACATGAATCTATCAGGCTGTTGAACAACCCTCCCACTACGACGAGGCACTGGTGCGGTATTAGTGACAGGTTGTACATTATGTTGTGGTTGTTCTACTTGTACTACAGCTTCATGGGTATTATTTGTCCCTCCCACTAGTTCCTCTAAAACGACACTACTCATGGGTTTGTGATTCATTATATATTCTTCCTCTAAGAATCTTGCATTGGTGCTAACAATGACATCCCGATTCTTCGGACTATAAAATAAATATCCTTTCGTTCCCATGGGGTAGCCTACAAACAACCTTACTTCTGTACGAGATTCTAACTTCGTCGCGTTCTTGTTCAACACATGTGCTGGACAACCCCATATTCGAATATGTCTTAGACTCGGTTTATCCCCGGTCCACAATTCTAAGGGGGTTTTAGGAACCGACTTAGAAGGTACTAAGTTCAGAATATAAGCTGTTGTCTCTAAGGCATGTCCCCAAAATGACTTGGGTAAATCCGAATAACTCATCATCGATCTAACACTCTCTAAAAGAGTCCGGTTCCTTCTCTCTGCTACACCGTTCTGCTGGGGTGTGCCTGGTGCAGTTAACTGGGATTCTATCCCATTTTCTGATAAATATTCCCTAAATTCTCCAAGCAAGTATTCGCCACCACGATCTGATCATAGTGACTTGATACTTTTATTAAGTCGCTTCTCCGTTTTAGCTTTGTACTCTTTGAACTTATCAAAGCACTCAGACTTACGGTGCAACAAATAAACGTACCCATATCTAGAATAATCATCAATGAAAGTGACGAAATATTCATAACCACCTCTTGCTTGGAATTGTGTGAAAACATATTATAGCCACCAAGGAGCAAGAAGAGAGGATAACTTGAGAAAACGGAGGCCACACTTCGCTCAAGGGAATTTGGGAATACAATAGAAGAGCGTGGAATCAACCATTAACAAGGTAATCCTCTTTTCGTAATCTTTATCGTAAAACGTAGTAACAGCCTAAGTCCGTGGTTGCCAACAATTGGTATCAAGAGCCTGGTAATGGGTTCTACGTTTTATGATATAATGTCCATGTCGTAATTATATATTCGTGTATATAGTGTTTTGCTTGCATTGGTTTTGATGCAGGTTGTTAATCCACTATTATGGCCATGTATATTTTAATTATATGTTTGGATCCCACGTGGTTTAATCGTGGTTAATTTTTGTTTTGGTTTCCACGTGGTTTAATCGTGGTTGTAATTTACACGAGGGTTGATCGTGTTAGAATAGATTTTACAAAATTAGTTTTGTATTAGATCTATTTTTTTTGTAATTGTTCCGGGTATTTTGTAATAGTTATGTGCGATCGGAAATCAATTCCGGTAGTTTTTTGTTCCGCTGTGCGATTACAAGGGGCTGCTGGGGCTGTTGGGGGCGTCGGGGCGCGCTTGGGGCAGATTTTTTTTGAGAGCTGGATTTTTTTTCAAGGGCCATAATAGTGGAAAATTTATTTTAATTTTTTCCATTAAATTTTAATTATTGCTTTAATTTATTGATTATGTGTGTTGTTAATTATGCGTGTAATTCTTTTAAAATTGAATGTTTAACTTAATTAGGACGACATGGACATAAAATTTATTTATTGCTTTAATTAAATGTTATATGTTGCTAAAATTATGTGTGTATTTTGAATGCATGATTAGACATAATTATAACAACATAGGGCCCCATTTAATTTTAAAATTACTCAATTTTAATAAAAAAATTCTAAGTGGGAGAGGGAATTAATATGAAATTAAATCCCATGGTCTCCATTATTGGTTGTAGGTAATTTAACATAAAGACGAATATAAATTATATATACGTCACCCATCGTGGCATGTAATTTGTGGTGTCTAGAATGTTATAGAAATTACTAGAACAAACTTCTTAAATTAATAAATTTTGAAAGGAATAAATACAGATTTTCTTTATTTCTGATTTGGGGCGATTTTGTCAAAAACGGGTTCATCGAACTTGTAAGGCTGTGGGTTTTAAGCGAGACCGATGTGACTCCTCCACTACCTGGAAATCAAACTATTGATGAATATTGAATTGAAGTATTCTATTCAAGGCAAAATTACGAATATTGGAAGGTATACACGCCACCCATCATGGCGTACCAAGTTCCATAGATTTCGAATAATTTAAGATTTGATGATGATATACACTTAGCTATGAAAAATAATATAGTCCACCCCAACGTGGCATATTGTTTAGTAATAGGACCAAAGTAAAATTTAAACAAAATTAGGCGGTATACATGTCACACATCGTGGCGTACCAGAAGCTTATGGTGTTTAGATGTTAGTGCATTAAATTTTAATAATTTAGATCTTAATAATTAATGCACCCTTATTTATGTGATGTTTTTATGCATGATTCTCTGGATAAAATGGGCTTTAATCCACTATTCACCATACTTAAGGATAACAAACTTACCGGACCTAACCATATTGAATGGAAACGAAATTTGGACATTGTGTTGACTGCTGAGGAGTACAAGTTTTGCACTTATGAACCCAAGCCTGAACAGCCTGCTGCTGATGCTCCTGAAGATGAGAAAGAGTATTATAAACGGTGGATTAAGGCTGATGAGATGTCGCGATGTTACATTCTGGCAACAATGTCGGGTGTTTTGCAGCATCAACATCAGTCTATGGCCACTGCTTCGGATATGCTCTTTAATCTCAAGGAACTTTTTGGAGATCAGAATAGGGCTGCTAGGCAAGTAGCCATGAAGGCTTTAATGAACACTCAGATGGCTGAAGGCACACCTGTAAGGGATCATGTTCTCAAGATGATGTCGCATCTGAATGAGATAGAGATCCTTGGTGCTGAACTTGACGGGGAAACCCAGATTGACATTATCCTTATGAGCTTGTCCAAGAGTTTTGAGCAGTTCCGCTTGAATTACAACATGAACAAGAGGCAGTATAGTCTCGCGGAACTGCTGACAGAACTTCAGGCAGCTGAAGGATTATTTCGGCAAAGTGTTCAAGTGAATGTGGCTGAGAAAGGTTCTTCCTCTAAGCCGAAAGGTATTAAGAAGAAGAAAAAGGCTCAGACACAGAAAGCTGTGAAGGCAGTGGGAGTTCAGGGTGGTGTGAAAAATCTTAAGGGAAAGTGCTTCAGATGCAAACAATCAAGTCACTGGAAACAGGATTGTCCTCTTCCTAAGAAGACAAACAATACTGGTATGTCTCTTTCTCTAGTTACAGAAACATTTATAGTGGCTATATCTACGAGCACTTGGTGTGTAGATACAGGAGCCACTGATCATGTTTATAATTCTATACAGGGGTTCCAACTATCCAGAATGCTTAGAGATGGTGAGATATACGTGTTCATGGGAGATGCTACGAAAGTAGTAGTAGTTGTAGTAGGAGTTATTCATTTATCTTTTGGTTCTGATAGGATTTTGGTTTTGAACAATTGTCTTTATGTATTTTCTTTTAGAAGGAATTTAATTTCGGTTTCTAAACTTGCTTTGGATGGTTATAATGTTTGTTTGGATCGTAATGTTTCTATTATGATGAATAAATGAATTATATGTTCTGGTACATTGCAAGACAATTTGTATATAATTAATCCTAGTCAACCTGCACTGCAACTGCAATTTAGAGAATTGAACAACACATCTTCTAACTCTACTAAAAGAAATGAACCTTCTAGTTTGAACCAAACATATCTTTGGCACTTGAGATTAGGTCATATTAACTTGAGGAGGATTCAAAGACTGGTAGTAGACGGGCCTTTAAGCTCATTGGCAGTGGAGCCATTTCCAGTTTGTGAATCCTGCTTGAAAGGTAAAATGACTAATAGGCCTTTCAAGGCAAAAGGGAATAGAGCCAAACAACTGTTAGAATTGGTTCACTCTGATTTATGTGGACCCATCAATATCCAAGCAAGAGGTGGTTATAAATATTTCGTCACTTTCATTGATGATTATTCTAGATATGGGTACGTTTATTTGTTACACCGTAAGTCTGAGTGCTTTGATAAGTTCAAAGAGTACAAAGCTAAAACGGAGAAGCGACTTAATAAAAGTATCAAGTCACTACGATCAGATCGTGGTGGCGAATACTTGCTTGGAGAATTTAGGGAATATTTATCAGAAAATGGGATAGAATCCCAGTTAACTGCACCAGGCACACCCCGGCAGAACGGTGTAGCAGAGAGAAGGAACCAGACTCTTTTAGAGAGTGTTAGATCGATGATGAGTTATTCGGATTTACCCAAGTCATTTTGGGGACATGCCTTAGAGACAACAGCTTATCTTCTGAACTTAGTACCTTCTAAGTCGGTTCCTAAAACCCCCTTAGAATTGTGGACCGGGGATAAACCGAGTCTAAGACATATTCGAATATGGGGTTGTCCAGCACATGTGCTGAACAAGAACGCGACGAAGTTAGAATCTCGTACAGAAGTAAGGTTGTTTGTATGCTACCCCATGGGAATGAAAGGATATTTATTTTATAGTCCGAAGAATCGGGATGTCATTGTTAGCACCAATGCAAGATTCTTGGAGGAGGAATATATAATGAATCACAAACCCATGAGTAGTGTCGTTTTAGAGGAACTAGTGGGAGGGACAAATAATACCCATGAAGCTGTAGTACAAGTAGAACAACCACAACATAATGTACAACCTGTCACTAATACCGCACCAGTGCCTCGTCGTAGTGGGAGGGTTGTTCAACAGCCTGATAGATTCATGTTTTTGGGAGAGTCTTCAGACTTGGTACCTGGTGAACATGATGATGATCCCCGTACATACGAAGAGGCAGTACAAGACAAAGATGCAGATCTTTGGCAAAAGGCGATGGAATCTGAGATAGAATTAATGTATTCTAATCAGGTCTGGGAGCTCGTGGAACCACCCAAAGGTATAAAACCTATTGGATGTAAGTGGATCTACAAGAAAAAGAGGGGATTAGATAAAAAGGTGAAAGCCTGGAAAGCAAGACTTGTTGCGAAAGGGTATACTCAGAAAGAAGGTATCGATTATGAGGAAACTTTTTCACCGGTAGTCATGCTTAAGTCAATCCGTATTCTTTTATCTATAGCAGCTCATCTCGATTATGAGATTTGGCAAATGGATGTCAAGACAGCTTTTCTTAATGGAAGTCTTGAAGAAACCATCTATATGCAGCAACCAAAAGGATTCATTAAGGAAGGCCAAGAGCATCTGGTATGTAAGCTTAAGAGGTCTATTTATGGACTTAAACAAGCTTCTAGAGACTTGAATATTCATTTTGATCAGGCAGTCCAGTCATATGGATTTGATCAAAGTCCAAGCGAATCGTGCGTGTATAAGAGAAGTGAAGGTAATGCAGTGGTTTTTCTAGTACTATATATAGATGATATTTTACTCATTGGAAACAATGTTGAGATGTTGTCATCAGTAAAGGCATGGTTATTCAAACAATTTGACATGAAGGACTTAGGTGAAGTGACATACATCCTTGGGATCAAAGTTATAAGGGATCACAAGAAAAGGATGTTGGCTTTATCTCAAGAGCCCTACATTGATGAAGTATTAGCTCGTTTTAACATGCAGAACTCCAAGAAAGGTTTTTTACCTTTTAAGCATGGAGTTGCTCTATCTAAGAAGCAGTGTCCTTCGACACCTAAGGATATAGAGAGCATGAAAGCAGTTCCTTATGCTTCAGCATGTGGAAGCTTAATGTATGCTATGTTATGTACGAGGCCTGACATCTGCTTTACTGTAGGCATGGTTAGTAGATATCAGTCGAACCCAGGTCAGGAATATTGGAGTGCAGTAAAAACTATACTCAAGTACCTGAGAAGGACTAAGGAGTATATGTTAATTTACAAGGCCTCAGATCTATTTCCTTTGGGATATACTGATTCAGATTTCCAATCAGATAGGGATAAGAGGAAATCAACCTTGGGATATGTTTTTACTTTGGGAGGTGGAGCCGTTATATGGAGGAGTGTAAAGCAGAAATGCATTGCAGACACCACCATGGAGGCCGAGTATGTGGCGGCCTCTGAGGCTGCCAAGGAGGCTGTATGGTTCAGGAACTTCCTTTTGGACTTAGATGTGGTACCTAATTTGCCTAGGAGCTTGACGGTGTATTGTGATAACACTGGTGCTGTGGCAAATTCAAAGGAACCGCGAGACCACAAAGCAGCTAAACATATTGAACGTAAGTATCATCTCATACGAGGAATCGTAAAGCGAGGGGATATAGTTGTGGCTCACATATCATCAAAAGACAACCGAGCAGATCCTTTCACAAAGAGCTTGCCAACCAAGGTTTTTGACAAGCATGTGGAAGCGATAGGAGTCAGATGGATGGACACATAGATTTTTATGTACTAGTGGATTAAATAAACACTGATGTACATATAGAATATTTTGAGTATAAGTGGGAGATTGTTAGTGTATACTGAAAATATTTATTTGAAGTATGTACATTTATTTCTGGCCAGTTTATTTGAGAATCATTTGAATGTTTACATGTTGTCTAATATTATATATTGTGAACAATCTAGTATCAAATGGGATACAGAATATTAGATTGTTAAATACGGTTATATAATATAATAAGGTTCACAGCACAGGTGGTGTTGGACAATCCACTGGTATGGCTGTAGTAATATTTAGATTAGTTTATATTGACTAATAAATAATACTAGTATACTTTGTGTATATTGAACAGGATCAAATTTAGAATTGTTCCCTTAATACTGATTAAGAAGGAGAACTAAGATTCTATGTTATTATTAATGCTTAGGTTCTTAATCCGGAAATAGTAATTTAACACGTGTATATTATTTACATGCTTTGATTTATATATGAAATAATTCTTTTGAATTATATCATTATATTTTGGGTGATGAAATTATATACATGGTGGATATTATTTATTGAAGGAATTCTTGTCCTGATAATATTCGGGTTAATGATGTCCCCTTGAAAGCTCAAAAAGATTTAATTATGTTAAACCCTGCAGGTGGAATTTATTCTGGCATAATTAAATAAAGGTTGAGTGGATGATCAAGGATAAAAGATATTAATTAAATAAATTATCAGTAATTTATTTAATTAATGTACATATGATATTTTAAACATGGGGAATTTAATAAGCAAAAAATATTGGAACCGAATTAATTAAATTACGGTATTAGGAAAGGTAGTGCAAATATTAATTTTTTAGTGGATTGAATTAATATTTAATTACATTGGGCTAGGCTCAAGATGTAATTAGAAGGCCCAACCTAATATTAGACAACATGTAAACATTCAAATGATTCTCAAATAAACTGGCCAGAAATAAATGTACATACTTCAAATAAATATTTTCAGTATACACTAACACTTTGCTCATCATTAGAGGTCTGGCCATCATTCACAATCAGTGCACTTGAGCCATCCATTACATATCCTTGACCATCCCTTAATGATTTCTTTTGAATCATTTCAAGTTCATAAGTTTTCAGAACCCCATAGAGCACTTCTAGTGTGATTCTACTCAGATCCCTTCCTTCTCTGATTGCAGAGATCTTTTGTTCCAAATGATCAAGGAGAGTAAGCAAGAACTTCAAATTCACTTCTTCAACATCATAAAATTTATCATGAAGCTGCAAGTCATTTATCAGCTTATTAAACCTTTCAAACACATCAGTAATACCTTCCTTTAGTTTAGCCATAAAACCCTCATACTGAGAAATTAATATCCTTCTTTGATTTGACCTAACCTCCTCAGTTCCTTCACAGAGTATCTCAATCTTTTCCCAGATCTGTTTAGCAGTGTCACAGTTGACAATGTTATTATACATTACATTGTCAAGTGACTCAATCGGTATCAGTTGCAAAGCACTTTCTAGGGAAACTTTCTCTCTTTCAGTTTCAGTATACTCAGAGGCATCCTTGGGAGCATAATGAGCTGGAATAACCATGTCTCCATCTGTGGTTTCCTCAACTCTAACCATAGGAGTGAAGGGCCCATTCTTGAGGATCTGAATGTAAAGGTGATTGGCCATTCTTATAAACAACAACATTTTCATTTTCCATAAAGTGTAGTTGGCCTTATCAAAGGGAGGAATCTTGATACTACTGATTTTCTGTGTATTCATTTTTCCAAGATCTAATCTGTTTACTTTCAGATTTTTCTCTGATACCACTTGTTAGATATGAATACAACACATAGGGGGGGGGGTGAATGTGTTTGGGCTTAAATGTTTACTTTTTGGTCGACTTTAGGTTTAGCAGTTGGTTGTTATCAATGATTTTGTAGAATAGATGTTAAACATAAATAACAATGCAAATATGTAAAACAAAGATCTTCAAAACTCACTTAATTTTATATTAAAAATCAAGCAGTGTTTTGCTACAAAATCTCTAAGTTCTTGGTTTCGAACTTAGCTTCTTTCTTGAGAGAGAATACCATTTCTAATCTGTTCAATCTTGTCTCAAACAAAGGACCTCAGTTAACTTTATAGGATAGTTAACTTTGGTTTACACAGTGAACAATAAGAAGTGCTAATCACTTTTCTAACCTTTCACTAATCACTTCCATTTAAGGGAAAAGTGAGATTTCCATATCTAGGTTAGCATATCTTCATCCACTGTGTATTGGTTGATCCTCCTTTGTTAGTTAATCTTCACCATTAATCTTGCAAATCTCTCAAGATGCTTTTTGTAGACTTGTCAATCCAGCTGTGTGAATTGTTTGTTAATTTGCAACCTTGGATTTTGAACTATTCCGCAATTCTGTACTTAGAGAAATTTCTTCACTTCGAGATCTCCAATTAAGCTGTAGAGATCTTGACATCTCGATTGGCATGTTGGCTTGTCGATATCTCTGAAACTTCATTGTTGACTTGACTTATCGACAACTCTGAGTTCTCTAGTGAATTTTGGTTTATCGATAACTCAGAGTTCTCTAATGGACTTTGGCTTATCGATAACTCAGAGTTCTCTAATGAATGTATACTTGTCGATATCTCTGAGTTCTCGAATGGGTATCTGACTTATCGATATCTCCAATAGCATTTCCTGAGTTCTCGATAGATAATTGCTGAGTTCTCGATAGGTCTTTCTGAGTTCTCAAATGACTTCTATATAACACTAATTCTTTGACTTGTAGAGATCTTGAATTAGAATGTTTTTCACCAAACAGAATTATTCAACTCCAAGCTTCTTCATAATTCTTCTGAGGCATGACCTTCTTGATCTTCTTCCAGATAGAATTCTTAGGCTTGACACTGTTTAGGGAAAAATGCTCCAGTCTGCTCCATTTACATTTTACAGACATTAAGTGTTACAAGTATAAATTACAGATTAAGGTTACAATACAACTAATCTTAGGGTTGTCAATATGACTTAGTCTTGTTATGATACAAGTATGTCTTGCACAACAATTATAACCATCAAATTGCCATCATTCTTCTTATCATTTGATTTGAGACCATCTTTAAAAATCTGATCATTCAATTCTTGTGTGTTCTTTTCATCAGGAGTATCATGAATTGACTCCATAACTTTCCTTTTTGACTTCCAGATTGTAGACCGTGTAGTTCCTTCCTACTGAGCATGTAACTGTGATTCTTCTTATTGCTTTAGCTTCGAGTTTGACAATTATTTCCCCTTGATTTAGGATGAAGCATCACCAACCAAAGTCATAAAGAAATTTCCAGTTTATTTTCTTTTCAGACACTTGATTAATTAAGAGATATTCTAAGTAGAGATTTTGTTGTAGATGGCTTCATTCTAGAGATATGTAGATATCTTTGATTCTCCAAGTATTGCTCTTCCTGCATCTCTGAGTAATTCTTTTTTCATTTCAGCTGCTCCATTCTGCAATGAAGTCCTTAAAGCATAGAACTCATGAGTTATTCCTTTACTTGCACAAAATTACTGGATGTGACTGATGATGATTTCAATAGCTTTAATTTCTGAAAGCCAGAAGTATCTCCAAGTAAATTTTGAAATATCATCAGCGATCATAGGATGGAATATCTTCAGATACAGAACATAATCTGATACAGGTGGTTGTCAAACAATGACTATGTCTTCTTCTTATATATAATCCTCTTCTTTTGATCAGAATGATAAGTATCATGGGGAACTTCTTGGACACTTCCAATTCTGATAATTCTCATATAGAATTTCTCTTGATTGAAAGATTCAAGTGAGACCGCTTCTTATGTTCTAGCCATTCTTCATCCTTATTTGTCTTGATAAATAGATAAATCATTGGTTCAACATCTGTTGAGGTGAAATCAGCTACATACACATTTCCTTTTCTCTTTCCAGATAAAAGGACCTTATTTTCATTTTTGTTGATGATAACACAGGTTTCTTTATCAAAAATGACTTTGGAGCCATTATCACATAGTTGGCTGACACTTAACAAGTTGTGCTTGAGTCCTTCCACTAGTGCTACATCATCTATGATATTTTCAACTGAAATCAAGCCATAACCCAAAGTGTGACCTTTGTTGCCATTTTCAAAGGTAATACTTGGGCCGGCTTTCTCTTCAAACTTGGTGAGCAGGGATGAATGTCCAGTCATGTGACATGAACAACCACTGTCAACGTACCAGACATTTCTCCTTTTTCCCTGCATACATCAAAAACCATTTCAAACTAATTTAGGTAACCAGATCTTTTTGGTAGCAATCATGTGACTGCCTTCTTTCCTTTGAAACCATTTGCTTTCCTAAGAGTAGTAGGATTAAGGTCCACTTTTACTCTAGGTGATGGTTTTTGAGCAAAAGTATTGGTGCTAAAGTCAGATGAACAAGTTTGAGAGTGCATCTTATTGAATGAAGATGCAAACATGTTATTCGTACATTGCATACTCTGTGAAGGGTGGTAAGGATTAGAATTGGTTGACATGTTACTACTGTTCTGAATAAACACTCTAGGCAAGGTTGGCATGACATACATAGTCTTGAGCAAGACATGTCTATATAATAACAAGACTAAGTCATATTGACAACCCTAAGATTAAGTTGTATGATAATCAATATTTGTATCCTGTAATTGTATTCCTTGAGTTTGTAAAAATGTTTAGTAGATTAGACTGGGGGATTCTTCTGTGAACAGTTCAAGCTAATGAATAAACTCTGGAAGAAGATCAAGTCATGATCATGCCTCAGAGAAAAGATGTAGAAGCTTAGAGTTAAATAATGTTGTTCTATGAAAAATGTTTTAAGTCAAGATATCGACAAGTCACAGATCAAAGTATATCAAGAAGTCATTCAAGAACTCCAAAATGACTTATAGAGAAGTCCAAAATGACTTATAGAGAAGTCTCATATATATCGACATGTCAAATGCATGTAAATATCTTAGAGATATCGACATGTCAAATGCATGTAGATATCTTAGAGATATCGACAAGTTAAATAAAAATGTAGGGAACTGGAGATATCGATAAGACAATTCTGCATATAGAGATCTCAGAGAGATCGACAAGTTAAATTCTTCATATAGAGAACTCGAGATGTCGAAAAGTCAAAATCTTATATCGAGAACTGGAAGATATTGATAAGTCATTTATATATGTCGAGAACTAGATACCTCGATAAGTCATTTCACATATGCAGAACCAGAGACCTCGACAAGTTCAAATATACCTATAAAGAACTCAAGATATCGATAAGTCATTATACTTATCGATATGTCACTTCTCTATAGAACAAAAGGAGATCTCAAAATACTATCTTAAATTCAGAATACAGACAAGTTCAAGATTCAATATTATCAGTCAACAAAAAATTCATTCACTGGATTGGAAAGTCTACAAAAGCAGCTTGAAGAATACAATATCAATGACCAAGATTAACTCGATAAATGATGGTCACAGACCTGCAAGATTCTGCACAGATTTTCTAATACCAGAAAAGGAAATAGACAAGGTTTCTTTAGAAATTGGTTTAGTACATTTTAGTGCAAGTTTTGTAAACCCGTATTGCTAGTCTATAAAGCATGCACAAATCTTTAGTTTACAAGTAACAAACAGATATAGATTTTCTTGTATTCTCTCAAGATAGAAGATGAGTTCTTATTTTCTTAAGAACACAAATTTATAGCAAGAGAAGCTTAATTAATACAATTAAGTGAGTTTTTGATATTATGTGTTCTGTGTGATTTAGTAAAACATAATATCTCTATAAATATTATCTATTTTGTTCACCATATTTCAAATAGCTTTAAAAACTCAGAAATTAAGCAATATTAAGATACTAGTCTTTGATAAGATCAACTATACTTTGTGGAAAAAGAAAACAATATTATTCATAAAGATGGCCAACCCCGTACATTCAGATTCTCATAAATGGACCTTTTATTCCTATGGAAAGAGTTCCAGAAGCCACAAATGGAGACATGGTCATACCATCACATTATGCACTCAAAGATCCCTTAACCTACACAGAGCCTGAAAAGGAAAAGGTTGCACTGGTTAGCAGTTTACAACTCATTCTAATTGAGTCCCTTGATAATGTAATGTACAAAAATATTATCAACTGTGATTATGCTAAACATATTTGGGAGAAAATTAAAATTCTGTGTGAGAGTACAGAGGAAGTTAGATCAATTGAAAGGAGAATATTGGTGTCTAGGTATGAGGGTTTCATGGCTAAATCTAAAGAAAGAATTACTGAAGTTTTTGAAAGATTTAACAAGTTGGTTAATGACTTGCAACTTCATGATAAATATTATGAAGCTGAGGAGGTTAACCTAAAATTTTTGCTTACCCTTCCTGACCATCTTGAATAGAAGATATCTGCTATTGGAGAAGGAAGAATGTTAGGAATATGTTGTGAACTTGATGATAAGTTAATCAAATCACCTTAGTAGATTTAACTTAGTGAATTTTTTAGCACTCGACAGATGATCTAATATAGTCCCGACAGATAAACTTTACATTCCTGACGGATGACAGATTAACATCCATCGAGTTAGTAGCTTATGTAATAATAAGAATTGTAGCACATTTTTGCAATCAACTTTGTGTAGATTCTGTAGGAGTATATGAATCATGTTGACCACTAGTGGATATGCAGAATAGGTTGATTAATTGTAAATATGAGATGTCTTATAATTATGTATAAGTGAAATGGAGTCAAGTGACAAATAGCTACCCGACAGATGATCAACAAAGCTACCCGACGGATGATCAACAAAGCTTCCCGACGGATGACAAACATGTACCCGACCGATGATCAAATTCAAATATCTGTTGATAGTGACAACACAGTCACATGCGTTGGGTGTTTGCAAAAGGAATGTGGCAGCCTGTTAAGCAGGAATTTGAGAACAAAGAAGCATTACCATTTCCATGCAATTGTGAAAACATTCAAAGATGCTGGAATAGAGTAGTTAAGGAGCATGACGTTAGACTAGATATGTTTTGTTTTATTATCTTGTCTTATTGTCATATAAACTTGGTGATATATAAACCAAGTGCAGCTAGTAGAACATTCAACTAAGCAAACACATTTTAAAGAGAGATAGAAAAAACTATACTTGTCAAGAATTTCTCTATAGTTTGTTTGTTCTACTTTTAAAGCAGTTGTGAGCCATTTTAAGCTACATAGAGTTCTCAAACTGATATATATATATCTGGTGGATACATTCAAATCCACCAGAAAGTTTTAAAGCCTGTGTTTTATTACTTAGTGTTTTTGATTTCAAATATCTTTCAATTCCGCACCTTAGCAAATCAAACACTGTTATATGTATTAAGTAATATGAGCATTTCCACTGTGAAGAAAGTGAGTCTCTCACTGATATTTTTAGTAGATTTCAAAAGCTACTAAATGCTCTGAAGTTGCATGGAAGAGTCTATCAAACAAAAGACTCTAACCTCAAGTTCCTTAGATCTCTTCCAAAAGATTGGAAGCCAATGACAGTCTCATTGAGAAATTCTCAGGATTACAAGGAGTTCACCTTGGAGAGACTGTATGGCATCCTGAAAATTTATGAGCTTGAAATAGAGAAAGATGAGAGGATGGAGAAAGGAAGGAAGAAATGAGGGTCCATAGCATTTGTTGCTAAGTTAGAAAAGGAGAAAGAGATGAATGTAGAAACTGTTGAGTCTACATCAAAGGTCTGTGAAAGCAAGGGTAAAGGGCTGGTAGCTGAAAATGAAGATCATTTGAGCCAAGATGACATGGATGATATTGATGAACATCTAGCATTCCTAGCCAGAAGATTTGCCAAGCTCAAATTCAAAAAGAATTTTGGAGCAGCCAAGCCAAGTAGAAATATGGTGGATAAATCCAAATTCAAATATTTCAAATGTGGCTTGGCAGGGCATTTTGCCAATGAATATACAAAGTCTGAATCTAGCAAGAAGAAGTTTGAGTCTGTTGATTATAAACAGAAATACTTTGATTTGCTCAAACAAAAAGAAAGGGCTTTCATCACACAGGAAAATGACTGGGCAGCAGATGGTTTGAATGAAGATGAAGAAATAAGCTATGTCAATCTAGCCCTAATGGCCAAATCTAATGAAACAGAAACAAGTTTTTCAAGAAATTATGTAATCACCACTAACCTAGTACATTTATCCAAAACTGAGTGTAAGATGCTATAAATGACATGTCCACAGAATTATATCACTTGCGTGTTACACTTAAGTCCCTCACTAAGAAAAATGCTAAAATTAAAGAAAACAATTTGTTTTAGAGTCTCAGTTTATTGAATTTGAAAAATTGAGAATTGAGTGTAAGATTGCCAAGGATGAATTAAATGAGTCCTTGAAGAAAGAAGAGATTTTAAAGAAGCAGCTTGAACGAGAACAGGAAGTGATTAAGGCATGGAAATCATCCAGAGATGTCCATGCTCAAATCACTAAAGTTAAAGGTATTGAGTCCTTTCGTGATGCAGCCTGGAAGAAGAGTAAAGAGAAGCTTGAGTCCAATCTGGTTGAAGGATTGCTGATAGATGTGGACTTGACAAGTGATGAAAATCATTTTTCGGATAATCAGAAGGATTATTCGTCGAGTGAAAAGGAGCCACATCCGTCGGCTGTGAGTAAACCTATTAGCAAAGCTAAGCTAGCTAAGTTGAATGAGAAATATGGATCAGTTTCTTAGAACTTTATTCCTGGAGAATCAAGTCAAGTCAAGAAGGAAAAGAAAGTTAATGTCGGTCATCTATCCATTAAGCAATTAAATGACAAATTAGAAAAGATTGAGGTTAAAACAGAAGCTAAAAAGAAAAATAATAGAAATGGGAAATTAGGAATTCATAAACATAACAACTACACACCTGATAAATATGCACCCTGGAAAAATCCGTGTTAAGTGTGGTAGTGTTAATCATTTGTCTGTCAATTACAAACTTGCTATACCTACTTCCATGTCTGCACCCTCTTCTTTTCCCAACATGACTGCCATGCGTACCATGCCTTTGAATGCTATGTCTGCTCAGAATATGAATGCACAATTTGCTAATATGCCATTTACACCTAATCCTTATTATACTGCATTTAGTATGCCTCAAATGCCATTTAGCATGCCTTACTGGAATAACATGTTTGCAAATAGCATGCCTTTCCCTGTAAATTAAAATATGCATGATAATTCTGTTCTAATGACTGGTTTCAAAGCTTCAACTCAAATGACTAAGGATGAATCAGAAATTCCCAAGTCAAATGAGATCAAACCTAAGAAACCAAAGAAGAAAGTTAACAAGGCGGGACCCAAGGAAACTTGGGTACCAAAATCAACTTGATTTGATTTTGATGTGTGCAGGGAATCAGAAAGAACCTATGGTACTTGGATAGTGGTTGTTCAAGACACATGATTGGTGATTCTACCCTGCTCACAGAGTTCAAGGAGAGAGCTGGCCCAAGTATTACTTTTGGAGATGACTGCAAGGGTTATACTGTGGGATATGGCTTGATTTCAAAAGATAATGTCATCATTGAAGAGGTTGCCCTAGTGGATGGTCCCAAGCATAATTTGTTGAGTATCAGCCAGCTTTGTGATAAGGGCAACTCAGTAACCTTCAATTCAGAAGCTTGTGTTTTGACAAACAAAAATAATAACAAAGTGGTTCTCACTGGAGTGAGAAAAGGAAATGTGTATCTAGCTGACTGCAACTCATCTAATGCAGAATCTGTCACTTGTCTTCTCAGTAAAGCAAGTCAAGATGAAAGTTGGCTATGGCACAAGAAGCTGTCCCATCTAAACTTCAAGACCATGAATGAGCTTGTCAAGAAATAACTGGTTAGAGGTATTCCTCAAGTGGAGTTTACTAAGGATGGATTGTGTGATGCCTGCCAGAGAGGAAAGCAGATCAAAGCATCATTCAGAAAGAAGATTGATTCAACAATTGAAGAATCTTTGCAGTTGTTACACATGGATTTGTTTGGATCAGTCAATGTGTTGTCTATCTCAAGGAAAAGATTTTTCCTAGTAATTGAAGATGATTTCTCAAAGTTCTCTTGGAAATATTTCTTAAAGTCTAAAGATGAAGTTATTGAAATCATCATCAATCACATAAGGCAAGTCAACAATCATCCTGATTTTAAAGTAAGAAGAATTAGGAGTGACAATAAAACTGAGTTCAAGAATTCTGTGATGAGATCATTTTGTGAAGAGAATGGTATTATGCATGAGTTTTCTGCAACAAGAACTCCACAATAAAATGGAGTAGTGGAAAGGAAGAACATATCCCTTATTGAAGCTGCAAGGACAATGCTTGAAGAATCAAAGTTACCAACATATTTTTGGTTTGAAGCTGTGAATACTGCCTGCTACACTCAGAATATCTCTTTGGTTAATCAAGAAAAGTGCATGACACCCTACCAATTGTTCAGGAATAGGAAGCCAACTCTAAATTTTCTTCATGTCTTTGGCTGCAAATGTTATATCTTAAGGAATCAAACTGATCAACATGGGAAGTTTGATGCTAAAGCAGATGAAGGAATTTTTGTTGGATATGTTGTAGGAAAGGCATATAGAGTCTACAATCTAAGAACCAACATTGTTATGGAATCAGTACATGTTGTGTTTGATGACAAAAAGATTGAAGGACTGCAAGATGGAGATTTCCATGAAAACCTCAAGTTTGATAATGTGGAGATGGTTAGTGATGACAGTGATGATGAAAGTGATCAAGAAATAGTAAATAAGGATAATGCAGAAAAATCAACAACTAATGAAGCACATAATTCAACATCTGTCGAGTTACAAAATGTTTCATCCGTCGGGAGACAATCTGCCTTATCCGTCGGGAGACAATCAGCTTCATCCGTCGGGACACAAAGTGCATCATCCGTCAGAACATTAAGAGAAGCTAAAAGTCAGAATAGATCACCTACATAAAGTTCCCCTTTCTCAAATTAAAGAATCACAAACTCAGAGGGAGTCTCTCATATTCAAAACTCAGTCACACATCAAGACAACAATGAGGCCTCTTCATCTAAAGCTAATCTACCTCAACAAAGAAAATGGACCAAAGATCACCCTTTTGAGCTCATCATCAGTGATGCATCTTATAGAGTTCAAACAAAGAGAGCAACTCAAGAAGAATGTCTATATAGCAGTTTCCTATCTAAGGAAGAACTAAAGAAGGTAGAAGAAGCTTTGTTGGATCCTGATTGGATCTTAGCTATGCAGGAATATCTAAACCAATTTGAAAAGAATAAGGTATGGAAGCTGGTACCCAAACCTAAAGGAAAGAACCCAATTGACACCAAGTGGGATTCAGAAACAAGATGGATGAAAATGTCATAGTGGTCAGAAACAAAGCTAGATTGGTTGCTAAGGGCTACTGTCAACAAGAAGAAATAGATTTTGATGAAACCTTTGCTCCTGTTGCAAGACTTGAAGCCATCAGAATTTTCTTAGCTTATGCAGCCCATGCCAATTTCAAGGTCTATCAAATGGATGTCAAAAGTGCCTTTCTGAAGGGAGATTTGGAGGAAGAAGTCTATGTCAGTCAACCTCCTGGTTTTGAAGATCCAAATTTTCCAGGATATGTCTACTATCTTTTGAAAGCACTTTATGGACTGAAGCAATCACCTAGAGCCTGGTATGACACTTTATCAAAGTTTCTTTTGGAAAATCACTTCCCAAGAGGTACTGTTGATAAAACTTTATTCTTTAGAAATGTTAGTGGCTCTAGTATACTTGTTTAAATCTATGTAGATGATATTATATTTGGCTCTACAGATGAAAAACTTTGCAAAAAGTTTGCCAAATTGATGCAAAGTAAGTATGAAATGAGCATGATGGGAGAACTAACTTACTTTCTTGGTTTACAAGTTAAGCAAGTTAGTGATGGAATATTCATTAGTCAAACTAAATATATTCATGATCTTTTAAAGAAGTTTGATCTAATAGATTGCATATCTGCAAAAACTCCCATGGTCACTGCAACTAAGCTTGAACTAAACACTACTGAAAAGTCTATGGATATCTCAAGCTATAGGGGCATGGTTGGCTCACTTCTGTACTTAACAGCTAGTAGGCCAGATATAATGTTTGCTACTTGTCTCTGTGCTAGATTTCAGGCTGATCCTAGAGAATCTTACTTAGTAGCTATTAAGAGAATTTTCAGATATCTCAAGGGAACACCAAAACTTGGCATTTGGTACCCCAGAGATTCTGGTTTTGATCTAACTGGTTATTTAGATACAGATTATGCAGATTGTAAAATAGACAGAAAAAGTACAACAAGAACCTATCAATTTCTAGGGAAGAAGCTTGTGTCCTGGTTCAGTAAAAAGCAAAATTCAGTTTCTACTTCTACAGCTGAAGCTGAATATATTGTTGCTGGTAATTGTTGTGCACAGATTTTGTGGATGAAAAACCAATTGGTGGACTATGGTCTACAAGTGGATAGAATTCCCATTTTCTGTGATAACACAAGTGCAATTTCCATCATTGAAAATCCAGTATAGTATTCAAGAACAATGTATATAGACATCAAGTACCACTTTATTAGGAAACATATGATGAATGGTACTGTGGAACTTCATTTTGTTCCAAGTGAAAAGCAGCTTGCGGATATCCTTACCAAGCCACTTGATGAATCCACCTTTTCAAGGTTGGTAAGTGAGTTAGGCATGCTTAATTATTCTTGAATTATTTCAAATATTTTTGCAAGTTAAAATGCATCCGGAAACTTAATTAATTTTTTTGATTTGAATGAAATTTTGGCCAAGTCAAAATTTGCATCCCGACGGATGTTCATTATCCATCGAGTTTGATCATCCATCAGAATACTATTTGTTAATAAAATCAATTACTTTTTTGGATTATTTTATATAACCCGACGGATAATTGATTTATCCTCATCCGTCGAGTTTTCTCAATCTTGGCCGTTAAAAACTCTGAACGTTATCCATCGGGTATACTTGCAGTTTGTAAGTATAACACGACGGATAAATGACAAAATTTTTACAGTTTATTTATTTTTAAACGGCTATTTTGGGCTACTTTGATTGGTTACTTTACTTCACTTTATTATTTTTGACACTTTATTTCTGAGACAATATAAAACCAAAATTCATTTTTATTCTACTCTTTTATCATTCTCAAATCAATTGCTCTAACTTCCTTTATTCTTCAAAGCAAATATTCTCTCTGCAAATTTCTCATTCTCTAGCAATGGCACAAGTAGTCAAAATCATGTCTCAATCTGGATATATCTATGAAAAGAACAACTTTGTAGCTCTTGTGAATAAGGAGATTTCTCAGTCTGGAGACTTTCACAAGATGATGGATTTTCTAGAAAAGCTGTAAACCCAGTTATGCTATGCTAGAATCACCCACAATCTACTGTGAAGTTGTGGATGAGATATGGACAACTGTCGTGTACAACTCATCTGAAAATACCATAACTTTTACACTTAAAGGTAAACAGTTTTGCATCAATAGTGACATTATCAGAGCATGCTTTAGAATTCCAGATAACACTGCTACTGTTCCACACACAGATACCGATATAGTTAACATGCTAATATCTATGGGCTATGCACTTTCTACTTCTAAGTTAAGTGAAATTAGGAGACTAGGTCTTAGAAAGGAACGGAGCTATCTGTGTGATGTGATAACTGAAGTATTTTATGGTAAAATTAGCAATTTTGATTCTGTTAACATCTCCATGCTTAACATGATTTATATGCTAGTTACTGATAAGTACTTTAATCTCAGTGACGTAATCATGTTTGAGTTAGGTTATAAGTTAGGGGAACTTAATAAGAGAGGTAAAAGTGTCTATTATGCTAGATTATTTATGATGCTTGTTAACCATCTTATTGAGAATATTGTTGTTGAGAACCCAACCAACAAGCTAAATTGTTGGGTTCAAGAAATGAGAGTCATTGCTGATCTCAACAGGGCAAGTCAGCACAAAGAGGTGCCCCTCTTTTACTTTCCAATCATGGAGGGACCTCAGGTAAGTGAGGTAAGCACCACTGTCTCCACTCTTCCAACCTCACACATTTATTTTCCTTCAAGTGTAGCTATGACATTTGTGTCAATGACCCAACAGATGCCTACCCAAGCTACCAAATCAACAATTTCAAAATCCAAAGCTAAGAAAGCCCCCTCTGGTTTCTCTCAAAAGAAACCAGTTGCAAAATCTACTAAACACAAAGAAGGGAGTGTGAAGGTGAGTGAGTAAGGTGAGGGACAGGGTGAAAATCAAAGAAACCCTAATGATAAGGCTGGTGAGATGAGTGTACCTAAGCCTAGCCACACCATAATTTCCCAACAAACCGTGGTTGTTAATAAGGAAATAAGCTCACTTCTAGTTTCATCCTCCCAAAAGGATGTTACTATTGGAACAATGTAACACCCCCAAATCCGGGGTTGGGGATTCGGGTTGTCACGAGTTCCATTTCCCTTATCAATACTTAATCTTAACAGTCAACCAACTACTGAGTACTGTGACCCCACAATATACACACACAAACACCACAAGTTATAGTCTCAGAGATGAATACCAAAAATAACACAAGTCATTTTATTCCACAATTATAAACCGTTACACCTTAAAAGGGTTTCTGAATAAATTTACATTTCTTTGCCATTATTACAATTCATATCGATACATAAGTCTGGTACATCAGAAGTTGAAAGTCTAGCCTATTGGTAATTTCTACCTCAGCTATAGCGGCATCAACGCTTCTAGAAAACTGTGGAACGTTTCCTAACCGCTTGCGAATTGGAAGCTTGGTCCTGTTCATCTTTTCTGTCTATTGTTGTGTGATGAAAGAAGAAAGCAAGGGTGAGCAACAAGCCCACCGAAATAATATGTATAATAATTAACAATATATGAGCATTTTCATAGTACTCATGAAAGTCTTGGTCAAGAAGAAATGAACCAAGCTGATATCTTAACGCGACCAAGTTGCAAAATATTCAGTATATATATACATATATACTTTTCACAATCTTTGAAATCCTCTTCCATGCATAATATACAAAGAGTTCCAGTTTATAACTGTATAAAAATATCGTTGCAAGGTGATCTCATATATCTAACCTTGTCTCAACGTTTTTCTGAAAATCTTTGTCATGCATAAGATAATCATTTACTAGATATAAGTTTAAAAGATGAAGTTACAAGATACTCCAATATACTTATATCTTTTCCGAATACTACTTGAACTACCACCGTTCAAGTTATAATTAGTTCATCCCATAGATTATGCAAGACAAAACTTGTATAGAATCAATCTTTAAAATATCATCAAAATAAAATGAAGTTACGAGATACTTCATTTGATGCAAACATCATTTTGAAAGCTTGACCCTGCCAATACTCAAGAATCGCCCAACCGTAGCCTTTCTATCGAAGTGCTCTGGGTAGTGTTGCAGAAATATCCAATTGGATGATGAACTCATTACGGGAGTTTACTGCGCCAGGAAGACCACTTACGATGATCAGTCGTAGTAGTGCAACCCCACCATTTTCTACATGTAGAGGAGAACCTGTCGGATTTACTTGTCAACCGAACACTGGACTCCTAAGGAATGGACCGTCTTAACGGAACTTCCAGGCCTTTTGGGCCAATATAATAAGGCTGGTCCGGCGCCACTTGACCACTTACGCCACTCCTAGTTCAGATGAAATCCATGACTCTAAAACGTAAAGCTTGTCCCCCCTTTCCCCAAGTAGAAACTTGTTGATACGGCTCCACCAAGAAGTCGTATCTAGTTGGAAAGGAAAACTCACCGATATTTCCCAGGCGGTGCCTGTTAATGGATTAACTTATTCCAAGAATTTTACTTCCCGAGTGTTGGGTAAGTAATCAAAAACTCTTTTATCAAAACAACAACCTTGTTGCGAATATAAAATACACCACAGAGTCGGATCCCTCAGGTTTTGAGCGAGTATTTAAATCCCTTACGAAAGGAAGATCTTAAATATAAAAAAATGAGTTTTGGGATCCGCCCTAACCTTTAAAAATCATTTTGAAGACTCGAAAACATTTTTAAGAATGTTTGGAGTAATGCTGATTTAATAAAATAAATCAGTCCCGATATATTAGAAAATATCTGAATATTATTATTTTAATAATATTCCCATAAGGGCGATCCTTATAAAAATAATCGAGGTAGGAGTTTTAAAACTCATAATTGAAATGAATATTAAATAACCAAAGATATACTTATACGAAAGTAGGATCTTTATTTGAATAATCAAAAGTGAGTTTGATTATCGACACATTATTCTTTAATAAAATAAAGAATAATAATTAGTAAATAATCGGAGTCATAAGTCCTCGAATGAATATTCAAATAATAATATTCATTAAATAAAATAAATGGAGTCATATGTCCTCGAATGAATATTCAAAATAATATTCATTAATAAAATAGACGGAGTCATAAGCTCTCGAATGAATATTCAAAATAATATTCATTAATAAAATAAAGTTATCAAATAAACCTTATTCGATTCATAGTTTTGAAAACTATATCTATATATATATATATATATATAAATATATATATAATATACTCGGGAACATCGACTCCCGGTTTTAGAAAATGTTCACCTTTGGGTCCCCTATACTAAGGGTATACGCAACTACTGCTTATCTCTAGCATAGGTATTATGCAACTTATAAGCAATTGAATCAACAATATATATCAATATTACGAAACAGACATGCATATATACCATATCATATGCTCCAATATATCGCAAGATTTGCTAATTAACCACCATGCATCTATCACAAGATAATGCATATACATATGTATACATCACAACAACGGTATAACGGGTAGAAAACTTGCCTGAGCGACTGGGGGTGGTAAAAGTCCTGGGATGAGTCTGGTAACCTATAAACCACATATAAGTTGGAATTAAACCAAAGTCGCTTAAGAATCTATACTTTAACCAATTAGACTCTAACGCTCGCTTTACGCTTAATGATTCTCTTAAGTCGCTCGAGTACCCTCGGCTCCACCATTTTTAATAAATTAACTATTAAGAGTTTTAAGGCGATTCTTTTGCAAGTGCCTTACCAACTGTCTAATACACTTTACATAAATGTTTCATACTCCAATTAGTCATTTAAGATCTTTAACCAATGTTTCAAAGTAAGGCGAGGGGTAATGGTTCGTTCGCGAAACGCCGTTACTTAAAACGGTCGTTTCTCCTAAACCGTACATCGGATTCAAACGAACCATATATCAAAATGAATCTCGTAACATGAACTATCTAATCATAGCAGTGGTAGAAACCTAACAGTGAGTTGTCGGGTCCTGATGTTAAGAACAAAAACAGTCTAAAGTAAATCGGACATTACGACGGCTATGTTTACGCGATTACCAATTTTTATTCTACTCCAAATCAACCACAAACCAACCACAATTCAACCATACAACCAAACTCCATCCATACATCACTACAACAGCCCCAACACCTCAAGTTTTCCAATTTATATTAATCTCAAACATGAACTAAAACTATTCTTAAGTTCATTAACTAATAACCAAGATTTACAACTCCAAAAACATCACAAAACCAACTAATCTCTACATATTTAATCACCATGCTTCTCATGAATTATCCTACTCATAATAGGCTCTTAATATTAAATAACAATGCTAGGTTAAGAGATTATACCTTCCTTGGTGAGTGACAGTAACTAAGGAGCTTAGAATCACCCTTGAAAGTCCTTACCAAAGCTTAATCTAACCAAAAACACAAGATCAAACAATTTAAATTTCTTGAAAACACTATTCACTCTCTTCTCAAATGATTTATTGAAAGAGATTGTGAAGGAATTTGGAGCTTAAACTCCTAGGATAGCCATAACTAATCATAGGGAACCTTGGATAATTACCCTGCAATTTAACAATTGTTGGATCTTGGATTTTGAAATTTTCCTCTTTGAAAAAGAAGAAAAGCCGAGAGCTTTGTTGCTTGAAATGAAGTCAAGATGTGTTTTTGTGTTTGTGATTTGTTTTGCTTGGTTGCTAGGTTTTTGTTTTGCTTAATTACCCTTTTAACCATATAAAATTGTGTGGTTAATAATCAACCACACTTCCTTCCTTTTTGGTCATGCTTAGGTCATCAATCTTATGCCATCTTCCCATGCTTGTCCTCTTCTTATTGGTTTGATGACATCATCCTCACTAACCTCTTTGATTAGCTTCTAATTACTTGGCTAATGACCGCTGATCTGTTATACGGTTCACTTAACTTTCGTTCTCGTTTATCGTTTGAGGGATCATACCCGAGATCTCATTACTTGGGTTCCCTTAACCTTTCTCAATACATTATATTCCTTTTATGATCCTCTCTTATAATCCTTGAATTTAAATCCTTTTTATCCTATTCCCTTATACTCAATTCTTTCGGTATCTGGTGGATTTTCGGGAAAAATCAAAGTGTTCGAATTTGGATTCTGACGATCTTTACATACACTTATATCCAATATAAAATACTAATAAGATCTCAGAATAACAATAGAAGAACCCCTATATAGTGTGGCATGGAAAGTTTTCTTATTCAGCATAATCAGCAAAACACTATTCATAAGGGTTATTAAAAGTTCAAAAATTTTGGGGTTATTACAAACAAGCTCCCAACCAGGAGCACAAGTCAAGAGGGTTAGGGACACAAGTTCTCCACAGACTTATGTTAGAAAGGAAAGATCTAAAACTCTTGGGGATGCACAGGGAACATACACAGTGTAAACTGAAGCAATAGACTCAGTCACTGCACCATCTCAAATTCATGTTACGACCGACATTTTCGTGTAATATTATTTGTGGTTTTGGTATAATATTAAAGTCGAAAGTGAATATGATCAATGATTTCACGATGTGTTAGTGAGAATTTCTGCATTATAAAATTTTTATGTGTAGTACATGATTTTTCAAAGTAAAAGTTTATTTATTTCCTTTATTTTTGATTTATAAGGAATATTCTAAGCCTTGGAGAAATTTTCTTTTAAAAGATATTTTGTTCATAAATCTTGAAAGTGGTTTTTTAAAATCTCTAAAAATCCAAATTATTTTATGGTATAAATTTTATAATTTTTGAACTTTTATTTTATTATATAAAAATAAATCTTTGAAAATAAGTTGCTTATTAATTATCAAATTACATGGTTGCCCTTGCATGCAAATCCTTTTCTATTCAATTTAAAGGGCTAAAGAGACAATTCCAACCCCACTAACTCTCATTTTACTAGCCAAATTCCTTCTTTGTCCTTGCATGCAAAATGAGCTAAGTATAATTGGAAGGTTATTCTTGTCAATTCTCATTTCCACTCATATTTTATCAAATCAAAAACCATAAAACAAGCAAAGTGTCATGATCATTTCACACTCCACCCACACCTCACTCTCTCCTCCCTCCCCCTCTCCTCTCGGGTTTTAGCCGAGAACCAACCCCCCTCCCCTTTTCTTCATTCCTCATTCAAGCTCGCACCTTCTATACAAGTAAATACTACTTCCCATATCATGATCATATATACTTCAAAGAGTTTTGAGTAAAAAGTTTAAGTTTTAAGTTTGCATGTGAAGGTTTTAGTTGGAACTCAAAGTACAACCTTGATTCTTATGGATTTAAGGTTGTTTTTTAGAGGACTACAAGGAATGGTGAAGTGCCAAGTCTTGAGAAGGAAACTCTTGATGTTGAATGGCCATTTCCCTTCCATTTCATTCGGCCATGACCTTAAGGGAGCCGAATGAATGGTCCTTGATATCATTCTTGTTACTTTGTTCAATTCTTGTATGTTTATGTGTTAATGGCATGAATTTTGTAGTGAAAACTTGATGAAACTCTTTGCATGCTAAGTGATCATCTAGATATAGCTTACGCTAGGCTTGCATGTCAATTTCATGATAGATTATATTTAGAAAATATGTTGTTTTGGTTTGTAAAACTCGAAGTTATGCATGCATGTGGATTTCTCTTGGACTGTTGGAAGATTTTGATCATTTGGAAAGATTTTGTTAGTAAGCTTTAATTTCAGTAGGGAAAAGGTGTTAATCTTGATTAGTGCTCCTTGATGTATGGTAATAATTCATGTATATATTTTATAAAAATATATAACTTGTTATTTTCAAAAACTTGATGACTTGTAAGTTGTGAAATGTGATTTTCTTTGTTTTGTCATGTTGCACCTTAGGTAAGGATGATCTCCACCAAGATTATTTTGAGTGAAAGGAAGTTGGTTCAGTAGATAACCATGTTTAAGTCTTGGTTTGGGTATTTGGGTTGTTGGTGGTTAAGTTTGTCAAGTAAAAACCTTGGATAAAGGAGAGTTTTAGTTTCTGCAGAAAATCAGTTTAGTACCCTGAGGTTTAGAGTGAGTTTTGACCATGTCATTGATGTGCACTTTAAGGCCCAAGCCACCAGAAGCTAGCATTAGGAATATATGAAAGGTTTTAGGTATTGGTTGGAGGTTTCCAAGTCGTTTGGTTAGGTGCACAAGTGGAATCACAAAATCTGTCCAGCAGGGGACAATTTTGTTGCAACTTAGAAATAGGAAGTTTTGACCATGTCATGGGTAGGCCCTCATTAGGCCCTGTTGGGCCTTAGTTTGAGGGAGTGTCAGAGAAGATTTTCCAACCATAGTTCATAGGATTTGAGTTAGAACCATGTGTCACAATTTAATTCAAGTCAGGGCATTTTCTTCCCAGAAAAACAGGGGAACCATGGACTTTAAGCTTGGGCCCAAGGAGGCCCAAGCTAGGCCCTTGAGCCACATCAAGTTTTGGAGATGCCCTAAGGTCAAGAGAGAAAACTTTATCTTCTTCTTGGATTGATTCTTGTGTAAGAGTTTTGGAGGAAAACTAGTAGTTTAAGGGTGTCTAATGCACTCAAGAAACTATAGATGTCATTCTGAAATTTACACCAGAGGGCACTTTCACTTATCACATAGTTTTAGAACACTTAGGAGTGAGATCTAGGTTGACCACTATGGTGGTAAGATATTATAAAGTCAGTAGAGCAAAAGGCCCAAGTGAGGGTCAATAGGTCTTGAATAGTTTAGTAAAGGCACATCGGGTTAGGAAGCTAAAATTTGGAGACTTTGTCTAAATATAGCGACTAAGTGACATAAGTTGTGAGTCGAGATCATCCAAGCCTAGTGTTGCATTATGGTGTATGTGGTATTATTTGGTATTAAAATATGATATGTGAATATATATGGCTATGTGTACAATTATATTTATAAGGTGAATATAAATTGCGTGCATATAGGCCTAAGTGCCATTTGTGTTGTAAATAGGTTAAGTTGGCGAGATTATATTATAATGAGGATTATTATTATTATGTAGGATCTGGAGATGAGGGTAAACTTGCCATAAAGGTCGAGTGAAGTTTCCAGTTGCTCCTACCAGCCAGACCAGACCAGCCTTTCTCAAGGCAAGTGATTCAACTTGTCTTTCGTATTCACTACAAATAGTTCATATATATTGATGCAACTATCTTGAGTCATTTGATATATTTGAATCAAGCGTATCTTATGTTTATCTTTGAATCATATAGAAATGCCATGAACCCTCGAGTACGTATTGCAAGTAGTTCAAAAGTCTTATCATGATAGTATATTAAAGTAATTTGAATGCCATGATAAAATAAAGAGTTGTTATAGCATTTGGTTGATCCTCTTGATTTCCATGCTAATGATTCCTAAGTATTGATATCTCATCCTGATACTTGAACCCCTATAGAACCTTACCTTGATACCTGAAAGTCAGATATTTATCAAAGTTGTCCCTAATTGATTGATACCCCTCTTTTCTATCCTAAAGCTTGACAATTCTGATATATCCTGAGTTAAAGATCTTTTCTTCATACCTTAACACCCTTAGTATTCATGAAGCTTATCTTCTTGATGTTCTAGTACTTGTACCTTATCGAAAACCATTGCTTTAAGCCTAGTTTGGCATTACTCTTTCATAATATCCAATAGCCTTGCTAAATTTCCTTGTCCAATTTCTTGTATATGGAAACCTTTCAGTTACCCTAATAGAGTAAAGTCTAGTGGATCATGGTCTTGAGATTTTGTGACATATTTCCAGTGTTTCAAGTTGATCTATAATCCCTTGATAAAAATGTTTACAGTCAAAAGAGATTTTGTCATAAATCGGCATCAGTTTTTAAAATGATTAAAATGTGGATTTTTAGTCCCAAAGGGGGATAAATGTTTTCTCTGAATAGTGGATCTGGACTGAGACGCGAGTCCTTTCCACACTTATTATGTAGGCTTAAAAGTTGCCTAGGGATCCCATTAATGTTTTAGAACCCAGCGAGGTTCGGGATTACTTCGCGGCTGATCACCGGCTGTAATCCGTAGCGTCATAAAATGATTTTGATTAAGATATGATTTTGAAATTATTTTGATACAAGCAAATGATGCCATCACCCAAAGTTTTATCTCTTGTTATCATTGGTTATGCCTTAACATTGTCATTCTTTTATATATATCTCGATTTATGTTTTGTATCGTATTGTTTAGCACTTGTTGAGCATTTGGCTCACTTCTTGCTTTACCCTGATATTTCAGCTAGCAACTATGGTTAGATTCAAGCAGACCGCCCGTAAGAACTGTGACGCTGATGCGTATGTTCGAGCTCAGGTAGAATAAGAGATAGTTATGTGTGAGGATTCGATATTAAAATCAGTTGTAATAGATGGTAGTGTTGGGCTGTTCCAAACCCTAAACTGTAAGATCTTGGATTTGGTTATGTTTACTTTCTTCTAAATATTGTAATAATTATATTTAATTTTGTTGGTTAAGTTGGGGGTGTGACAGGTTTTTTGGTATCAGAGCTACGGTTTGGAGTCCCTGGATAGCCCAATTAGGTTATAGGATTTATGTATAGGCTATAGATAATATGCGAGAGAGTAGGTTAAGTAAATTTATTAATACTCCTCTTATTAGTTTGTCAGCAAAGGGCGCATTCCTCGTCATCCTCTGGGTCGGACGACACTATTGCTTTCTCCGTGTATGCTGAGTTGAGGCGCGAGTTTGACATGCTTCAGGGCAAGTACGACCGACTGATAGACCGACTGAAGAGCGTGTACCCGGACAGCCGAAACTATGAAGGGAAGCCCAAGGAGCAGATGACTGCGAGACTTGAGACTTTGGTTCAGTACATCAACACTAAGCTTGAGGAGATGCCATCGCACCGAGACCGCACCAGCCAGTATATCATCCAGATGGTGGCAGATGAGCTCCAGAGTATTGTGAAGACGCTTCGAGAGGAGATGACTACCAAGCCCCGTTCAGATGGAGTGGAGCCTTAGTTCTTTCCATTTACCTTTTCATGTTGTTGTACTATTAGACTTCGTAGAATTCCCAGTTGTTTCCTTTAAATAAGCTTGTTGATCCTAGAATCAGACTTTTTCCTAATCCAGATGTATTGTGACCTTTAAATTTCAATAATCATGTACTATTGTTCCATATGCTCTCAACTGTTATTTTACGCTTTTATCTGCATCGCCATATCTGCTTAATTTGAAACTTGACCTCATATGTAAATAAGAATGCCATGCGATACCCTCAAATTACTCTATCATTCATATATGTTTTGACATAACTCTTATTTCAGGATCATGCCTCCCAAAAAGAAGAACCCAACAACCACATCTACCCCAGACCCAAATATTCTTCGACTACTGGAAACTTTGCAACAGCAAACTAATGCTATAGCTCAACAACAACTAACCCTTCAACAATGAATTGAAAACCAAGATAATCGTGAACCACACCAACCCGAACCACCAGTACCACCTAGACAAGTTGTCACTTTCAAGGCATTTCAGAATGTGAATCCACCTGCATTTCATGATACCACTGATCCAGTAATAGCTAACACATGGATTAAGGAAATGGAAAGGGCTTTTGAGTTGGTATAGTTAGGAGGCGATCAGAAGACGCCATATGCTACCTACTTCTTGAAGTAAATATGAGATTTGCGTTGGTTTTTGGCGAAGTCTTCTATTGGTGAGAATCAGTAAAAGCTATGGAAGCAACTCAGCAGGTTTCTTGGGAGAGATTTAAGAAGTTATTTCTGGAAAAGTATTACCCTAAGTACATGCAGAATCAGATGGAGCTTAAATTTCTTGAGTTGAAGCAAGGGAACATGACTGTACTAGAGTATGAGAAGAAGTTCACTGAGTTGTCAAGGTTTGTGACAAAGTATACCAGCACTGAGGAGGAAAAAGCAAAGAAATTTCAGCAAGGATTGAAGCCTTGGATCAGAGATAGAGTGGCTATGTTTGAGCTTGAAACCTATGCGGGAGTAGTACAGAAAGCTGCTCTGATTGAGAATAATGGGATGCAGTCAAGGAAGGAAAGGGATAACAAGAAGAGGAAGGTTCCATTTTATGGAGAAAAGTCTGAAGCCGGAAGTTCACAAGATCGGAATGTAAAGAGGATTGGATTCCATAAGGGCGG
The DNA here is from genome assembly GCF_009905375.1 of Apium graveolens. Taxonomy (NCBI): domain Eukaryota; kingdom Viridiplantae; phylum Streptophyta; class Magnoliopsida; order Apiales; family Apiaceae; genus Apium; species Apium graveolens. The sequence continues at coordinate 275,212,229 of NC_133650.1, read as the reverse complement.
AAATTTCCAAAAGAAAGGGAATTTGGGCAAAAGGAAAGAATCAAGGGGGAACAACCAGGAAAGCCAAGGATAAGTTGGAGAAAACAGGTTCCAGAGACCGGAATGCAAACATTGTGGAAGAAGGCACCCTGGAGTGTGCAATAAACTGAGCATGACCTGCTATAGGTGTAACCAGAAGGGACATTTGGAAAATGAGTGCAAGATGTCGAAGCCAGGAGTTACGTGTTACAAATGTGGAAAGACTGGACACATAGCTAGGGAGTGCAAGGCAATCAGACCAGTCAAAGCTCTGATGAATGTGGCAAGTACCAGTGCATGCGTGCCAGCCGATGTATTGGCATTACCTCCACCACCTACAACAACCCCGCAAGCAACAACAAGGACATTCGATCTGAAGATGAAGGATGTTGTTCAGAATTCTGAGGTGATAGCAGGTACACTTTTACTCAATAATGTCAAAGCTAAAGTATTGATTGATTCGGGAGCAACAAGATCTTTCATATCAGAAACTTTTGTTGATAAACTTTAATGTGATAAAATGGTTATGAGCGAGGTAGTAAATTTGGTTATTTGCGAACCAAGAGAAGATTCCTGTGAATCAATTTTGTCCGAAGTGTGAGATTGATATTTCGGGGTATAAGTTTTCAGCCGACTTGAAACTCTTCAAGTTGGGAGAGTTTGATATAATTTTAGGAATGGATTGGTTAAAGAAGAATAACGCCCAGATTAATTGTAAGACCAAGAAAGTGTATTTAAAGACGAAGAGTGGAGATAAGGTAGTATTTAAGGGGCAGAGGCAAGAGCAACTATTTCTTACAATCGTTCAGGCTAAGAAGCTACTTAGAAAAGGTTGTGAGTCATTCCTAGCTTATGTAGTGGATTCAGAAAAAGGTAGCCCCATCATAGTAGATATCCCCGTAGTTAACGAGTTCCCCGATGTGTTTCCAGAGGAACTACCAAGCTTACCACCAGATCGACAAATCAAGTTCGAGATCAACCTTGCTCCAAGCACAGAACCAGTTTTAAAGGCCCCATATAGGATGGCACCAGCAGAAATGAAAGAGTTGGCGAGCCAGCTACAAGAATTGTCGGATAAGGGAGTGATACAGCCAAGTACGTCGCCATGAGGAGCACCTGTTCTGTTTGTAAAGAAGAAAGATGGGAGTATGCGGCTATGCGTAGATTATCGGGAGTTGAATAAGGTAACGATCAAGAACCGCTACCCACTACCAAGAATAGATGACCTATTTGATCAGCTGAAGGGAGCAAAATGCTTTTCAAAGATTGACTTGAGATCGGGATACCATCAATTAAAGATCAAGGAAGAAGATATTCCCAAGACAGCATTCAGGACCAGATACGAACATTATGAATTCTTAGTAATGCCGTTTGGATTGACTAATGCCCCGACCGTGTTTATGAATCTGATGAATCGAGTATTTAAAAAGTATTTGGACAAGTTCGTAGTAGTATTCATTGATGACATCCTTATTTATTCTAAGTCGGAAGAAGAACATAAGCAACACCTCTGGATAGCATTGGAGATACTTCGTTAAGAGAAGTTGTATGCCAAGTTTTCTAAATGTGAGTTTTGGTTAAAGGAAGTTCAATTCTTGGGGCACGTCATTAGAAATGAAGGAGTTAAAGTGGATCCGGCAAAAAATGAGGCAATTATGAGTTGGGAGAGGCCAAAGACACCTACGGAAGTGCAAAGTTTTCTAGGATTGGCAGGATACTATAGAAGGTTTATCAAGGATTTTTTGAAAATTGCCATGCCATTGACCAAGTTAACCAGGAAGAATCAGAAGTTTGATTGGAGTGCAGAATGTGAGGATAGCTTTCAAGAGTTGAAACAGAGGTTGGTAACAGCTCCGGTGTTAGTACTTCCAGATGACCAAGGAAACTTTGTGATATTTAGCGACACTTCACATAAGGGATTGGACTGTGTGTTAATGCAACACAGTAAGGTGATCGCGTATGTGTCAAGACAGTCGAAACCGCATGAGTTGAAGTACCCGACGCATGACTTGGAACTAGCCGCCATAGTGTTCGCACTTAAAATTTGGAGACATTACCTCTACGGAGAAAAGTGTGAAATCTACATAGATCACAAGAGTTTAAAGTACATTTTCACTCATAAAGAGCTGTATATGAGGCAAAGGAGATGGTAGGAATTGATCAAGGACTACGATTATTCGATAAATTATCATCCTGGAAAGGCGAATGTTGTGGCCGATGCTCTAAGCAGGAAGGAGAGACTGAATATGATGGCAACACCAAAGGAATTGTCTAAAGAGATCAAGAGATTTGAACTGGAACTTTGTGATTGTGGAAAAGTTGAAGAAGTTTGTCGCGTAATGACTTTTCAGCTAACACTAGTGGGAAGGATAAAGAAATGTCAAGAAGAAGTAATGGAGAAAGAGAAGAATCAGCTAACTGGAGAGGAGATTAATACTCAAAAGGATGAGCAAGGGATACTAAGGTTTTTCTCCAGAATTTGGATTCCTCATATACCTGAATTAAAGAATGAGATCCTACAAGAAGCCCACAATTCGAAATTTTCAATCCACCCTGGAAGCACTAAGATGTATCGGGACTTAAAGCAGAATTTTTGGTGGCCAAATATGAAGAGAGACGTGGCGGAATGGGTTGCTAAGTGTTATACTTGTCAGAAGGTGAAGGCACAACATCAACGACCAAGCGAATTAATTCAGCCCCTAAAGATTCCAGAATGGAAATGGGAAAATATTGCTATGGACTTTATAGTGGGACTACCGCGAACGAAATCCGGACATGACGCTATATGGGTTATAGTTGATCGTCTTACGAAGTCAGCGTATTTCCTTCCAATTAATGAGAAGTCGTTATTGGACAAATTGGTTCATCTGTACGTGCGTAAAATCGTACTAAGACATGGAGTACCCGTATCGATAGTTTCAGACAGAGATCCCCGATTTAACTCGAGATTCTGGAAGCAATTTCAAGAAAGTCTTGGCACGAAGTTCAATATGAGCACGACGTACCACCCGCAGATTGATGGTCAGAGCGAAAGGATAATTCAAATAATTGAAGACATGTTGCGCAGTTGTGCAATCGATATTGCAGGAAGTTGGGACGACCACTTGCCATTGATTGAATTCTCTTACAACAATAGCTATCATTCCAGTATTGGCATGCCACCATACGAAGCTTTGTATGGGCGAAAATGTAGATCACCGACAAGTTGGGATGAAGTAGGAGAAGGAAGGATTCTCGGCTCAGAATTGGTACAACAGTTGCATGACACAGTCAAGTTAATTCAGAAAAGGCTACTTGCTGCTCAAGATAGACAAAGGAAGTATACAGATACAGCGCGTAAGGATGTTCGATTCCAAGTTGGCGAAGCTGTTTTGTTGAAGGTGTCGCCTAGAAAAGGTTGTCTAGATTTGGCAAGAAAAGGAAGTTAACACCTAGATATATAGGTCCTTTTGAAATTTTGAGTCAAGTGGGGAAGGTAGCCTTCGAGTTAGCCTTACCACCTCAGTATCAGCATGTGCATAATGTGTTCCATGTGTCATTGCTTAAGAAGTACAATCCTGACGCTAGCCATGTGATATAATATGAACCTGTAGAAATTCAGGCGGACCTATCATTTGTGGAGCAACCTGTCAAAATACTCGACTGGCAAGAGAAGAGTCTTAGAAATAAGTTAGTAAAGTTAGTAAAAGTACTTTGGAGGAACCCTAAGGTCGAAGAATCAACTTGGGAGTTAGAGTCTGATATGCGTTTCCGGTATCCTCATCTGTTCTCTTAGATTCTGGGGACAGAATCCCTTAAGGGGGAGAGGATGTTACGACCGACATTTTCGTGTAATATTATTTGTGGTTTTGGTATAATATTAAAGTCGAAAGTGAATATGATCAATGATTTCACGATGTGTTAGTGAGAATTTCTGCATTATAAAATTTTTATGTGTAGTACATGATTTTTCAAAGTAAAAGTTTATTTATTTCCTTTATTTTTGATTTATAAGGAATATTCTAAGCCTTGGAGAAATTTTCTTTTAAAAGATATTTTGTTCATAAATCTTGAAAGTGGTTTTTTAAAATCTCTAAAAATCCAAATTATTTTATGGTATAAATTTTATAATTTTTGAACTTTTATTTTATTATATAAAAATAAATCTTTGAAAATAAGTTGCTTATTAATTATCAAATTACATGGTTGCCCTTGCATGCAAATCCTTTTCTATTCAATTTAAAGGGCTAAAGAGACAATTCCAACCCCACTAACTCTCATTTTACTAGCCAAATTCCTTCTTTGTCCTTGCATGCAAAATGAGCTAAGTATAATTGGAAGGTTATTCTTGTCAATTCTCATTTCCACTCATATTTTATCAAATCAAAAACCATAAAACAAGCAAAGTGTCATGATCATTTCACACTCCACCCACACCTCACTCTCTCCTCCCTCCCCCTCTCCTCTCGGGTTTTAGCCGAGAACCAACCCCCCTCCCCTTTTCTTCATTCCTCATTCAAGCTCGCACCTTCTATACAAGTAAATACTACTTCCCATATCATGATCATATATACTTCAAAGAGTTTTGAGTAAAAAGTTTAAGTTTTAAGTTTGCATGTGAAGGTTTTAGTTGGAACTCAAAGTACAACCTTGATTCTTATGGATTTAAGGTTGTTTTTGAGAGGACTACAAGGAATGGTGAAGTGCCAAGTCTTGAGAAGGAAACTCTTGATGTTGAATGGCCATTTCCCTTCCATTTCATTCGGCCATGACCTTAAGGGAGCCGAATGAATGGTCCTTGATATCATTCTTGTTGCTTTGTTCAATTCTTGTATGTTTATGTGTTAATGGCATGAATTTTGTAGTGAAAACTTGATGAAACTCTTTGCATGCTAAGTGATCATCTAGATATAGCTTACACTAGGCTTGCATGTCAATTTCATGATAGATTATATTTAGAAAATATGTTGTTTTGGTTTGTAAAACTCGAAGTTATGCATGCATGTGGATTTCTCTTGGACTGTTGGAAGATTTTGATCATTTGGAAAGATTTTGTTAGTAAGCTTTAATTTCAGTAGGGAAAAGGTGTTAATCTTGATTAGTGCTCCTTGATGTATGGTAATAATTCGTGTATATATTTTATAAAAATATATAACTTGTTATTTTCAAAAACTTGATGACTTGTAAGTTGTGAAATGTGATTTCCTTTGTTTTGCCATGTTGCACCTTAGGTAAGGATGATCTCCACCAAGATTATTTTGAGTGAAAGGAAGTTGGTTCAGTAGATCACCATGTTTAAGTCTTGGTTTGGATATTTGGGTTGTTGGTGGTTGAGTTTGTCAAGTAAAAACCTTGGAGAAAGAAGAGTTTTAGTTTCTGCAGAAAATCAGTTTAGTACCCTGAGGTTTAGAGTGAGTTTTGACCATGTCATTGATGTGCACTTTAAGGCCCAAGACACCAGAAGCTAGAATTAGGAGTATATGAAAGTTTTTAGGTGTTGGTTGGAGGTTTCCAAGTCGTTTGGTTAGGTGCACAAGTGGAATCACAAAATCTGTCCAGCAGGGGACAGTTTTGTTGCAACTTAGAAATAGGAAGTTTTGACCATGACATGGGTAGACCCTCATTAGGACCTGTTGGGCCTTAGTTAGAGGGAGTGTCAGAGAAGTTTTTCCAACCATAGTTCATAGGATTTGAGTTAGAACCATGTGTCACAAGTTAATTCAATTCAGGGCATTTTCTGCCCAGAAAAACAGGGGAACCATGGACGTTAAGCTTAGGCCCAAGGAGGCCCAAGCTAGGCCCTTGAGCCACATCAAGTTTGGGAGATGACCTAAGGTCATGAGATTCTTGTGTAAGAGTTTTGGAGGAAAACTAGTAGTTTAAGGGTGTCTAATGCACTCAAGAAACCATAGATGTCATTCTGAAATTTACACCAGTGAGCACTTTCACTTATCACATAGTTTTAGAACACTTAGGAGTGAGATCTAGGTTGACCACTATGGTGGTAAGATAGTATAAGGTCAGTAGAGAAAAAGGCCCAAGTGAGGGTCAATAGGTCTTGGATAGTTTAGTAAAGGCACATCGGGTTAGGAAGCCAAAATTTGGAGACTTTGTCTAAGTATAGCGACTAAGTGACTTAAGTTGTGAGTCGAGATCATCCAAGCCTAGTGTTGCATTATGGTGTATATGGTATTATTTGGTATTAAAATATGATATTTGAATATATGTGGCTATGTGTATGATTATGTTTATAAGGTGAATATAAATTGCGTGCATATAGGCCTAAGTGCCATTTGTGTTGTAAATAGGTTAAGTTGGCGAGATTATATTATAATGAGGATTATTATTATTATGTAGGATCTCGAGACGAGGGTAAACTTGCCATAAAGGTCAAGTGAAGTTTCCAGTTGCTCCTACCAGCCAGACCAGACCATCTTTTCTCAAGGCAAGTGATTCAACTTGTCTTTCGTATTCACTACAAATAGTTCATATATATTGATGCAACTATCCTGAGTCATTTTGATATATTTGAATCAAGCGTATCTTATGTTTATCTTTGAATCATATAGAAATACCATGAACCCTCGAGTACGTATTGCAAGTAGTTCAAAAGTCTTATCATGATAGTATATTAAAGTAATTTGAATGCCATGATAAAATAAAGAGTTGTTATAGCACTTGGTTGATCCTCTTGATTTCCATGCTAATGATTCCTAAGTATTGATATCTCATCCTGATACTTGAACCCCTATAGAACCTTACCTTGATACCTGAAAGCCAGATATTTATCAAAGTTATCCCTAATTGATTGATACCCCTCTTTTCTATCCTAAAGCTTGACAATTCTGATATATCCTGAGTTAAAGATCATTTCTTCATACCTTAACACCCTTAGTATTCATGAAGCTTATCTTCTTGATGTTCTAGTACTTGTACCTTATCGAAAACCATTGCTTTAAGCCAAGTTTGGCATTACTCTTTCATAATATCCAATAGCCTTGCTAAATTTCCTTGTCCAATTTCTTGTATATGGAAACCTTTCACTTACCCTAATAGAGTAAAGTCTAGTGGATCATGGCCTTGAGATTTTGTGACATATTTCCAGTGTTTTAAGTTGATCTATAATCCCTTGATAAAAATGTTTACAGTCAAAAGAGATTTTATCATAAATCGGCATCAGTTTTTAAAATGATTAAAATGTGGATTTTTAGTCCCAAAGGGGGATAAATGTTTTCTCTGAATAGTGGATCTGGACTGAGACGCGAGTCCTTTCCACACTTATTATGTAGGCTTAAAAGTTGCCTAGGGATCCCATTAATGTTTTAGAACCCAGCGAGGTTCGAGATTACTTCGCGGCTGATCACCGGCTGTAATCCGTAGCGTCATAAAATGATTTTGATTAAGATATGATTTTGAAATTGTTTTGATACAAGCAAATGATGCCATCACCCAAAGTTTTATCTCTTGTTATCATTGGTTATGTCTTAACATTGTCATTCTTTTATATATATCTTGATTTATGTTTTGTATCGTATTGTTTAGCACTTGTTGAGCATTTGGCTCACTTCTTGCTTTACCCTGATATTTCAGCTAGCAGCTATGGTTAGATTCAAGCAGACCGCCCGTAAGACCTGTGACGCTGATGCGTATGTTCGAGCTCAGGTAGAATAAGAGATAGTTATGTGTGAGGATTTGATATTAAAATCAGTTGTAATAGATGGTAGTGTTGGGCTGTTCCAAACCCTAAACTATAAGATCTTGGATTTGGTTATGTTTACTTTCTTCTAAATATTGTAATAATTATATTTAATTTTATTGGTTAAGTTGGGGGTGTGACAATTCAGGTTGATGTGGCTCCAGTAAATGTGGAGTATAGCCAAAATTTTTAGTGATAGAAGCACCTGAAACACCAAATTCACCCACACACTCATTGGATGTAGACATGATTAATACATCACTTCCAAATTCTCCATCTTTAACTCTGTTGGAGAAGCCAAAAATCCAAGCAAGTGAGCATCATCTTTTAGATGATTTGTTGGCTCACTTGCCAATGCTTTCTGAGTCTATTGAGACATCTGTGCCTAAATTTTCATCAATCTGCACAGAGTCTACAATAGTCTCCACTCCAAACTCATTCATTTCTTCTATCCCGGTGGATATCATTCATCCGTCGAGTAGTGATTGTATCCCGACGGATGTGCCTAACAGCAGTCATCCGTCGGCTAGCCAAACTACTACCGCGATGGATATTCCTCATCCGTCGGGAGTCTCTGCACAACTTCAAACTTATTAAATTATCACAAGTGCAGAGGACTTCGTAGTAGTACAATCACTCTTAGGACTGAGGGAAGGGAGTGAACTGAGTGAGAGGTTGGGTTGCTCCTAGGAAAAAGGAGAGAAAATGAGTGAACAAATGCAGACCATTTCTTCAGGTCTGGCAAAAGTGAGTGAGAGGAGTCCCACCTTAGATGGTGAAGGTGAGGGTGGGAAACCAAGGGGAGCCTTTGATGCAAAACAGAGAGAACATGAGAGAAATGCAGGTACTGGAGAGATAAGGATGGACACCATTGCTAGTGAGTCAATGAATGTCAGTGATGCAGAAAGGAAAAGACTATTTCAACAAGACTATCAAGCTGTTATAGATTCTATTTCCCTAGATGCTGAGACATTTACTCATCCTGCTACAGCTTATCAAACTCTAGCTGTACAAGGCAATGAGGAGGCTAAAAAGATGCTCAATCTAGTGTACACAACCGCTTCTCTACAAAGAGCAATGGATGCAATCACTGCCATGCCATCCAATACTGGCAGTGATTTTGAACTGGTTGAAGATTCTTTTGGGGATGCTGGTGGGGATGATGAGGAAGACAGCATGAGCATAGGGGGAGATGTAGATATTCCTACCTGGATGCTAACTAAAGAATGTTCCTACTCACATCTCCAATCCATACTATTCAAGCTCATTCATGACACCCAAACAGCCATTTAAGCATCTACAAATGCCATCACAAAGAGACTACTTACAGCATATCTTGAAGCTTTTTAGCTGCATAAGATTCAAGCTCTCCAACACAGTCAAAGTGTGGATGAAATCAAGCAAGAAGTTTCTGAAGTAAAACAGGATTTCATAGCAAGGCTGGATGCTAGACTTCCTGGAACCACCATGAATGAGATAGCTCAAAAACTGAGGAAGAAAGCTGATCTCAATAGAAAGGTTGAGGCCATGGACTCTAGATTATCTGATATGGAGAAGTCAATGGCCAAGATACTTGCTAACCAAGAAACTCAGACTGCTCTGCTCCAATAGTTGGTGGCTGCTCAACTCCCTTCCACTCAACAACTTGATGCTAACAAAAGGGGGGGAAGGCTCATCAAGTGAGGGGGAGAAACAGCTCAACATTCAAGTTAGCAAAGTAATTGTTCCCATAATTGCTTTCATTAAGCCACCAACCATGGACATCATTGACATCATCAATCTGGCAGCAGCAAAACTGGAATCAAATGACAAACTGCTAAAGATTGATGTAGCAGTAGCTGAGAAGAAACTAAAAGAAAAATGGAGGAAAATAGATGCAGAAATTTAACATAAATTTGGACCAATTTAGAAACCAGACAAAATCTTTAATCATCACTCTCAAGTCAAGCAGATTTTTATGAATGAAATGAGTTTGAATTATCTGGAAAAGGGTCAAACATCTTGCATAAAGTCTCCGAAGGCAAGTCTGGTCCTGAAGCCTAAAAGAAACTACTCAAAGTTTTCAAACAAAAATCCTATGGATACCGTGTTTGAAACACCTAGGCCAGATAAGAAGAAGCTGTTGGCTAGGTCTATTGCATTTTTCAAAGATCCTACTGATTGAGCACTTAAAATAAGAATTGCCAAAATCTACAGAAATGGTAAAGAAATTTGTGTGGTGGATAGACACCCTCTGTTTGTAGAAGCTAAGAAGGAAGAGAAGGAAAGAATCAAGAAAGAAAGGAAGCAGAGAATCAACATGAATCCCAACAGATAAAGAAACCAAGGTACAAGCAAAGAATCAAGAGAAAATTGGACTTTAGTGATGAGGAAATGGAAGACTATATTCCCAAAAAGTCTACAACTTCAACTCAGACATCAAAACCCTCAGTGGTATTTGAAGAATTCAAGGTGGTAGATCCAACTAGGAATATTCATGGTGAGCCCGTAATTCCAAAGGATGAGCCAGTAGACTGGGATAATTTGCCAATTCCTGAGCTGAATTTTCCTATCTTTAACAAGCCAAAGAAGACAAAGACTAGAGCAATCAAGAAAGTGAAGCCTGTGACTCTTAGATCCAAGACCCTAACCAAATCTCAACCCACAGTCAACAAGGAAGATCTCTTATATATCTGTGACATCAAGGAGTTCCCTGAAATAAACCTCTACTTAGAAGAATTGGAAGAAGTAAGAGGGATTGTTGCTTATAGACATCTTCCTGAAAGGCTAGTGTTCAAATACAAGGGAGGGAAATAGATCACATGACCACTTCACAAGATTCTTCAAGAAAGTCAATTTGTACTAATAAAGGTCTATTCATCCTTCAAGAAGAACTTTGGATTTAATGTGACTGCAAGGAGAATAGTCCTAAAGAAAATAGAGGAGATAAGGAGCAATAGAGTCAAATATGCACTTCCAAAAACTCTGTCAATTCCCTTCACATGAAAGAGAGTGCATTTGAGGCCTTATTGGCTGATGGAATTCATGGATGATAAGGGAGTCAAAAGATTCTTCAGACTGGATGACCAACTGAGTATCTCTAGCAATGAGACTCTTTTAGAAATACAAGAAATGTTGGATTTATCTGAAGCTGATGAACTTGAATTCCATAGACAACTCTAGAATTAAATAGAAGAGAACAATAGGAGGCTTGGGAAGAAATCCAGACAATCAAGGAAATAGATTTAACTACTCAGACTAGAGGAGCACCTTGATCATGATTGTGAGAACTCTTTGTACACTTTGCTTTGTTCAATTTTCAGTAAATATTGTAGCGCTTATCAGTTTTATCTACTACCTTTCAATCCGTATCTTTAGGATGTTTTGTTATCATCAAGTTTCTCTTAATTTATAGCTACAATTTCAGTAGACATAAATTGGGGGAGATTGTTAGGAATATGTTGTGAACTTGATGATAAGTTAATCAAATCACCTTAGTAGATTTAACTTAGTGAATTTTGTAGCACGCGATGGATGATCTAATATAGTCCCAACGGAGAACTTTACAGTCCCGACGGATGACAGATTAACATCCATCGAGTGAGTAGCTTATGTAATAATAAGAATTGTAGCACATTTCTACAATCAACTTTGTGTAGATTCTATAGGAGTATATGAGTCATGTTGACCACTAGTGGATATGCAGAATAGGTTGATTAATTGTAAATATAAGATGTCTTGTAATTATGTATAAGTGAAATAGAGTCAAGTGACAAATAGCTACCCGACGGATGATCAACAAAGCTACCCGACGGATGATCAACAAAGCATCCCGACGGATGACAAACATGTACCCGACGGATGATCAAATTCAGATATCTGTTGACAGTGACAACACATTTACATGCATTGGGTGTTTGCAAAATGAATGTGGCAGCCTGTTAAGCAGGAATTTGTGAACAAAGAAGCATTACCATTTTCATGCAATTGTGAAGACATTCAAAGATGCTGGAATAGAGTAGTGAAGGAGCATGAAGTTAGACTAGATATGTTTTGTTTTATTATCTTGTCTTATTGTCATATAAACTTGGTGATATATAAACCAATTATAGCTAGTAGAATATTCAACTAAGTAAACACATTTTAAAGGGAGATAGAAAAAGCTGTACTTGTCAAGAATTTCTCTGTAGTTTGTTTTTTCTACTTGTAAAGCAACTGTGAGCCATTTTAAGCTACACAGAGTTCTCAAACTGATATATATATATATATATATGGTGGATATATTCAAATCCACCAGAAAGTTTTAAGGCACGTGTTTTATTACTTAGTGTTTTTTATTTCAATTATCTTTCAATTCCACACCTTAGCAAATCAAACACTGTTATATGTATTAAGTAAGAACTGTTTTAAAATATGAAAAAGAAGCCAGAATTACATTCAACCCCCCTTCTGTAATTCTTGTTGTATTGTTAGGGAATAACAAAGAGACTTAAGAAGAATTACATTGGAGGTCTTATATGGGATTTTGAAAACATATGAGCTTGAGATATTGCAGAGAAAGTTATTGAAGGCAAACCAAGGACATGTGGCTGATGGATCTAGTGCCTTGGTGGTCAATGACAGTACACTACTTAAAGATGAAGGGGCAAACCTCAAACATCAACAACTGGAAAGGAAAAAATTAGTACAACTCAGGTGGAAAAGGTTGCTACAAAACTGGATCTCTTGACATATCAAAAATTGGATGCTACAACTGTGATAAGTTGGGCCACTTTACAACAAAGTGTAGGAAGCCAAATAAAGTGAAGAAGGTTAAAGCCTACTTGGAATTGGAAGCAAATTATGAAGCTCTCTTGAGAAAATAACAGGGAAAGGCTTACATAGTTGAACGCAAGATTTGGAATGACACTGATGAAGATGATGACATTGAAGAATTTGGAAATTATGCACTCATGACTTTAGAGAAAGGAGAATCATCCTCATCAAAATCAGAGGTACCAGATCTAATCACAATTGATTTAAATACAATCCAATATAAAGAAACTGTTGAAAAGATGAGTGTAGAGATGTTTCACATCCACACAAGCATGGTGGCAGCTACTGAGGAATTTAGTAGACTGTCAAAAATCAATGAGAAGCTTGAGATTGAAAAACAAGAGTTGGAGCTGCAGCTTGTTGGGCTTAAAAAAGTTAATTAAAAAATGAATATATAAAAACAAGCTCAAGTGTGCAAGTGAAATTGAAGCAGTGCTGAGGGAACAATTGGAAAAGAATGAAGTAAAATTGAAGTCCTTTAAAAATGCATCTCAATTGGTTGGACAATACCATGAAAAAAACAAACCATGTGCTAATATAGCTATTTGTTTGGACTATGATGCCTTGAACAAAAATAAGAAAAATGAAGGTGATAAAGGAAAATAAATTTGTTGTGCATATGTTGTGTACTTGATGATTTCATAAACAAAACATCTAAGTAGATTTTACTTAGTGAAATTATGTAGCACTCGATGGATAAGAATTATAGTCCCGACGGATAACTCATTATAGTCCCGACGGATGATTAACTTATTATCCATCGACCGAGTAGCTTATGTAATAATAAGTTTGTAGCACAGTTATGTATGCACCTTTGTATAGAATCTGTAGTAGCATATAAGTCATGTTGACTTTAACTAGATATGCAGAATAGGTTGATTAATTGTACATAAATGATGTCTTGTAATTCTGCATAAGTGAAATAGAGTCAAGTGCCAAAATAGCTACCGACGGATGATTAACAAAGCCATCGACGGATGATCAAATGACTATCAATGGATGTTTAATATAGCAGTCAACGGATGATCAATTAAACCATCAACGGATGTTCTGAAAGTCGACGGATGATCATATGAAGAATTCAAACAGCAGTTGAACAGTGAAAGCTGACACACAGCCATCGAGATGTATACATACACACTGTGGAAGCCCATTAACTGGGTAATAGAGGAAGAAAAGCAGCAAAGTTTAAGACTGATAGTTTTTATATTTGTTCAGTCTTTTTGACTTTGTAATCTTGGTATTATATAAACCAAGAGAGTAGCAAATAGAAAAATAACTGAAATAGCTGAGAAACACAAAAACAGAGAAATCTTTGTAAACAGAATCATTAGCATTTCCTGTATTCTCAGTAGTTCAATTTGCAAGCAGCTGTGAGCATTCTTGCACACAGAGTCCTCTCAATATATAATATATATCTCTGGTGGAATTGTTTAAATCCACCAGAAAGTTTTTAAAGACTCTTGTTTTTAATTACTTATGTTTTGATTCAATTAAGTTTACATTCCGCATTGTGCTAATCAAAACAAATATATCTATAATCGAGTTGAACATTTTTATTTCGAGAAAAAGGTTCAAGAATTCCATTCAACCCCCTTCCGTAATTCTTGCTATATTGTTAAGGGACTAACAATTGGTATCAGAGCAAGCTCTTAATCTACAAAGAGTTTAAAGATCAAAACAATTCAGCAAGATGAACAAGAAAGATGTTGGAGTCAAGATTCCTTTTCTTGATAAAGATAATTACCATCATTGGAAGGTAAAGATACATCTTCATATGCTTTCTCAAGATGAGGCCTATGTGGACTGCATAGAAAGAGGCCTTCATGTTCCAATGAGAGCTGCAACAGGAAACAAACCATCTGTTCCAAAGCCAAGGCATGAATGGTCTGATCCTGGCATTGAACAAGTCAGGAAAGATAAAAAGGCCATGAACATTCTGTTCAATGGTGTTGATGCAGACATGTTTGATAACATCATCAACTGTAAAACTGCCAAGGAAGTTTGGGACACAATACAGATAATTTGTGATGGCAGTGAGCAAGTTAGAGAAAATAAAATGCAGCTCCTGATTCAGTAATATGAGCATTTTCACAATGAAGAAAGTGAGTCACTCACTGATATTTTTAGTAGATTCCAAGAACTACTAAATGCTCTTAAGTTGCATAAAAGAGTCTATCAGACTAAAGACTCCAATCTGAAATTTCTCAGATCTCTTCCAAAGGAATGGAAACCAATGACAGTCTCATTGAGAAACTCACAAGATTATAAGGAGTTTACTTTGGAGAGACTGTATGGCATTCTGAAGACCTATGAGCTTGAGATAGAGCAGGATGAAAGAATGGAGAGAGGAAAGAAGAAAGGAGGATCCATTGCACTAGTTGCTGATCTGGAAAAGGAGAAGGAAGTGAAGATGGAAGCTGTAGAATCAACTTCAAAGGTTTGTAAGAATAAGGGTAAGGGGCTAGCTGCAGAAAGTGAAGAATCATTGAGCCAAGATGACATGGAGGACATTGATGAGCACCTAGCATTTCTTTCAAGGAGATTTGCCAAGCTCAAGTTCAAAAAGAACTTTGGAGCAGCCAAGCCAAATAGAAACATGGTGGATAAGTCAAAATTCAAATGTTTCAAATGTGGTTTGGCAGGGCATTTTGCAAATGAGTGTAGAAAGTCAGATTCCAGTAAGAAAAGGTTTGAGTCTGTGGATTATAAGCAAAAATACTCTGATCTACTCAAAAAAAAGGAAAGGGCTTTTATTACACAAGAGAATGACTGGGCAGCAGATGGTTTGGATGAAGATGAAGATGTCAGCTATGTCAATCTAGCCCTAATGGGCAAGTCTGATGAAACAGAGACAAGTTCCTCAAGCAATCAGGGAAACAAAAGGAATCTTTGGTACTTGGATAGTGGTTGTTCAAGACACATGACTGGTGATTCTACCCTGCTCACAGAGTTTAAGGAGAGAGCTGGCCCAAGTATTACTTTTGGAGATGACATCAAGGGTTATACTGTGGGATATGGCTTGATTTCAAAGGATAATGTCATCATTGAAGAGGTTGCCTTAGTGGATGGTCTCAAACACAGTAACCTTCAATTAAGGAGCCTGTGTTGTGACTAATAATCAAACAACAAAGTGGTTCTCACTCGGGTGAGAAGAGGAAATATGTACCTAGCTGACTTCAACTCAACTAAAGCAGAATCTGTAACTTGTCTTCTCAGTAAAGCAAGTCAAGATGAAAGTTGGCTATGGCACAAGAAGCTATCCCATTTAAACTTCAAGACCATGAATGAGCTGGTAAAGAAAGAACTAGTAAGAGGCATTCCTCTAGTGGAGTTTACACAGGATGAACTGTGTGATGCCTGCCAAAAAGGGAAGCAGATCAAAGCATCATTCAGGAAGAAACTTGATTCAGCAATTGAAGAGCCTCTGCAAGTGCTTCACATGGATCTGTTTGGACCAGTCAATGTATTGTCAATTTCAAAGAAAAGATTTTGCCTAGTAATTGTAGATGATTTTTCAAAGTTCTCTTGGACATATTTCTTAAAGTCTAAAGATGAGGCTAGTGAAATCATCATCAATCATATAAGGCAAGTTAACAATCATCCTGATTTCAAAGTTAGAAGAATCAGGAGTGACAATGGAACTGAGTTCAAGAACTATGTCATGAGAGCATTTTATGAGGAAAATGGAATCTTACATGAGTTCTCAGCAGCAAGGACTCCACAACAGAATGGAGTAGTGGAAAGGAAGAACAGATCACTTATTGAAGCTGCAAGGACAATGCTTGAAGAATCAAAATTACCAACATATTTCTGGGCTGAAGCTGTAAACACTGCGTGCTACAATCAGAACATCTCTCTGATTAATCAAGCAAGATGCATGACTCCTTATCAATTGTTCAAGAACAAGAAGCCAACTCTAAACTTTCTTCATGTCTTTGGCTGTAAATGATATATTCTGAGAAATCAAACTGATCAAAATGGGAAGTTTGATGCTAAAGCAGATGAAGGAATTTTTGTTGGATATGTTGTTGGTAAAGCATATAGAGTCTACAATCTAAGAACCAACATTGTTGTGGAATCTATACATGTTGTGTTTGATGATAAAAAGATTGAAGGACTGAAAGATGGAGATTACCATGAGAGCCTCAAATTCGACAATGTTGAGATGGTCAGTGATGAAAGTGATGATGAGAGTGATCAAGAAACAATGTCTAAGGATAATACAGACAAATCTACCACCAATCAAGCACAAAACTCAACATCCATCGAGTTACATAATGCTTCATCTTTCGGAAGGCAATCTGTGTTATCCGTCGGAAGATAACCTGCCTCATCCGTCGGTACTCAATATTCACCATCCGTCAGGTTATCTAAAAGAGCAGGAAGTCAAGGTAGATCACCCATAGAAAGTACCCCTTTCTCAAATCAAAGATCCTCAAACTCAGGGGGAGTTTCTAGCAATCAAAACTCAATCACATATCAAGACAACATTGAGGTCTCTTCATCTAGAGCTAATCTACCTCAACCAAGGAAATGGACAAAAGATCAACCCTTTGAACTGATTATTGGTGATGTTTCTTCTAGAGTTCAAACCAGGAGAGCAACTCAAGAAGAATGTATATACAACAGCTTTCTGTCAAAGGAAGAACCAAAGAAGGTAGAAGAAGCCTTGTTAGATCCTGATTGGATTTTAGCTATGCAGGAGGAGCTAAACCAATTTGAAAGGAATAAAGTATGGAAGCTGGTACCCAAGCCTAAAGGAAAGAATCCAATAGACACCAAATGGGTATTCAGAAACAAGATGGATGAAAATGGCATAGTAGTAAGGAACAAAGCCAGATTGGTTGCTAAAGGCTATTTCCAGCAAGAAGGAATAGATTTTGATGAAACATTTGCTCCTGTTGCAAGACTTGAAGCCATCAGAATCTTCTTAGCCTATGCAGCCCATGCCAATTTCAAGGTCTATCAAATGGATGTCAAAAGTGCTTTTCTGAATGGAGATTTGGAGGAAGAGGTGTATGTTAGTCAACCTTCTGGCTTTGAAGATCCAAATTTTCCAGAGTATGTCTATTATCTACTAAAAGCACTTTATAGACTGAAGCAAGCACCTAGAGCCTGGTATGACACTTTATCAAAGTTCCTTTTGGAAAATCACTTCACAAGAGGTACGGTAGATAAAACTTTATTTTTCATAAATTTTAATGGCTCTAGCATACTTGTTCAAATTTATGTAGATGATATTATTTTTGGCTCTACAGATGAGAAACTTTGTAAAAAGTTTGCCAAACTGATGCAAAGTAAGTACGAAATGAGTATGATGGGAGAACTAACTTACTTTCTTGTTTTACAAGTTAAGCAAGTTAGTGATGGAATATTCATTAGTCAAACTAAATATATTTTTGATCTTTTAAAGAAGTTTGATCTAATGGATTGCACATCTGCAAAAACTCCCATGGCCATTGCAACTAAGCTTGAATTAAACACTACTGAAAAGTCTGTGGATATTTCAAGCTATAGAGGCATGGTTGGCTCACTTCTGTACTTAACAGCTAGTAGGCCATATATAATGTTTGCTACATGTTTATGTGCTATATTTCAGGCTGATCCTAGAGAATCTCAGTTGATAGCTATTAAGAGAATTTTCAGATATCTCAAGGGAACACCAAAACTTGGCATTTGGTATCCTAGAGATTCTGGTTTTGATCTAACTGGTTATTCAGATGCAGATTATGCAGGTTGCAGAATTGACTGAAAGAGCACAACAGGAACTTGTCAATTTCTAGGAAACAAGCTTGTGTCCTGGTTCAGTAAAAAGCAAAATTCAATTTCTACTTCTATAGCTGAAGCTGAATATATTGCTGCTGGCAGTTGCTGTGCACAGATTTTATGGATGAAAAATCAATTGCTAGACTATGGTTTGCAAGTTGAGAGGATTCCTATTTTCTGTGATAACACAAGTGCAATTGCCATCACTCAAAATCCAGTGCAACATTCAAGGATAAAGCACATAGACATCAAGTACCATTTCATAAGGGAACATGTAATGAATGGTACTGTAGAGTTACATTTTGTTCCAAGTGAGAAGCAACTTGCAGATATCTTTACCAAGCCACTGGATGAATCCACCTTTTCAAGGTTGGTAAGTGAGTTAGGTATGCTTAATTACTCTTGAATTTATCTGAGTTATTTCGCAAGTTGAGATGTAGCCAGAAATTTAGCTGATTTTTAGTCATGGATGAAATTTTGGCTAAGTCAAAATTTGCATCTCGACGGATGACCATTATCCATCGAGTTGAGTCCTCCGTCGATATACTATTTGCAAATAAAAATCAATTACTTTTCTGGAATCTTTTAAAACTCGACGAATAACAGTTTATCCTCATCCGTCGAATTGTCTAAATCTTAACCATTAATTCCCTGAACATTATCCATCGAGTATACTTACAGTTTGTAAGCATTACACGACGGATAATGGGTGGAATTTTTACAGTTTATTTTTAAAACGGCTATTTTAGGCAATTTCTATTGGGTAATTTACTTTTCTTTATTATTTTCATCCGTTGTTTTTGAGATAGTATAAAAGCTTATTTCATTCCAATTATTTTCTTTTATCATTCTGAAATTCAACTGCTTTTATTTCATTCTCTCTCAAGCAAAAATTCTCTTTCTCTTCAAGCTTTCATTCTCTAACAATGGCACCTGTAGTAAAGATTATATCTCAGACTGGGTTCATTTATGAGAAGAACAACTTCACTGCTTTGGTCAATAAGGATATTCAGCAATCAGAAGACTATCACAAGATGATGGACTTCGTGAAGAACTGTAAGTTAAGTTATGCCATGCTTGAATCACCCACAATTTTCTGTGAAGTTGTTGAAGAGATGTGGACCACTGCAATTTACAACTCTACGGACAAAATCATCACTCTAACTATTAAAGGTAATGAGTTCGGTATCAATAGTGATGTGAAAGCATGTTTCAAAATTCTTGATGATAATGTAACTTCACCACACAATGACACTGATATTATCAATATGCTTAATTCCATGCATTATGCACTTCCTACTACCAAGCTAAGTGATATTAGAAGATTAGGTCTTAGGAAGGAATGGAGTTTCATGTGTGATGTTGTGACTAAAGTTTTCTCTGGAAAAATTAGTAATTTTGATTCTGTGAACATTTCCATGCTTAACATGCTATACATGCTAGTTACAGATAAATTTTACAATTTCAGTGACCTTGTCTTGTATGAGTTAGGTTTTAAACTAGGTGAGTTAGCCAAAAGGGGAAAAAATGTATATTATGCTAGATTTTTCATGATATTGGCTAACCATCTTTGTCAAGAGATTGTACTTGAGAACCCAAACAACAAATTAGCTTGTTGGGTTCAAGAGAGAAGAATCATTGCAGATTTGAATAGAGCCAACCATCATAGGGATGTGCCAATGTTCTACTTTCCTGTAATGCAAACACCTCAGGTAAGTGAGGTAAGTTCATCCATACCCTCAACTATTCCAATCTCCTCAATTTCTTTGAGTTCAGGGGTAGCTATGGCAACTGTGACAATGACCAAACAGTTGCCTACCAAAGCTGCCAAAACAACTATAATTTCTAAATCCAAGTCAAAGAAAACCCCCTCTGGTATCTCTCAAAAGGTACCAGTTGAAAAATCCACCAAAGCCAAAGAGGGGAGTGTGAAGGAGGGTCAGTTAGGTGAGGGAAGGGGTGAACATCAAAGAAACCCCAAGGATAAGGTTGGAGAGTTGAGTGAATCCCAGCTAGCCACACTGCATTTTCCCAACAAACTGCAGTGCTTAAAAAGGACAAAAGCTCACTTCTAGCTGCATCCTCCCAAAAGGATGTGGCTATTGAACATAGATCTCATCCAAGAGCACAGGCCAAAAGGGTTAGGGACACAAGCTCACCCCAAACTTACACAAGAAAGAAGAAATCCAAAACCACTGGGGATGCACAGGGCACACACACAGTGCAAACTGGTGCTAAATACACAGTCCCTGCACTTTCTCATATTCAGTTTGATGTGGCTCCAATAAATGTGGAGTCACAACCAAAATCTTTCATAATAGAAGCCTCTGAAACACCATACTCACCAACAAACTCTCTGGAAGTGGATATGATAAACACTTCAATTCCTGATTCTCCTTCTTTAACTCTGTTGGGGAAGCCAAAATCTAGTGCAAGTGAGCATCATATTTTAGATGATTTGTTGGCTCACTTGCCAATTCTTTCAGATACTATTGTGACATCTGTGCCTCAAATAACTTCAATCAACACAGAATCAACAATAGTTTCTCTTCCCACCTCATTCATTTCTACTCTCTCGATGGATATTGCTCATCCGTCGAGTAGTAATTGTATCCCGACGGATAAGCTTAACAGCAGTTATCCGTCGGATAGCTTTACCACTCACCCGATGGATATCACTTATCCTTCGAGTGTCTCTGCATAACTTCAAACTTTAATTATTTCTAGTGCAGAAGATTTAGTGGTAATACAATCACTCTTAGGACTGAGAGAGGGGAGTGCATTGAGTGAGAGGCTGGGTTGCTCCCAGGTAAAAGGAGAGGAAAAGAGTGAATCTCAGCAATCCATTTATTCAGGATTGGCAAAAGTGAGTGAGAGGAGTCCCACCTTAGTAGGTGAAGGTGAGGGTGTGAGGGTGGGGAGCCAGGGTGAGACCCTGATGCAACAAAAGAGAGATTATGAGAGAAAGGCAGGTACAGGAGAAATAAGGGTGGATCCAGCCATTGCTAGTGAGTCAATGATTGTGGATGATACTGAAAAGGAAAGATAATTTCAGCAACATTACAAAGCTGAAATTGATAACATTTTCTTGGATGCTGACACTTTTACTCATCATGTGTCAGCCTATCAATTGTTGGCTGCTCAGGGCAATGTGGAGGCAGAACAAACTTTGAATTTAGTACACATCTCAGAATCTCTTCAAAGAGATAAAGCTGCTGTCAATATGATGCCTTCTCAAGCTGGTGAGCCATCTGAAGAATTTGGAGTAAATTCTAATGATGATGACTCTGATTTTTTGGATGGAAGCATGAACTTAGGGGGAGATGAAGGCCCAAGTTCTGTTTTAAATTTACCTGGTTGGGCATGGACAAAGGAATCTACACCAGGACAATTTGATGTATCTTTGGTCAAGCAAGTTATGGCTATTCAAAAGGCCCTTCAGGAAACTTCAGATGCTGGTACCAAGGCCATTCTTCAAGCTCACCTAGACTCTCTACATCTCATGAAGATCCAGCACTTAAGACAGAATCTGAATGTGGATGAACTAAAAAGAGATATAGCTGACTTGAAAACTTATAATTCTGAGAAGCTGGATTCAGTAATGCCTTATGGTACCATGCAAGATCTATTACTGAGACTGAGGAGAGAATCAGATTCTGAAAAGAAGCTAGCCAAGCTGGAAGACAGAGTTCAAGTTATTGAGAATTCAGTGGCTATCCTTCTTCAAAATCAACAGACTCAGACAAATCTTCTCATGCAACTGGCTAAAGCACAAGGTCTAACTCCTCAACTTGATGATAACAAAAATGGGGAGAGAGAATCAAGTAAGGGGGAGAAAGGACCAACTGAGGGGGAGAAACTTCAAGTATAAATCAGCAAAGTAATTGTACCTTCAATTACTGTCTCCAAGCCAACAGTTGCAGATGGTATAGATCTAATTAAAGCAGCAGCAACAAATTTGAAAGTTGCTGAAAAAGGAAAGTTGAGTTTGATCAACTGGAATAAGATTGATGAGGAGATACAAAAAAAGTTTGAACTAGTCAAGGAGCCAGTTAAGTCAGCCATCCATCACTCTCATGTCAAGCCAATTAGTGTGAATGAGATGAGCATGAACTATCTGGAAAAAGGACAATCTTCCTGCATCAAGTCTCCAAAGGCTGAAACAATTCTTAAACCAAGGGAAAATTATCCAAAATCATCTTGGAAGAACCCTATGGACACTGTGTATGAGACACCCAAGCCTGATGAAAAGAAGCTTCTGTCAAGATCTATTGTCTTCTATAAAGATCCAGCTGATTCAGCTTCAAAAAGGAGAATTGCTAAGATATTCAGAAATGGAAAGGAAATTTGTGTGGTAGTTGGACATCCACAATTTGCTCAAGCAAAGAAAGAAGAAAAAGCCAGATTAAAGCAGGAAAAGAGGCAAGCTGCTCTAGATGCAAAGAAGTCTAAACAAAAGAAAGAACATATTGCTATCTTGGCCAAGCTACAGGCTGTAAACTCTTCTCAACAAATTCCCTCTCAACCATCTGAAGCTGCTGAATCAAAGAAAATTGAAGAACAGAAGAAATCCCCAAGGAAGAAAGAATTGGCTAGAAGAACGAAAAGAAAACTGGATGTTGTTGACAAGGAATTGGAAGATCAATTTCCTAAGGAATCCACACCAGCTACAACTCAAGCATCAAATCCCTCTGTGGCATTTGAAGACATAAGGGTGGTGGATCCCTACAGGAACATACATGGTGAACATATTGTGCCAAAGGATGAGCCAATAGAGTGGGATAACATACCAATTCCTGACTTCAACTTACCAATCCTTAACAAGCCAAAAAGGACAAAGTCAAGGGCAGTCAAGAAAGTGAAGCTGTCACCTCTCAAATCCAAGTCAGTAGTTAAAGCTCAACCCAAGGTCAACAGGGGAGACTACTTGTACTTGTGTGACATCAAAGAATTTTCAGATCTAAATCTTTATCTGGATGAACTGGATGAAGTAAGGGCAATTGATGCATACAGAAACCTACCTGAAAGGTTGGTGTTCAAGTACAAAGGAGGAAGGGAGATTCAGTGGCCACTTCACAGGATTCTTCAAGAAAGCCAAGTTGTGCTGATTAAAGTCTATTCATCCTTCAAGAAAAACTTTGGGTTCAATGTAACTATAAGAAGACTAGTATTGAAGAAGATTGAAGAGCTGAGGAGTGTTAGAGCTAAAGATGCACTCCCAAAGACACTAATTATCCCATATACAGGGAGAAGAGTGCATCTAAGGCCCTACTGGCTGATGGAATTCATGGATGACAAGGGTGTGAGAAGATTCTTCAGATTAGAAGAGCAACTGAGTATCTCTAGCAATGAGACTCTCTTGGAAATGCAAGAAAAGTTAGATCTCTCAGAATCTGATAAACTGGAATTCCACAGGCAGCTCCAGAATCAAATTGAGGAAAATAACAGAAAGCATGGAAGAAGATCCAGACCTTTAAGGAACTAGAAAAATCTGCCCAGGCTAGAGGAGCATCTTGAATTGACTGTGAGCCAAACCTTGTACATTTTGTTTAATTGAAGCACTTTCAGTTTATCTACTTATCTTTAAAGATGTATGTTCAGGATGTTTTGTTATCATCAAATGTCTCTTAATTTATGGCTACAATTCCAGTAGACATAAATTGGGGGAGATTGTTGTGCATATGTTGTGTACATGATGATTTCATAAACAAAACATCTAAGTAGATTTTACTTAGTGAAATTATGTAGCACTCGACAGATAAGAATTATAGTCCAGACGGATAACTCGTTATAGTCCCGACGGATGATTAACTTATTATCCATCGACTGAGTAGCTTATGTAATAATAAGTTTGTAGCACAGTTATGTATGCACCTTTGTATAGAATCTGTAGTAGCATATAAGTCATGTTGACTTTAACTAGATATGCAGAATAGGTTGATTAATTGTATATAAATGATGTCTTGTAATTCTGCATAAGTGAAATAGAGTCAAGTGCCAAAATAGCTACCGACGGATGATTAACAAAGCCATCGACGGATAATCAAATGACTATCAGTGGATGTTTAATATAGCAGTCGACGGATGATCAATTAAACCATCAACGGATGTTCTGAAAGTCGACGGATGATCATATGAAGAATTCAAACAGCAGTTGAACAGTGAAAGCTGACACACAGCCATCGAGATGTATACATACACACTGTGGAAGCCCATTAACTGGGTAATAGAGGATGAAAAGCAGCAAAGCTTAAGACTGATAGTTTTTATATTTGTTCAGTCTTTTTGACTTTGTAATCTTGGTATTATATAAGCCAAGAGAGTAGCAAATAGAAAAATAACTGAAATAGCTGAGAAACACAAAAACAGAGAAATCTTTGTAAACAAAATCATTAGCATTTCCTGTATTCTCAGTAGTTCAATTTGTAAGCAGCTGTGAGCATTTTTGCACACAGAGTCCTCTCGATATATAATATATATCTCTGGTGGAATTGTTTAAATCCACCAGAAAGTTTTTAAAGACTCTTGTTTTTAATTACTTATGTTTTGATTCAATTAAGTTTACATTCCGTATTGTGCTAATCAAAACAAATATATCTATAATCGAGTTGAACATTTTTATTTCGAGAAAAAGGTTCAAGAATTCCATTCAACCACCTTCTGTAATTCTTGCTATATTGTTAAGGGACTAACAAAATTGCAGATCAAGATGTCCCAAGTGTGCTGAGAAAAGTAAATGCACCCTTGTTCAAGTCATGTGAGGTTAATTTCAGTGAGGTTGAGTTGGTCATCAAGCAAGAACTTGTAGATGAAGACAGTGAAAAGAAGGATGCAGAAACCACTACAACAAATAAAATTGAAAAAAGCCAATAGTCAATCAAGTTACCAAGACACCAACCAAGGAGGTCAAAACTGAGAATGTTGGGAAAAAATAAAAGAACAAGAATGGAAAAAATAGGTTTGAACAAGAGCAATAACTATGCTTTTGTTGCAAATGTTCCTAGGAAGTAGTATCAAAAATGTGGATCAACAAATCACCTAACTCACCTTTGTAAAAAGGCTATTAGTGAGCCAAAGTTGGGAGCTTGCAAATACAATGAGGCATTAGCTAAAGATCCCTATTCATTCGGTGACAAATTTGATTGCATTCTTTGTAATATGAAAGTGATGACAAGCTATCATAAATTGAGGGTAGATCTCAAAAAAGTTAATATTAGATCTACAACTAAAAAGGAAAATACAAATCAATCAATAAACACTTTTCTTTTTAAATCATCAAATTATACTTCTGCAACTTCTGTGAAAAAAGAAGAAAGTACCTAACACTGTTTGGGTAGCTAAACTCACTTAATTCTCATTGTGTGCAAGGCAAGATGAAGAGAGTCATATGGATCATTAACAATGGATGCTCCAGACATATGACATGTGATAAGGCCCTGCTATCACAATTTGAGGAGATGGCTGGCCCATTGTGTTGGATTTTAATCGCAGTGGGGTCATGGCAAAACACTTTTACACATACAAAATCCAAATAAAAGCATATAAATCGTGAATAAAAATTCGAGGGATCGAATCTAGCCTTTTAAAATAATTCGGAGACAACGATCAGAGATCCTTAGCAGTTGCTCCTCAAGTGTGAAGCACTCCACCGGTATCCACCAAGAAAACGATGTTAAGGAGGAGGAAGGAGGTGGAGAGAATTGGGTTTTCCAAACTTTTTGGGTTTTCGGGTTCGATGTGGGTTAGAATAAAATTAGGATCTATAATAGTGTATTTATAGGCAAAATTTTCAGCTGAAATTTTCCCATAAATATTATTATTATTATCCCATTTATTATTCTCATTAATAATTAAAACACCTTTTAATCATTAATCCTTTTTCTAAACACTTTAGAAATAATTCTCTCTCTTGATTTAATTTCCAAAAATTAAATCCTTTAATTAATAATATTAAGAACTTTTCATAATTAATTTATAATCAATTAAATCTCATTTAATCAATTATTAAATTTGCCAATTAATTATTTATTTCATAAATAAATAATTATTAGCCATTATTAATTAATTCATCCACCATTAAATCATTCTTTTTTTATGGTGTGACCCTGTAGGTTCAATATTAAGCCGGTAGTAGAAATAAATAATAATAAAACTATTTTATCATTATTTATATAAATTCTCTAATTTATTAAATATGATTAATTAATTAATCACATTTATTCTACATCGTGAGGGATACCTCTCAGCATATCGCGACTATCCGGATAATATGAATTCACTGCTTAGAATACCAAGAACCTATTCAGTGAATAGTTACCGTACAATAAACTCCTTCTACCCTACAATGTCCCGATTAAATACAAGGCATGGATCTCGTGTCAAGCCTATCTAATTCAATCACTTGCTTACCATTTACTATGCGTAGTTCTATGTAAATTAGAAACTCCTTTCTAATTTCATTCACTCTGGCCAGAGATTCCTGAACTAGCATAAGTGGATCAGCCTTGAACATTCGCTTCCTTCACTGGAAGGGGTAGATCCTTTATTGATCATACACTATCTTAGTGTACAAATTCCTATACCCAGAAGAGCCCTAATAATTGTCCCTGGAGACTAAGAACTAAACCAAAGCATAGTTCAGTGTACACAAGATGACTATGATGACCTCAAGTCTAAGGATACTTGTACAACTATCACTATATGAACAACTGCTGACACGTGAGTGAACTCCATCAGTTGTTAGTTGTGCGAGTCATGTTCAGTGAACTTATTCTATAATAAGCACCTACATAGTAGCTATAGTGTCACCACACAAATGTCTATGAGAACAGACATCCTTCATAATGAAGCAAACATAGTATGTACCGATCTTTGCGGATTATTAATTACCAGTTAGTAATCCTATGACCAGGAACTATTTAAGTTTAGAGTTATCATCTTTTTAGGTCTCACTATTATGATCTCATCATAATCCATAAAAAGCTTTACTCTAAACTATGGTATATCTTATTTAAACACTTAAATAGATAAAGCCCGTAATAAAAACAAAACAAGTCTTTTATTAATATCAATGAAATTAAAATAGATTACATAAAAGTTATTCCTAAATCCTTATACATGATTGGACTTAGGACATATTCCTTTCACATTGGTGACTTTTGGAGACAACAATAAATGATTCATAATGGGATTTGGCAAGCTAGTTTCAGGAAATGTTGTCATTAATGATGTAGCACTGGTTGCTGGACTTGAAGTAAATCTTTTAAGTGTCATCCAATTTACTTACAAGGAATTCAAGGTGAATTTTGAAAAAAAAAAGACTGCTCAATTATCAGCAAACAAGGATGGAATTTTCTGCTCCTATACCAAGGCATCCATTGAGGAAAGCAAGTTGTGGCACAAGAAACTCTCTCACCTGAATTACAAAGCAATCAATGCCTTGGTGAAAAAGGAATTAGTGAGAGACATGCCAAATTTGGAATTTGCTCAAGATGAAGTTTGTGAGACTTGTCAGAAAGGAAAAATGAAGAGGTCCAGTCACAAGAGCAAAATTGTGAATTTTATAAGTGCACCATTACAACTTATTCATATGGACCTGTTTGAACCAGTTAATGTCTTATCTATTTCTAAAAAAAATATGCACTAGTGATGGTGGATGACTACTCAAGGTGTACATGGGTAGAATTCACATCATTATTGAACACATAAGAAAAGTTGAAAAGCAGGCTGAAGAACAAAATTGTGTAAAAAGATTAAGAAGTGATAATGGCACATATTTCAGAAATGCAGCATTGAGTGAATTCTGCAAAGACAAAGGTATTATTCAAGAATTTTCAGCTGTAAGAACACCTCAACAAAATGGTGTTGTTGAGAGAAAAAATAGAACTCTAGTTGAAGCTTCAAGAATAATGCTGCAAGATACAAATCTGCCAACAAGTTTTTGGGAAGAATTTGTGAACACTGCATGCTATACTCAAAACAGATATTTGATTAATAAAAACCTTGACAAATCACCTTACTCAAAAAAATAAAGCCTGCTATGAAGCATATGCATGTGTTTGGAAGCAAATGCTTTATGCTCAAAGACAACTCTGAATATGTGA
Source organism: Apium graveolens (assembly GCF_009905375.1). Lineage (NCBI taxonomy): Eukaryota > Viridiplantae > Streptophyta > Magnoliopsida > Apiales > Apiaceae > Apium > Apium graveolens. Next base: position 275,183,870 of record NC_133650.1, on the reverse strand, counting down.
GAAAATTTGACTCTAAGGTTTTTGAAGCAAATTTTCTAGGATATTCATTGGAGAGAAATGCCTACAGAGTTTGTGTGCTTGAACAGAAAAAAATTATGGAAAGCACAAAGACTTTTGATGATGATAAATGTCCATACTTGGAATGCCTTGATGAAAATGAAGCTGAAACTTTGAAGTTTGAAAATCTCAATATTGGCAGTAATTCTGAGGATGATGCTGAGATCAACACAAAAAATAGAATGGAGCTAGAAACAACCGATCAAGTGATCCATGAAAATATAAATTCTAATCAAGAAAGAATTTCAACTGAGTTTGATGACACAAACTCAGGGGGAGAAGAAGATGGTGGTTCCGCAAGTCATGCTAACAATGAAGAAAATGCAAACAATTCTAGTCAACAAGATCACACCAGGAAATGGGACAACAGTCACACAAGAGTTGCTATAATTGGTGATCCAAATGCTGGAGTGAGAACTAGGAGTGCAACTGCAAATGGATGCTTGCATGCATGTTTTTTTCCCCATAAATTGAGCCTAAGAAAACTGAGAAAGCTTTACTTGATTCTGATTGGATAACTGCCATGCATGAAAAGCTAAATCAATTTGAGAGAAATAAAGTTTGGGAATTATGTGACGGACCCACATTACTAACTAGCATAAATATGCATAATATTGATTAAACAGTAAGGTACTACAATTAGTTAGAATATTAAAGATACAAGCCTTAACCATAATCCCCGGATCCACATGAATGAGTTTGAACAACATCTAACATCTTTTAATATTACAGACCAAAATATCTTAAGTCAAATTACTACCAAGTTTTAAACCCAAAGTTTATAACCATTAGGGAACCACTAGTTCTCTACTTGCTCCAACATCTGACGGTAGGCATACCCCGAGTCCCCACATGTCTTACGCGCGGTTTGCTTGAAACGAACCATCTTCAGGTTTCACTGAAGGGATAAAATCAATAACAAAATTAATGAGCAAAATGCTCAGCAAGTGAATAACAGTGTATAACAATTCAACATATGCTCAATAAAATGATAACAAAAGGGTAAATCAATATGAGTTCTCAAATAAAAGATCAAGGTTTTTTTAAGCGAATGGAATTGGAAATCTACACGGCGCTATGACCAATGAGGGGTGATCAGCCCACATCAAAGCTCTGAACCACATGACAAGTGATTCACAACCTTTGAGGATCCTCGGCATACATTGGCCATAGAAAACCATCAGGCTCCCCGCTACTGAGGTTTTGAAAATATAACAGTGACTAGCGCCTCAATATTATTAGAAAAATACCTTCCAATTCCTTTTTAATCAATTCATTTTAATTCAAAGGGTTCATCAAGGATAAGATAACAAGTGTATGTATTGTCAAGGTTCAAGTGACGAGTTGTCTAAAATGAGGGAATGTTATTAAGATCAGGGTTCCCAAAAGAAATAATTCAAATTTATGAGGGGTTTAGGATTCATTTGATATTAAGGGACTATTGTAGGGAATTCTTGTGGGTATGAGGTAAAATGTGATGAAAAGGGATCAATTCAAGTATGAAAGTGATTAACTAAACCCAAGATCTAATCATTGGGTAATGACATGGGCTACTTAATCTTGTTAAAACTGTAGTCATGCTTTTACAGGGTATTTAATCACAAGAAAAAGAATTATAGAGGTAAGTTGAGAGTTCACTTGCCTGGACTACGCTTACTGAATATTTGAATGGAATCATCTTGGGCTCCTTTCCTGGCCTCCTACTTGACCCTATAATAAATAGTATCCTCGTCACAACACTTTCTAACTACCCTTTCACGTATACTATATATATATATAGATAGATATATATATATACACATATATACATATACATCTAAACTCAACTAATTACGAGCATGGCAATCTATCACTTAATTAATAGTACACTTAGATTCTATTTACTACCTTAGTCACTTAAACAATTAACCATATAATATACAATTATCATGATCAATACTCCTACTTCTCCTTTGCAGACCTCAACTCAACCTAAATTTAGGAAGGCACACTTGTGCCTCATTTCAAATGACTCACAAATGCAATGCGCACTACTTCACTTACCCGAATGTACACCTTGTCACCATTTGTGTGCCTTGGTAAAATTATGAATTTCTACCTTGGGACTTTGCTAAATTCCGACTCCTATGACTTCTTATGACTTTAAGCTAACTTTTGCAATTGGTTTGACATCAAGGCCTCACTTAAAAGACACACAAATGCAATGCACTCCTCTAAAGTTTCCAAATGCAACTCTAATGGTGACTCTCAGGTGTTTTGATGGAAATAAGGTATCTCCACCTTAGGCCTTTACTCCAAACCAACTTTAAAAGGTTATTAAGACTCTAAACTGACTCTAAAAGTTGTAATGACTCAAAGACCTCACTTAGGCCTCCTTAGGCCTTAAGTGGAAGTTGACACAAAACTGCCTCCCCTGATTTCCAAACTGCCCTATTTTTACCAACTTAAAACTTATTTATCTAGTTCAATTACTAGTTTTAATGACTTTTTAAGCTTCCTAATACTTTATGATATCTATTTAGACCAAGGACCCATGAAGGCCTAACCTATGACATAGTTATTAATGACCAAAAGTCAAGTGTACCCAACTGTGCCCTATTCTGAGCTGCTCTCGGGTTTGTGTGTGTGCACCTAACCAAATACAAGTTTTTATTGGTTCTAAAGCTACTGGACAGATGTATGAACCAAATCCCAACTGCCTTGAGCTCAGGCCTACCAAGGCCTTGCTAAAACTAACCTAAAATGACCTAAACTTTTAGTACAAAATTCTGCCTAGCTATAACTAACACGACTCCTTCCAGCTTAACTCCCTTCATTACACCAAAATCAATCAACAACCAACCAAGGAAAGTCTTAATGTACACTAGCACCTACTGAATAACAACATATAAGGTCCATTCGCAATTTATTTGGCATGAAGTTCACTTATAAAGTCAAGCAAAGTAACACATCACAAGACACGCCACTACTTAACATTTTAAAGCAAAATTTCGTAGTAAACATGCATGGTAACTCCATGACACCTACTGATCATAAGCTCATATCATCATATATAATCTAGACTATCATTTATCAAAGGAATCATGACATGCAACTCACAAAAATCAATTGTCAAGAGGTTAAAAGAACAATTATATTGGCAATATCACATCTTCGAGTTTTTAAGCAAAATTCAAACTATATATCCAAATAAATCACTTGATATCTACTGAATATAATCACTTATCATCATGGAATACTTCATCTAGAATTTTTATAACAAAAACCATAGCATGCATCTCATAAAATTCAAGTATCAAAGCACAAAATCAACAAGTATGGTTTTTACTTCGGAAACCACTTGTAAACCAACATGCAAGTGCTATATCCTACATGCAAGTGCTAAATCCTACATGCAAGTGCTAAACTTAATGTATCTTGAAGTAAAAATGTCATGCAAGAGTTTAAACTTGATAAAACAACATTTTTAAAGAACAAGACTTTCAAAAACAACATGCATGGTCATTTAAAAACTTCTCAAGATTAACACTCTAAACATTCGGCTCTTAAGAAATCATTGCCAAATATTTATGAAAAAGATTATGACTTGGAAAAATAGAAGTGTAACACCTCTCCGAGATCATATATTTCTCATTTCTACAAGCCACCATGGTTGAAACCTTGAGTTCACAAGAACTAAGGCCTCGACTTCGGCTTTATCAACATGCACACACAAAACTAACCTCAAAATGAAGATACTCCACTAGATGATGAAGGTCTTGGATTGACTAGCTTGATAAGTGAAAGAAAATGAAAAGAAGTGAAGACAAATGGCAAGAATGGGGGTGGTGGTGTGCTTCGACCGAGAGGGAGAGAGGAGAGGAGATTGTGAGGTGTTTGAGTGAATGTGTGATGAAAAATGAGAGTATTATTTTCCTTTTATTGCTAAAAGTGGTAGTGGAATGGAGAATTTACACAAGTATCCCTCTTCCTAGTTGTGCCAAAATTGCATGCAAGGTTAAAGAAGTAAACTAGCAAGTTAGTGGGGTTGGAATTGATGATCTTAGCCTTGGACCCTATTATAAGCTAAAATGCATGCAAGGGTATACTAGTAATCCAATAATTAATAAAAATATGATTAAAAAGAATAGATTTTAATAAATAAAATACAACTCCATAGATCACAAAATTAATACCATAAATACTATGAGATTTTAGAAGTTTTATAAAATTGTTTTCAAAATTTTTGAACAAGAATATATTTTAAAAGATTTTTCTAAGATCAATACTCTAATAAACAAGCCATATAAAATATATTTAACAATTCTAAGTCACATAAGAAAAATGCAAGTAATTTGATTTTAAGCCGCTATTATACGAATTATATTTTATCATATAATCACAACTATTGTTATCTAATCGTGATAAACTCAAACATTATTTAATCACATAATGAAATTTGCTTGCGTATAATTAATTATACGCTTATAAATAATTTAACAATATTCACAATGCCACACAACGAAGAATATATACGAACACATTGAATTCACATCATTTCTGACATCTAATACACGAAAATTATATAATGCACAAAATATAATATTATATTACATTAATATCAAATATTTACAGGCATTACAACCTTCCCCCTTGAAGGATTCTGTCCCTAGAATCTAAGGATACAGATGAGGATACTTATCTAACATATCACTTTCTAACTCCCATGTTGACTCTTCAACTTTGGGATTTCTCCACAAAACTTTAACTAAAGGAACTATTCTATTCCTTAACACTTTATCTTTTCTATCTAGAATGCTAACCGGTTGCTCGACATAAGATAAATCTGGTTCAATCTCTACTGGTTCATTCTCTATGATGCATTTGGTGTCGGGGTTGAACTTCTTAAGCAATGATACGTGAAAAATGTTGTGAATGTGCTTCATTTGAGGTGGTAAGGCCAACTCGTACGCCACTTTTCCAACTTTACCCAAAATCTCAAAAGGTCCGACAAATCTTGGACTCAACTTTCCTTTCTTGCCAAATCTAGCGATCCCTTTCCAGGGCGATACTTTCAACATAACGGTTTCTCCTATTTCATACTCTACGTCCTTTCTATATGGATCAGCATGCTTTTGTTATCTATCCTGAGCCGCGATCAATCGATTTCGAATCAAATCTACCACTTCTTTCGTTTGTTGAATCAGTTCGGGGCCAATTACCTTTCAACTCTCCAACTTCATCCCAATATATAGGTGATCTACACTTCCTTTCATAAAGAGCTTCGTACCAGGGCATTTCAATACTGGCATGAAAGCTATTGTGTTAGATAAATTTGATAATGTCATGTGTAATATGATTTGTGTTTAGTTTTCAGATCTTACCTGACAGGACAGATCAGTACTTAACTGGATATCAGCACTTATACTGAAGACATACCTTAAGATATCAGAACTTAAGTTATTAGAAGTTAAGGTTCAGAAGATATTTATCAGGAGATAATATGAGGACTTAAGATGACTTTCAGATAAGGCAGGCGGCTGATTGAAAGTAAAGAAGATCGAGACTAAGACAGAAAGAATTATGCATGAAGAAGGAATTCTGTGAAGAATAAAATACTTGGAAGAAAAGATAACTAGTTGATATATTTTAGGAAGCAGAATTATATTCCATATCAATTAGAAGATTATCTTGTAACTGTGTAGTATATAAACACAGGCATAGAGTTTACACTATAAGTGTTACGATTATCGAAGTTATTATTCTTTGTAACTCTAGCAGCTCTCGTGATAATTTGTTCATCACTGAGAGAGGACAGTTCCATATTGTAAAAGAGTTTATTGTGTTGAATAAAATCTATTTTCTGTTACTTGAGTTCTTAAATTCGATTTGATTGTGCTAAACACTGTATTCAACCCTCTTCTACAGTGTGTGTGACCTAAAAAGTGGTATTAGAGCCTTCTGTTAACACACAAACAGTTTAAGATCCAAAATCAATCATGTCTGAAGAAGAAACTCCAACCAAGCCCACCAAAACTGAAGAACCTCCAAAAATTGTAACTCATAGTCGATATGAGACAATAAGAGTTCCCATGTTGAAACCTTCTGAGTATTCCATATGGAAAGTGAAGATGGCTATGTTTCTGGAAGCTACAGATCCAGAATATCTCGACAGGATTTATGAAGGACCACATATGCCAACCAAACTCTCTGTGGAAGTTGCAGGTCAGCCAGCAAAGTCTGTACCAAAGGAGAAAAGTGATTATACTGCTGAAGATATCTCATCGATTGTAAAGGATGCAAAGGTAAGACACTTGCTGCAAAGTGTCATTGATAATGTCATGTCAAACAGGGTAATAAACTGCAAGAATGCAAAAGAGATATGGGATGCTTTGGAAACAAGGTGTCAGGGAACTGATTCAATCAAGAAGAACATGAAGACAATACTCACTCAAGAGTATGAGCACTTTGACTCAAAGCCTGATGAGTCATTGACTGATTTATATGACAGAGTTGTCAAACTCTTGAATGATTTGTCACTAGTTGACAAAGAGTATGATATTGAAGATTCAAATCTTAAGTTCCTGTTAGCTCTTCCTGAAAGATAGGATTTGAAGGCCACAATAATAAGAGACAACTATAATCTTGATGAAACAACTCTTGATGAAATTTATGGGATGCTCAAGACTCATGAACTTGAGATGGAACAAAGAAGCAAGAGGAATGGAAGAAAGTCAAGAACAGTTGCCTTTGTGGCTGAGCAGGAAAGTCCCAAAGTAGCTGCCTCAAGAAAAGGCAAGGAAAAAGCTCTCATCATAAAGTCTGATACTGAGTCATCAAGTTCTGATAGTGATGATGACTCAGAAACTGAAAGTACCTCAGACTCAACAGAAGAGAAGGAGAATTATTCTGCGAGATGAATCAGATGCTGAGGAACATGTTCCAATATCAGAACCTGTTATTGTAGAAGCTGAGAAGGTTTCTTCTCAGAAAGATACTGTAACTGGGAGTTCTAGGCCCCTCAAAAGGCTTAGAAAATTAAGTTTTGATGATAAAACTCCTACAGTGTCTCCACCTTTGAGGAAATTAAAGAAATAGAGAGCTCATAGGATATAGTTGAGTCAAATTCAGATGTAGTGGAAGCAGCTAAGGAAGGGGATCAAGAATCTCTGATCTCAACAGAACAAGTTGTTATTGAATTACTTCCTTCTACACAAACAGAAACTTCACAACCAGAAACTGCTTGAGCTAAGATACCTACACCTTCTATGTCACCTATAGTTGATCCAGTACATATTAAAGAACCAGGTACAAGTGCTGAAATTAATATTAATAACCTAATTGTGCCTGAGGTTTTGTACTTGGAAGCTCCACCAGTTCAACTCACTCCACCAACAACATCACTTTTGAATGTTAATCAGAACCTAGCTGCAGATCAGAATTTAGAGGAAAATGTTGAAGGCTCTATAGCCTCACATACTGCTATTTTAGCAGAGGATGCTGATACTGCAGGATCTATAAGTTCTGATGCTGCTAATGAAGAAACTACTGGTGAAGTTGCTGGTAATTTAGATGCTGATGCAGTTGGTCCATCAGGACATGCACCTCAACAAACTTTTCGTCAAGTAAAGCTAGAATTACAAGTCAAGGAACAAGTTCTGATACTGGGAGAAGAACAAGTTCTGATACTGGTAAAAGGATAAGTTATGGTGAACATCTGGAACTTGATGAAGAAATTTCAAAACAGTTATTTCTTAAAGAAAATCCAGGAATGGACTTTGAGAGTCTAAAGGAAGAAGAAGCTAGACTCAAAGCAGAAGGTGTCAAGATAAAATCTAAAGCTTTTGTTGTTGAAAAGAAATTTCCAAAGCCTAAGGGTATTGTGATAAAGGAAAGAACAATTTATGAGGCAACCAAATCCAAATCACAAGTGGAAATTGATCCAAGGTCCAAGGGCAAAGAAAAAGTTGATGAACCTGTAAAGGTTTATATGCCAGTCATGGATAAAGAAATAATTGATGATGAAGAAGATGCTAATCTTACTCTGATACAAAAGAAGATTTTTCAAACAACCTCTGACATGGCTCATGTTGTTCAGAGTCAAGATTTAGTAAGTTCTGATATGACAGTGAAGCAAGCAACCTCTGACATAGCTCAAGTTAGCTTAATATCAGAAGATAAGGAAAAGGAAACCTCTGACATTGCTCATGTTAAACTTTCAAAGATACTCCTACCAGGATTCACCAAAACTAAACAGACTCAATCTTTGAAGACTACAACAGGTGGTTTTGAAGCAAGAGTTGTTATAGGAAAGGAAGCAAGAGATAAATATGGGTTGGGTATTTCTGTTGAAAGAAGAGTACATAACACTACCAATGATCCAACTTCCTTAAGTGAACCAGGTGTTGGAGCAACTCCTGAAAGATTGAATCGACTTGAATTTGTACAAATGGTTTACCATACCTTCTTGAAAGAACATATCTTGTTATATTTTATGGCAGATGGAAGGGTATACCAGATTAAGAAAAATGCTATACCACTGAAGTATTTTAAAGAACTGGAACATGTTCTATTCCTACTTCAAGTGAAAGACAGATTAACAGATAGTGCTGCAGGGTATTTAAAGTCTCAAATTCAAAGATAGAAGAAGCTTTATTCTGTAAAGTCTGACAGCACATACTGTCCCAAGTACAGAGATCACAAGGGTGATATTGTCGATATGAAGCCTAAATCTGCTAGGATTATAACTACTTTTCTAGGTTATAAGGCTGTGGAATTCAATCTAGAGTCTGACAAGGCATATCTGATTAGACTAGATTATGAGATAAGAAAAGCTAAGATAAATGATCTCAGAGCAGCTATTTTTCAAACTGTAGAAGATACAGCTGAATTGATAAATGCTAAAAGGAGGATGGTCAATGAACTTGAATATGCAGAGAGATGTTTGTTGAAGAACTATCTTAGGACAACTCCTGATATCAAAGAGATCAGAAGAAATTGAAGTTAAAGCCAAGTCAAAGATCTACAACTACTTAAATTCTGAAGTTTATACAGACTGAAGCGATTATCAAAAGTTAAAGATGGTAAAGCTGAAAGGACTGTAAGTTGTAGTTATCTAGTCAAGTTCTCATACATTTGTACTTAATGTTTTTGACATCATCAAATATCTGTTGAACTTGTATATTATGCTAATTTACAAGTTGGGGGAGATCGTTAGATATATTTGATAATGTCATATGTAATATGATTTGTGTTTTGTTTTTAGATCTTACCTTACAGGACAGATCAGTACTTAACTGGAAATCAGAACTTATACTGAAGACAAAACTTAAGATATCAGAACTTAAGTTATCAGAACTTAAGGTTCAGAAGATATTTATCAGGAGATAATATCAGGACTTAAGATGACTTTCAGATAAGGCAGGCGGCTGATTGAAAGGAAAGAAGATCGAGACTAAGACAAAAAGAATTGTGCATGAAGAAGAAATTCTATGAAGAATAGAATACTTGGAAGAAAAGATAACTAGTTGATATATTTTAGGAAGCATAATTATATTCCATATCAATTAGAAGATTATCTTGTAACTGTGTAGTATATAAACACAGACATAGAGTTTACACTATAAGTGTTACGATTATCGAAGTTATTATTCTTTGTAACTCTAGCAGCTCTCGTGATAATTTGTTCATCACTGAGAGAGGACAGTTCCATATTGTAACAGAGTTTATTATGTTGAATAAAATCTGTTTTCTGTTACTTGAGTTCTTATATTCGATTTGATTGTGCTAAACACTGTATTTAACCCCCTTCTACAGTGTGTGTGACCTAACATATTGTTATACAAAAACTCTACCAAAGGCAAATGTTCATCCCAATTTTCTTTGTAGTCCAAAGCACAAGATCTCAGCATATCTTCCATGGTCTGAACCGTGCGCTCACTTTAAATACCCTACAGCACTATCTATTAATCTGTCTTTCACTTGAAGTAGGAATAGAACATGTTCCAGTTCCTCAAAATACTTCAGTGGTATAACATTCTGCTTAATCTGGTATACCCTTCCATCTGTCATAAAATATAACAAGATATGTTCTTTCAAAAAGGTATGGTAAACCATTTGTACATATTCAAGTCGATTCAATCTTTCAGGAGTTGCTCCAACACCTGGTTCACTTAAGAAAGTCGGATCATTGGTAGTGTTATGTACTCTTTTTTAATCAGAAATACCCAACCCAGATTTATCTCTTGCTTCCTTTCCTGTAACAACTCTTGCTTTAAAACCACTTGTTGCAGTCTTCAAAGGTTGAGTCTGTTTAGCTTTGGTGAATCCTGGTAGGAGTATCTTTGAAGGTTTAACATGAGCAATGTCAGAGGTTTCCTTTTCCTTATCTTCTGATATCAAGCCAACTTGAGCTATGTCAGAGGTTGCTTTCTTTACTGTCATATCAGAACTTACTAAATCTTGACTCTGAACAACATGAGCCATGTCAGAGGTTGTTTGAAAAATCTTCTTTTGTATCAGAGTAAGATTAGCATCTTCTTCATCATCAATTATTTCTTTATCCATGACTGGCATATAAACCTTTACAGGTTCATCAACTTTTTCTTTGCCCTTGGACCTTGGATCAATTTCCACTTGTGATTTGGCTTTGGTTGCCTCATAACTTGTTCTTTCATTTATCACAATACCCTTTGGGTTTGGAAATTTCTTTTCAACAACAAAAGCTTTAGATTTTGTCTTGACACCTTCTGCTTTGAGTCTAGCTTCTTCTTCCTTTAGACTCTCAAAGTCCATTCCTGGATTTTCTTTAGGAAATAACTATTTTGAAATTTCTTCATCAAGTTCCAGATGTTCACCATAACTTATCCTTTTACCAGTATCAGAACTTGCTCTTCTCCCAGTATCAGAACTTGTTCCTTGACTTGTAATTCTAGCTTTACTTGATGAAAATCCTTTTCCTTGACCTTGACCTCTACCCTTGTTAGAGTTTCCTTGGTCATCATTTCCATCATCCTTTCCTTTCAGTGTCTGAATAGATTTGCATTTGGACTTAATCACTTTCTCCCCTTTTTTGGCATCAGCAGGTAAAAGAAGAGAGACAAGCAATTCCACTAAGGATTGGATCTTATTGAGTTGATTTTGGTGAGAAGCTTGATTCTTCAGAATTTTTTCAATTTGAGTTTGTTGCTTCTCCTAGTTTTCTCAATGTAGGAAATTCTGTCAAAGGTTGGCTTGAACAATATGTTCTTTTCAAGTTTCACATTCATATCTTGTTGGATCAAAGTTTCTTGAATTTTATTCACCTTGGCATGAGTTGTTGAGTGTAAACCCTGAAGGTGCCTAGTACTCAATGTAGTAACTCTCAGTTGTGCCTTGAAATCATCATTTATCAGCATTTCATCAGCTTTTCCAGATGCTCAGCAAGAATCTTTTCAGAAAGAACAAAACTAACTGTGTTCCATTTCTCTAGGAGTTTCACTCCAAGGTACTGGTGCTTCCCCTATAACAAACTTCTTAACTAAATTAGCTTTAGTAATTATTTGTTGAGGTGCATGTCCTGATGGACCAGCTACATCAGCATCTAAATTAGCAGCAGCTTTACCAGTAATTTCTTCATTAGCAGCATCAGAACTTGTAGAGACTGCAGTATCAACATCCTCGGATAAAATAGTAGTATAAGAGGCTATAGAGGCTTCAACATCATCCTCTAAATTCTGATCTGCAGCCAGGTTCTGATCAACATCCAAAATTGATGTTGTTGGTGGAGTGAGTTGAATTGGTGGAGCTTCCAAGTACAAAACTTCAGGCACAATCAAGTTATGAATATCAATTTCAGCACTTGTACCCGGTTCTTCAGTATGTACTGGATCAACTATAGGTGACATATGAGGTGTAGGAATTTTGTCTTGAGCAGTTTCATGTTGTGCAGAAGGAAGTGATTCAATAACAATTGGTTCTGTTGAGATCAGAGATTCCTGATCCCCTTCCTTAGCTGCTTCCACTACATCTGAATCTGACTCAACTATGTCCCTATGAGCTCTCTGTTTCTTTAATTTCTTCAAAGGTGGAGACACTGTAGGAGCTTTATCATCAGAATTTAACTGTCTAAGCCTTTTGAGGGGCCTAGAACTCCTAGTTACAGTATCTTTCTGAGAAGAAACCTTCTCAGCTTCTACAACAACAGGTTCTGATATGGGAACCTGTTCCTCAGCATCTGATTCATCTCACAAAATAATTCTCCTTCTCTTCTGTTGAGTCTGAGGTACTTTCTTAGTCATCTTGGGTTTGGAAGATGAAGGCTGCACTGTAGGATCTGAAGGTTGAGGTTGAGAAGTTTAAGGTGTTTGTGTAGAGGCGGTAGGTGTTGATGGATGAGGTTCGGATGGTTGAACATCAGGATATAGTTCAGTGTATTTAACTGGATCATAGGTTATTAAGGCTTGTTTGAGAGATAAAGGAACTAGGAGGGGTCTTAACATAGCCTTCTTATTATCAGTAGATAATAAGTCATTAAAAACTCTTTTAGCTAGTCTGAATGATGAAATTAATTCACTAGCTGATTGGGGCTTATCATCACAACAAAAACTATAGATAAGCTAACAGAATCTAGCAAAATAAACAATATTTTTTATCTTCTGTCATTTTATCCCCAATAAAACCTAAGACAACACTTGCATAATCAAAATCAGTTTGATTTATGAGAGCATACCCGATTTGTTGGCTGAATATGGGAATTGCATCGAAATTAGAACATTTGTTTGCAAAAGCCTTGGTTATGCAGTCAAAGAAGAAACTCCATTCCCTCCTTATGTAGGATCTCTTCAACTGACCCAGCTTGGCCAATGTCCTCTCATACCCTAGACCGGCCATCATGTTTTGAAGAACTGGCTCTTCAACAGTAGAATAAACACAGTTCTCAGGCAGCTGCAGTGCTTGTCAAACCGTAGCCAATGTCACGACATGCTCATCCTCCCTTGATGAAAAAATAATACTTGGGGACCCTTGAGCACCACCATCATCATATACTCTGCTTCTCCAGAACTCCAATACTTGAGTACCAGAGACTGCATCAGGTTTGGTCAGAGCGTACCCAATATCAGAACTAGCAAGAAAGTCCTGAATGAAGTGAAGTTCTGAAGGGGCTTCTGACTTGCTAAGAATAGCGGAGAAGTTATTAGGAACAAACTTAGCTCCATAAAAAATTACGTCTTTTGGTGCCATCTCTGTAAAAAATTAAGTGAATAAGAGAATGTTTGCAAAGTGTTTGTAAAAAGTCCTGAGAGAAAAACAACTTCAGAAAATAAAAGAGAGAGAGAGAGAGAGAGAGAAATAGATTTAGAATAGAAAAGTAAGTAAAAGATTAGAAAATCTTTTATCTCTCATATATATACGCTCTCCACTCAACAGTTGTATTTTTGAAGCATGGGATACACTTTACACCTGGCACCATGTGAACAGTCAGTAAACGGTTAGAAAAAGAGTTAATGGGCATGTAAAATAAGCAATAATTACCGTGCATAGGCAGTTTTCTAGGACATACACGTTAACCACTAACCCATAATGATTATGAATGTTTTATCTCACATTAACCAATATTCTGTAAAAATATTATCGTTCAAGTAATGACCAAAAGTAAACCAAGTAAATAAATACTGCCACGTCAGCATCAGAACTTGATTATTATCAGGATTTAAAAGTCATCAGAATATGGCTCCTTAACTCGAAAACTGAATGTGTATTCCTGTAATTCTTCAAACAAATACTGATATGGTTTCATCAGAACTTAATCATCAGAACTTCTATCAGAACTTGTCCTCAGAATTTATGCAATCTGACACATAAACTGTTCATCTAAAACAACATTTATCACCACAGTAAATTTCATCATTCATATGGAGTGTATGTGTGTGCATTAAGCTAAATATCAAACAAAGAGTAAAGTCTGATTCACTTCAGTACTTCTTAGAAATAAGGCATAACAAAGAACTTTACTCAAAATCTGTCATTATTCTGAAGTCTACTTTAGAATGAGTTCATGCATGAGTCCACCTCAACTATTTTGTGCTCATTTTATGCATCTTTTGTGTTAGTCCCTTAACAATATAGCAAGAATTACAGAAGGGGGGTTGAATGGAATTCTTGAACCTTTTTCTTAAAATAAAAATGTTCAAACTCGAATACAAATATAAGTGTTTTGATTAGCACAATGCGGAATAAAAACTTAATTGAATCAAAACATAAGTAATTATAAACAAGAGTCTTTAAAAACTTTCTGGTAGATTTAAACAATTCCACCAGAGATATATATTATATCGAGAGAACTCTGTGTGTAAGAATGCTCACAGCTGCTTACAAATTTTAACTACTGAGAATACGGAGAAATACTAATGATTCTGCTTACAAATGTTTCTCACTTTTTGTATCTCAGATCTTAGTTTCTATTTGCTACTTCTTGGTTTATATATTACCAAGATTACAAAGTCAAAAGATAGAATCATTATAAAAACTATCAGTTCTAATGATTTGTTACTTTGTTCTCTATTACCCAGTTAATAGGCTTTCTCATTCCATTTGCATACATCTTGACGTATGTGACCAGTTGTCACTGTCAACTGATGTTTGAATTCTTTATACGTTGGGTACATGATCATCTGTCGGATTGTTAATCATCCGTCGGGTTGTTGATCATCCGTCAGGTGCTTTGTAGGTTATCCGTCGGGTAGCAATCGGGCACTTGACTTCATTTCACTTATGCAGAATTACAAGACATCATCTATGTACAATTAATCAACCTATTCTGCATATCTAGTTAAAGTCAACATGACTTATATGCTACTACAGAATCTATACAAAGGTGTATGCAGAAATGTGCTACAAACTCATTAGTACATAAGCTACTCACTCGATGGATAATAAGTCATCATCCGTCAGGACTATAATGAGTTATCCGTCGGGACTAAAATTCTTATCCGTCGAGTGCTACATTATTTCACTAAGTACAATCTACTTAGGTGTTTTGTTTATGAAATCATCAAGTACACAACATATGCACAACAATCTCCCCCAATTTATGTCTACTGGGATTGTAGCCATAAATTAAGAGATACTTGATGATAACAAAACACCCTAAACATACATCTTTAAAAGAAAGTAGATAATACTGAAAGTGCTTTGACTAATTAAAATGTGCAAAGTTTAGCTCACAGTCATTTCAAGATGCTCCTCTAGTCTGAGCAGATTTTTCTAGTTTCTTGAAGGTCTGGATCTTCTTCCAAGCTTTCTGTTGTTTTCATCAATCTGATTTTGGAGCTGCCTGTGGAATTCCAGTTCATCAGATTCTGAGAGATTTAGCTTTCCTTGCATTTCCAAGAGAGTCTCATTGCTGGAGATGCTCAGTTGGTCTTCTAATCTGAAGAATCTTCTCACACCTTTGTCATTCATGAACTCCATCAGCCAGTACGGCCTTAGATGCACTCTTCTCCCTGTGTATGGGATGATTAGAGTCTTTGTGAGTGCATCTTTAGCTCTAACACTCCTTAGTTCTTCAATCTTCTTCAATACTAGTCTTCTTGCAGTGACATTGAACCCAAAGTTCTTCTTGAAGGATGAATAAACTTTAATCAGTACAGCTTGGCTCTCTTGAAGAATCCTGTGAAGTGGCCACTAAATCTCCTTTCCTCATTTGTACTTGAACACTAACCTTTCAGGTAGGTTTCTATATGCATCAATTCCCCTCACTTCATCTAGTTCATCCAGATAGAGATTTAGATCAGAAAATTCTTTGATGTCACACAAGTACAAGTAGTCTCCCTTATTGACTTTGGGCTGAGCTTTGACTACAGATTTGGATTTGAGGGGTGACAGCTTCACTTTCTTGACTGCCGTTGACTTTATCCTTTTTGGCTTGCTAAGGATTGGTAGATCGAAGTCAGGAATTGGTATGTTATCCCATTTTATTGGCTCATCCTTGGGCACAATAGGTTCACCATGAATATTCCTGTAGGGATCCACCACCCTTATATCTTCAAATACCACAGAGGGCTTTGATGATTGAGTTGTAGCTGGTATGGATTCCTTAGGAAATTGATCTCCCAATTCCTTGTCAATAATATCCAGTTTCCTTTTTGTTCTCTTAGCCAATTCTTTCTTTCTTGGAGATTTCTTCTGTTCTTCAACTTGCTCCTTTGATTCAGTAGCTTCAGATGGTTGAGAGGGAATTTTTTGAGATGAACTCACAGCCTGTAGCTTGGCCAAGATAGCAATCTGCTCTTTCTTTTATTTAGCCTTCTTTGCATCTAGAGCAGCTTGCTTCTTTTCCTGCTTTAATCTGGCTTTATCTTCTCTCTTTGCTTGAGCAAATTGAGGATGTCCAGCTATCACACAAATTTCCTTCCCATTTATGAATATCTTAGCAATCCTCTTTTTAGAAGCTGAATCGGTTAGATCTTTGTAGAAAACAATTGATCTTGACAGAAGCTTCTTCTCATCAGGCTTGGGTGTCTCATACACAGTATCCAAGGGGTTCTTCAAGGATGATTTTAAATAGTTTACCCTTGGTTTAAGGATCATTTCAGCCTTTGGAGACTTGATGCAGGAAGATTGTCCTCTTTCCAGATAATTCATGCTCATCTCATTCACACTGATTTGCTTGACTTGAGAGTGATGGATGGCTGACTTAACTGGCTCCTTGACAAGTTGAAACTTTTTCTGTATCTCCTCATCAATCTTCTCCCAGTTGATCAAACTCAACTTTCCTTTCTTAGCAACTTTCAAGTTTGCTGCTGCTGCTTAAATCAGATCTATACCATCTACAACTGGTGGCTTTGAGACAGTAATTGAAGGTACAATTACTTTGCTGATTTGTATTTGAAGTTTCTCCCCCTCACTTGGTCCTTTCTCCCCCTTACTTGGTTCTTTCTCCCCCTTTTTGTTATCATCAAGTTAAGGAGTCAGGCCTTGTGCTTTAGCTAGTTGCATAAGAAGATTTGTCTGAGACTGTTGATTTTGAAGAATGGTGGCCACATAATTTTCAATAACTTGAACCCTGTCTTCCAACTTGGCCAGCTTCTTTTCAGCATCTGATTCTCTTCTCAGTCTCAGTAATAGATCCTGCATGGTACCATATAGCATGACTGAATCCAGCTTCTCAGAATTGTAGGTTTTCAAGTCAGCTATATCCTTTTTGAGTTCATCTACACTTAGATTTTGTCTTAATTGCTGTAGCTTCATTAGATGTAGAGAATCTAGGTGAGCTTGAAGAATAGCCTTGGTACCAGCATTTGAGCTCTTCTGAATGGCCTGTTGGATAGACATGATTTGTTTGACCAAGGATACATTAAATTGTCCTGGTGTGGACTCCTTTGTCAAGGCCCATTCAGGTAAATCTGGAATAGAACTTGGGCCTTCATCTCCCCCTAAGTTCATGCTTCCATCAAATGAAATAGAGTCATCATCATTAGAATTTACTCCAAATTCCTCAGATGGCTCACCAGCTGTAGAAGGCATTAAATTGACAACAGCTTTATCCCTTTGTAGAGATTCTGAAGTATGCACCAGATTCAAATTCTTTTCTGCCTCCTCACTGCCCTGAGCAGCCAACAATTGATAGGCTGACACAGGATGAGTAAAAGTATCAGCATCCAAGGAAATGTTATCAATTACAGCTTTGTAATGTTGTTGAAATTGTCTTTCCTTTTCAGCATCATCCACAATCATTGACTCATGAGCAATGGCTGGATCCACCCTTATACCCTCTGTACCTGCTTTTCTCTCATGTTCTCTCTTTTGTTACATCAGGGTCTCACCCTGGCTGCCCACCCTCACACCCTCACCTTCACCTACTAAGGTGGGACTCCTCTCACTCCCTTTTTCCAATCCTGAATCAATGGATTGCTGATTTTCACTCATTTCCTCTCCTTTTGCCTGGGAGCAACCCAGCCTCTCACTCAAGACACTCTCCTCTCTCAGTCCTAAGAGTGACTGTACAACCACTAAATCTTCTGCACTTGAAATAATTGAAGTTTGAAGTTGTGCAGAGATACTCGACGGATGAGTGATATCCATCGAGTGAGTGGTAATGCTATCCGACGGATAACTGCTGTTAGGCTTATCCGTCGGGATACAATCACTACTCGACGGATGAGCAATATTCGTCGAGAGAGTAGAAATGAATGATGTGGGAAGAGAAACTATTATTGACTCTGTGCTGATTGAAGATATTTGGGGCACAGATGTCACAATAGTTTCTGAAAGAATTGGCAAGTGAGCCAACAAATCATCTAAAAGATGATGCTCACTTGCACTGAATTTTGGCTTCCCCAACAGAGTTAAAGAAGGGGAATCAGGAATTGAAGTGTTTATCATATCCACTTCCAGAGAGTTTGTTGGTGAGTATGGTGTATGAGATGCTTGTATAACTAGAGATTTTGGCTGTGACTCCACATTTATTGGAGCCACATCAAACTGAATTTGAGAGAGTGCAGGGACTGTGTCTTTAGCACTAGTTTGCACTGTGTATGTGCCCTGTGCATCCCCAGAGGTTTTAGATTTCTTCTTTCTTGTATAAGTTTGGGGTGAGCATGTGTCCCTAACCCTTTTGGCATGTGCTCTTGGCTGAGAGCTTTGTTCAATAACTACATCCTTTTGGGAGGATGCAGCTAGAAGTGAGCTTTTGTCCTTTTTAAGCACTGCAGTTTGTTGGGAAACTGCAGTGTGGCTAGGCTGGGATTCAATCAACTCTCCAACCTTATTCTTGGGGTTTCTTTGATATTCACCCCTTCCCTCACCTAACTTACCCTCCTTCACACTCCCCTATTTGGCTTTGGTGGATTTTTCAACTGTTATCTTTTGAGAGATACCAGAGGGGGTTTTCTTTGATTTGGATTTAGAAATAGTAGTAGGTTTGTCAGCTTTGGTAGGCAACTATTTGGTCATTAGTACAGTTGCCATAGCTACTTCTGAACTCAAAGAGATTGTGGAGGTTGGAATAGTTGTAGGGATGGATGAACTTACCTCACTTACCTGAGGTGCCTGCATTACAGGAAAGTAGAACATTGTCACATCCTTGTGATGATTGGCCCTGTTCAAATCTGCAATGAATCTTCTCTCTTGAACCCAACAAACCAGTTTGTTGTTTGGGTTCTCAAGCACAATCTTTTCACAGAGGTGGTTAGCCAATAACATGAAAAATCTAGCATAATACACATTCTTACCTCTTTTAGCTAACTCACCTAATTTAAAACCTAACTCAAACAAGACAAGGTCACTGAAATTATAAAATTTATCTGTAACTAGCATGTATAGCATGTTAAGCATGGAAATGTTCATTGAATCAAAATTACTGACTTTTCCAGAGAAAACCTTAGTAACTACATCACACATGAAACTCCACTCCTTCCTAAGACCCATTCTCATAATGTCACTCAGTTTAGAAGTAGGAAGTGCATAATGCATGGAATTAAGCATATTGATAATGTCAGTGTCATTGTGTGGTGAAGTCACATTATTATCAGGAATTTTGAAACATGCTTTTATCACATCACTATTGATACAGAATTCATTACCTTTGATGGTTAGAGTGATGATCTTGTTAGTAGAGTTGTAGATTGTAGTGGTCCACATCTCTTCAACAACTTCATAGAAGATTGTGGGTGATTCCAGTATGGCGTAATTTAGCTTGCAATTCTTCACAAAGTCGATCATCTTGTGATAGTCCTCTGATTGCCGAATACCCTTATTGACCAATGCAGTGAAATTGTTCTTCTCATAAATGAACCCAGTTTGAGACATAATCTTTACTAAAGGTGCCATTGTTAGAGAATGAAAGCTTGAAGAGAAGGAGATTAATTGCTTGAGAGAGAATGAAATAAGAGCAGTTGAATTTGAGAATGATAAAAGAAAACAATTGCAATGAAATAAGATTTTATACTATCTCAAAAAAATAACTGATAAAAATAATAAAGTAAAGTAAATTAACCAATAGAAATTGCCTAAAATAGCCGTTTAAAAATATACTGTAAAAATTCCACCCATTATCCGTCGTGTAATGCTTATAAACTGTAAGTATACTCGATGGATAATGTACAGGGAATTAACGGCTGAGATTAAGACAATTCGACAGATGATGATAAACTGTTATCCGTCGAGTTTTAAAAGATTCTAGAAAAGTAATTGATTTTCATTAGCAAATAGTATATCGACGGATGACTAAACTCGATGGATAAGGGTCATCCGTCGAGATGTAAATTTTGAATTAGCCAAAATTTCATCCAAGACTGAAAAATTAACTAAATTTCTGGCTACATGACAACTTGCAAGATAACTCAGATAAATTTAAGAGTAATTAAGCATACCTAACTCACTTACCAACCTTGAAAAGGTGGATTCATCCAGTGGCTTGGTAAAGATATCTGCAAGTTGCTTCTCACTTGGAACAAAATGTAGCTCCACAGTACCATTCATCACATGTTCCCTTATGAAATGGTACTTGATATCTATGTGCTTTGTCCTTGAATGCTGCACTGGATTTTTAGTGATGGCAATTGCACTTGTGTTATCACAGAAAATAGGAATTCTCTCAACTTGCAAACCATAGTCTATCAATTGATTTTTCATCCATAAAATCTGTGCACAGCAACTGCCAGCAATAATATATTCAGCTTCAGCTGTAGAAGTAGAAACTGAATTTTGCTTTTTACTGAACCAGGACACAAGTTTGTTTCCTAGAAATAGACAGATTCCTGTTATGCTTTTTCTATCAATTCTACAATCTACATAATCTGCATCTGAATAACCAGTTAGATCAAAACCAGAATCTCTAGGGTACCAAATGCCAAGGTTTGGTGTTCCCTTGAGATATCTGAAAATTCTCTTAATAGCTATCAAGTGAGATTCTCTATGATCAGCCTGAAATCTAGCATATAAACATGTAACAAATATTATATCTGGCCTACTAGCTGTTAAGTACAGAAGTGAGCCAACCATGCCTCTATAACTTGAAATATCCACAGACTTTTCAGTAGTGTTTAATTCAAGCTTAGTTGCAGTGGCCATGGGAGTTTTTGCAGAAGTGCAATCCATTAGATCAAACTTCTTTAAAAGATCAAAAATATATTTAGTTTGACTAATGAATATTCCATCACTAACTTGTTTAACATGCAAAACAAGAAAGTAAGTTAGTTCTCCCGTCATACTCATTTCATACTTATTTTACATCAATTTGGCAAACTTTTTGCAAAGTTTCTCATCTGTAGAGCTAAAAATAATATCATCTACATAAATTTGAACAAGTATACTAGAGCCATTAACATTTCTGAAAAATAAAGTTTTATCTACAGTACCTCTTGTGAAGTGATTTTCCAAGAGGAACTTTGATAAAGTGTCATACCAGGCTCTAGGTGCTTGCTTCAGTCCATAAAGTGCTTTCAGAAGATAATAGACATACTCTGGAAAATTTGGATCTTCAAAACCAGGAGGTTGACTGACATATACTTCTTTCTCCAAATCTCCATTCAGAAAGGCACTTTTGACATCCATTTGATAGACCTTGAAATTGGCATGGGCTGCATAGGCTAAGAAGATTCTGATGGCTTCAAATCTTGCAACAGGAGCAAATGTTTCATCAAAATCTATTCCTTCTTACTGACAATAGCCCTTAGCAACCAATCTAGCTCTGTTCCTGACTACTATGCCATTTTCATCCATCTTGTTTCTGAATACCCACTTGGTGTCTATTGGATTCTTTCCTTTAGGTTTGGGTACTAGCTTCCATATATTATTCCTTTCAAATTGGTTTAGCTCCTCCTGCATAGCTAAAATCCAATCAGGATCCAACAAAGCTTCTTCTACCTTCTTTGTTCTTCCTTTGACAGAAAGCTGTTGTATAGACATTCTTCCTGAGTTACTCTTCTTGTTTGAACTCTAGAAGAGACATCACCAATGATAAGCTCAAAGGGGTGATCTTTTGTCCATTTCCTTTGTTGAGGTAGATTAGCTCTAGATGAAGAGACCTCATGGTTGTCTTGATGTGTGATTGAGTTTTGATTGCTAGAAACTCCCCCTGAGTTTGTGGATCTTTGATTTGAGAAAGGGAAATTTTCTATAGGTGATCTGTCTTGACCTCCTGCTTCTTTTGATAACCCGACGGATTGTGAATTTTGAGTACCGACGGATGAGGCAGGTTGTCTTCCGACGGATAACGCAGATTGCCTTCCGACGGATGAAGTATTATGCAACTCGACGGATGTTAAGTTTTGTGCTTCATTGGTAGTAGATTTGTCTGCATTATCCTTAGACACTGTTTCTTGATCACTTTCATCATCACTGTCATCACTAACCATCTCCACATTGTCGAATTTGAGGCTCTCATGATAATCTCCATCTTTCAGTCCTTCAATCTTTTTATCATCAAACACAACATGTATAGATTCCACAACAATGTTGGTTCTTAGATTGTAGACTCTGTATGCTTTACCAACAGCATATCCAACAAAAATTCCTTCATCTGCTTTAGCATCAAACTTCCCATTTTGATCAGTTTAACTTCTCAGGATATAGCATTTGTAGCCAAAGACATGAAGAAAGTTTAGAGTTAGCTTCTTGTTCTTGAACAATTGATAGGGAGTCATGCATCTTGCTTGATTAACCAGAGAAATGTTCTGAGTGTAGCATGCAGTATTTACAGCTTCAGCCCAGAAATATGTTGGTAGTTTAGATTCTTCAAGCATTGTCCTTGCAGCTTCAATAAGTTATCTGTTCTTCCTTTCCACTACTCCATTCTGTTGTGGAGTCCTTGCTGCTGAAAACTCATGCAGAATCCCATTTTCTTCACAAAATGCTCTCATGACAGAATTCTTGAACTCAGTTCCATTGTCACTCCTGATTCTTCTAACTTTGAAATCAGGATGATTGTTGACTTGCCTTATTTGATTGATGATGATTTCATTAGCCTCATCTTTAGATTTTAGGAAATATGTCCAGGAGAACTTTGAGAAATCATTTACAATTACTAGGAAAAATCTTTTCCTTGAGATGGACAATACATTGACTGGTCCAAACAAATCATGTGAAGCAGTTGCAAAGGCTCTTCAATTGTTGAATCAAGTTTCTTCCTGAATGATGCTTCAATCTGCTTCCCTTTTTGGCAGGCATCACACAGTCCATCCCTTGAAAACTCCACTAGAGGAATGCCTCTTACCAGTTCTTTCTTTACCAGCTCATTCATGGTCTTGAAGTTTAAATGAGATAGCTTCTTGTGCCATAGCCAACTTTCATCCTGACTTGCTTTACTGAGAAGACAAGTTACACATCAAAGTCAAATCAAGTTGATTTTGGTACCCAAGTTTCCTTGGGTCCTGCCATGTTAGATTTCTTTTTCTGTTTCTTGGGTGTTATCTCATTTGGCTTAGGAATTTCAGATTCATCCTTAGTCATTTGGATTGGACCTTTGAAACCATTCATTGCAATAGAATTATCATGCATAATATGACCAACAGGAAATGGCATGCTTGGTGTAAACATGTTATTCCAGTAAGGCATGCTAAATGGTATTTGTGGCATACTATATGCAGCATAATAAGGATTAGGTGCAAATGGCACATTAGCAAACTGTGCATTCATTATCTGTGTAGGAATAGCATTAACAGGCATGGGAGGCATGGCATTTATGTTAGGAATTGAGACTGAACAGACATGGGAGTAGGCATGGCAGATTTGCAATTAACAGATAAATGATTTACACTACCACACTTGACACTGATTTTTTTAGGAGCATATTTATCAGGTGTGTAGTTATTGTGTTTGTTAATCCCTACTTTACCATTCCTATTGTTTTTCCTTTTAGTCTCTCTTTTTACTTCAATTTTCTCAAGTCTGTTACTTAACTGTTTGACAGTCATGTAACCAACATTAGCCTTTTTCCCTTTCTTAACTTGACTTGACTCTCCTGAAACAAAGTTCTTGGAAACAGACCCATACTTCTCATTCAGCTTAATTAGTTTGGCTTTGCTAATGGGTTTGCTCATAGCCGACGGATGAGGATTTTCATCATTCAACATATAACACTTTTTGTTATCCGACGGATAGTCCTCATCATCCGTCGAGTCTACATCTGTTAGCAGTCCATCTACCAAATTAGGTTCTAGTTTTTCTTTGTTCTTTTTCCAGGCTTCATCACAGAAAGACTCAATTCCTTGAACTTTGGTGATTTGAGCATGGACATCCCTGGATGTTTTCCATGCTTTAATCACCTCTTGTTCACGCTCGAGCTGCTTTTTCAAAATCTCTTCCTTTTTCAAGGACTCAGTTAATTCCTCCTTAGCAATCTTACACTCAATTCTTAATTTCTCAAAATCAATAAACTGAGACTCAAGCACATTATTCCTCTCACTTAAAAACAGATTGTTTTCTTTGATTTTAGCATTTTCTTTAGTAAGAGACTTAAGTGTAACACGCAAATGATATAATTCTGTAGACATGTCATTTATGGCATCATTACACTCAGTTTTAGTTAAATATGCAAGGTTTGTAGTAATTACCTGATTGCTTGAGGAACTTGTCTCTGTCTCATCAGACTTGGCCATTAGGGCTAGATTGACATAGCTGACATCTTCATCTTCATCCAAACCATCTGCTGCCCAGTCATTTTCTTGTGTAATAAAAGCCTTTTCCTTTTGGTTGAGTAGATCAAAGTATTTTTGCTTATAATCCACAGACTCAAACTTTTTCTTATTGGAATCTGACTTTCTACACTCATTGGCAAAATGCCCTGCCAAGCCACATTTGAAACATTTGAATTTTGACTTATCCACCATGTTTATATTTGGCTTGGCTGCTCCAAAGTTCTTCTTGAACTTGAGCTTGGAAAATCTCCTGGAAAGAAATGCTAGGTGCTCATCAATGTCCTCCATGTCATCTTGGTTCAATGAATCTTCACTTTCTACTGCAAGCCCCTTGCCCTTGTTCTCACAGACCTTAGAAGTTGATTCAACAGCTTCCATCTTCACTTCCTTCTCCTTTTCCAACTCAGCAACTAGTGCAATGGATCCTCCTTTCTTCTTTCCTCTCTCCATCCTTTCATCCTGCTCTATTTCAAGCTCATAGGTTTTCAGGATGCCATACAGTCTCTCCAAAGTAAACTCCTTATAATCTTGTGAGTTTCTCAATGAGACTGTCATTGGTTTCCATTCCTTTGGAAGAGATCTGAGGAATTTCAGATTAGAGTCTTTAGTCTGATAGATTCTTCCATGCAACTTAAGAGCATTCAGTAGTTTTTGAAACCTACTAAAAATTTCAGTGAGAGACTCACTTTCCTCATTGTGAAAATGCTTATATTGCTGAATCAAGAGCTGCATCTTATGTTCTCTAACTTGCTCAGTGCCATCACAGATTATCTGTATAGTATCCCAAACTTCCTTGGTAGTTTTGCAGTTGATAATGTTGTCAAACATGTTTGCATCAACTCCATTAAACAGAATATTCATGGCCTTTTTATCATTCCTGACTTGTTCAATGTCAGGATTAGACCATTCATGCCTTGGCTTGGGAACTGATGGCTCGTTTCCTGTTGCAGCTCTCATTGGAACATGAGGGCCTCTTTCTATGCAGTCCACATAGGCCTCATCTTGAGAAAGCATATGAAGATGCATCTTTACCTTTCAATGATGGTAATTATCTTTATCTAAAAAAGGAATCTTGACTCCAACATCCTTCTTGTTCGTCTTGTTGAATTGTTTTGATCTTCAAACTCTTTGTAGATTAAGAGCTTGCTTTGATACCAATTGTTAGTCCCTTAACAATATAGCAAGAATTACAGAAGGGGGTTTGAATGGAATTCTTGAACCTTTTTCTTAAAATAAAAATGTTCAAACTCGAATACAAATATAAGTGTTTTGATTAGCACAATGCGGAATAAAAACTTAATTGAATCAAAACATAAGTAATTAAAAACAAGAGTCTTTAAAAACTTTCTGGTGGATTTAAACAATTCCACCAGAGATATATATTATATCAAGAGAACTCTGTGTGCAAGAATGCTCACAGCTGCTTACAAATTTTAACTACTGAGAATACAGAGAAATGCTAATGATTCTGCTTACAAATGTTTCTCACTTTTTGTATCTCAGATCTTAGTTTCTAATTGCTACTTCTTGGTTTATATATTACCAAGATTACAAAGTCAAAAGATAGAATTATTATAAAAACTATCAGTTCTAATGCTTTGTTACTTTGTTCTCTATTACCCAGTTAATAGGCTTCCTCATTCCATTTGCATACATCTCGACGTATGTGACCAGTTATCACTGTCAACTGATGTTTGAATTCTTTGTCCGTTGGGTACATGATCATCTGTCGGGTGCTTTGTAGGTTATCCGTCGGGTAGCAATCAGGCACTTGACTTCATTTCACTTATGCAGAATTACAAGACATCATCTATGTACAATTAATCAACCTATTCTGCATATCTAGTTAAAGTCAACATGACTTATATGCTACTACAGAATCTATACAAAGGTGTATGCAGAAATGTGCTACAGACTCATTATTACATAAGCTACTTACTCGATGGATAATAAGTCATCATCCGTCGGGACTATAATGAGTTATCCGTCGGGACTAAAATTCTTATCCGTCGAGTGCTACATTATTTAACTAAGTAAAATCTACTTAGGTGTTTTGTTTATGAAATCATCAAGTACACAACATATGCACAACATTTTGAAATTCTGTTTTATAGTGGCTTCTCAGTGTAAGTGAGTCAAGACTGCTTATCAGAATTTATGTTACTATCAGAATATTTCTCCAGTAATCATAGAGTGTGAAAAGTCACCAAGAAATTTTTTATTTTGCTTTTCTAATGCATATTACTTAATACCAGCAATGCACTTGGGCCTTCCTTTCCACATTTTTACTCTAGATCTCAAAGGGGTACCTGATTTTTATTTATATATTTTTTTTCTTTTGATAATTGAGGCTTATCAGCACTTAGTACATCCATCAGATTTACTAACATCAGAACTTAACAGATAAGAAGCATTATTCTTATTTTTGACTTAGTAATAAGATACACAAAGTAAATTTAACTAAGTTCAATATCAGAATTTGCTTGTGTTAAAAGATTTCCACATAAAAAATTACTTCAACCATGGGATCTTTAATATATTAAAGACTACTAGTTCAGCATCTAGCACAGTTATCCTCATTGGATTGAATAGTCATAGAAACATTCATATCACTATCAAAGTTTAGAATTCACATCAGAGAACAATCAGCACTTAAGTAATTTTCAATTTAAGCATAGAATACACAAAGACAGTAATATCTGTAAACACTGATCATAAAGTCTGATGTATCAGAACATAAACTAAGCAGATTTAGAGAAAGAACTTGAAACCATTCCAAGTTCATTTACCAATCTTGTAAAAGTAGCTTCACATAGTGGTTTTGTGAAGATATTTGCTAGTTGTTGATCTGTGGGAACAAAATGCAATTCCACTGTACCTTCATCCACATGTTCCCTTATGAAGTGGTACCTAATGCTGATGTGTTTTGTCATTGAGTGTTGAACTGGATTACCTGCCATAGCAATAGCACTTTGATTATCACAGTAAATAGGGATTTTAGAAAATTCTAACCCATAATCCAGTAACTGATTCTTCATCCAAAAAATCTGTGCACAACAGCTTCCTGCATCAATGTATTCTGCTTCTGCAGTTGATGTGGAAATTGACTTCTTACAAAGTCTGTCATTTGTAGAACCAAAAATGATATCATCAACATATATTTGCACCAAAAGTAAGTCATTTCCATGGTTGAGGTAGAACAATGTTTTGTCAATAGTCCCTCTGTTAATACACTTTCCAGAAGAAACTGAGCTAATGTCTCATACCATGCTCTTGGAGCTTGCTTAAGGCCATAAAGTGCTTTATCAAGCCTGTAGACATGATTGGGAAATTTGGGATCTACAAAGCCTGGAGGTTGTTCAACATATACCTCTTCTTCCAATTCTTCATTGAGAAAAGCACTTTTCACATCCATTTGAAAGACTTTAAACTTCTTGTGAGCAGCATAAGCCAAAAATATCTTTATGGCTTCCAATCTAGCAACTGGTGCAAATATTTCATCATAATCAATTCCCTCATGTTG
Organism: Apium graveolens; assembly: GCF_009905375.1. Lineage (NCBI taxonomy): Eukaryota > Viridiplantae > Streptophyta > Magnoliopsida > Apiales > Apiaceae > Apium > Apium graveolens. Next base: position 275,155,694 of record NC_133650.1, on the reverse strand, counting down.
AGAGTATCCTTTTGCAACCAGCCTTGCTTTGTTCCTTGTAATTATGCCATCACTGTCAGTTTTGTTTCTGAACACCCACTTTGTACAACAACAGACCTGTTATTTGGTCTTGGCACTAGGGTCCAGACTTTATTTCTTTCAAATTCATTTAACTCTTCTTGCATTGCCTGCACCCAATCAACATCTTGAAGAGCTTCTTCCACTTTCTTTGGTTCAGTCTGAGAAAGAAAAGAATGATAGAGGCATTCATTTGATGTAGCTGTTCTAGTTCTGACACCTGCATCAGGATTTCCAATAATTAAGTCAGGTGTATGTGTTTTAGTCCACTTCCTTGCAGATGGAAGGTTTTCTCTAGAACTGGATACTCCCCCATGATCCATGCTGTCTCCATCAACATTTTCTGATGCTCCCCCTGAAATTATGCTCTCTGAGTTGGATCCTTCAGAATTTGAGTTTCCAGAAATATCAGAACATGAGTTTCCAGAATTATCAGAACTTGGCCCATCAGAATTTGACAAATCAGAACTTGAATAGCATGTTGTTGATTTTGATGCTTCTTGATATGTTGTTGTATCTTCAGTATGCTCCCCCTGCACAGGTGCATCTTATTTTGGTGTAGTCACCACAGTTTCAATGACATCAGAGTTTAATCCATCAGAGTTTGCAGTATCAGGTTTTAGACTGTCAGGAGTTACAGAATCAGAATTTAAAGCTTTATTTTCAAATCTCAGCTGATCATGATTATTAAAATCTTCAAGTCCATTAATCTTCTTATCATCAAAAGAGACATTGATAGATTCCATGACAACCCTTGTTCTTAAATTGTAGACTCTGAAGGCTTTTGTAGGAAGTGGATATCCAACAAAAATTCCTTCATCAGCTTTTAGATCAAATTTAGATAGCTGTTCGGGATGAGTCTTAAGAAGAAAACACTTGCATCCAAATACATGAAAATACTTCAGATTTGGCTTTTTTTTCTTCACCATCTCATATGGTGTTTTTCCATACTTGTTGATAAGTGTTGAATTCTGAGTAAAACAAGCAGTCTGCACAGCTTTAGCCCAAAAGTAGGTTGGCAACTTTGCTTCATCAAGCATAGTTCGTGTAGCTTCAATAAGAGTTCTATTCTTTCTTTCAACAACTCCATTTTGCTGTGGAATTCCAGGAGTGGAAAATTCCTGCTTTATTCCATACTTTTTGCAGAACTCTTCCATGATCAAGTTCTTGAACTCAGTGCCATTATCACTTCTTATGATCTTCATAGAATCTTTGACCAATTTATCCAGTTGTTTGACATGATCAATCAAGATAGATGTAGTTTCACTTTTTGTGTGCAAGAAATACACCCATGTGTATCTGGTGAACTCATCCACTATGACCATAGCATATTTCTTCTTTGCAATAGACATGACATTCACTGGACCAAATAGAACAACATGTAGTAGGTGATAAGGCTCAAGAATTGATGATTCAGTCTTGCTCTTGAATGAAGATTTTCTTTGTTTTGCCTTCTGACATGAATCACAAAGGCCATCAGGAGCAAATACTGATTTTGGCAGTCCTCTCACAAGATCTTTCTTGACTAGTTCATTTATATTGTTAAAATTTAAATGAGAGAGTTTCTTGTGCCAATCCCAGCTTTCTTCAAATGATGCTCTACTCAACAGACAGATTGCAGAACCATCAGTACTTGTTAAAAGCTTGGCTTCATAAATGTTACCATGCATGTATCCTTTCAGAACAACTTTGCCTTTAGATTTACTTACAACTTCATAGTGTTCTTCAAAGAAATCCACATGATAACTTCTTTCACAGATTTGACTCACACTCAGCCGATTGTGTTTAAGTCTTGAGACCAGAGATACTTTTTCAATGATGACATTCCCAAGATTGATATTGCCATATCCCGGAGTTTTTCCAATGTTGCAATCTCCATAAGAAACACCTGGGCCAGCTTTCTCCACAAAGTCTGATAGCAGGGCTTTATTTCCAGTCATATGTCCTGAACATCCACTATCCAGAATTAGGATGTTTTTCCTGTTGCCCTGCAATCACAAAGACCACTAATGATTAGTTTTAAGCACCCAGACTTGCTTGGATCCTTTGGCCTTTTCAAGTTTGTTAACATTTGCAGCGGATTTAGCATCAAAGTTTATGTTAACAGTTTTCTTATCAGAATTTACAATATCAGACTTTGCATCAGAACTTATACTAGAAGGAATAATGCTAACTTCCTTTACAAAAGGTTTTATTTGATAATAATCATAGTACAAACTATGATATTCCTTACAAGTATAAATGGAATGCCATAAACTACCACAATGAAAATAAGGATTTTGTGACTTATATCTAACAGACTGACTCTTAACTCCTGACTTTGAAGGTAAGGAGTTTATGTTCTTATTCTTCCTGCAAAAAGAAGCCAGATGGTTAGAGTTTCCACAGTTATGACATGTTTTTCTAGGAGCATTAGGAACAGGCTTATAATTGTTACTTTTGTTCACACCTTCCTTTCCATTCCTATTTTTCCTAGGTGGTTTTACCTTGTTTACATTCTTAACATCTTTCAGCATATGTTTAAGCTGCTTCTTAGTCATTAAGCCTATGTTAAATTCAGTTGGCTTATACTGTTTAGGTTTGTTAGAAGTTACTTCCTCCTTAACTTCTGATTTCTCAATATCAGACTTTGCAGTTACAAACTTAACAGGATTTACCTTTGGTTTTTGTTTAACAACTATAGGCTCAGTTTCTACAGTTTTCTTACTGTTCTTATCATCTCCATAACCTAAGCCCTCTTTCCAGTTTCCCCTACTAAGAATATCCCGAGTTGCTTTACCATAGTTATTCCAAGTCCTGATAATCTCTCTTTCCTTTTCTAACTCAGTTTTTAGAGATTCATTCATTTTTAACATTTCATCCCTAACATAAAAGGCATCATCTCTATCTTTTTGAGTTTGATGGAACATGACTAACTCTTTTTCTAAATAATCATTCCTCTTTTTATAAGCAAGATTTTCAGAAGTTAATCTTTCACATGTTAAAGTTTGATCTTTATAACTAATGAACATGGTTTTAAGATATCTTCTCAACTCAGTAATATCATCAGTATGAAAGGCATAAGTAGTTTGAGGTACCTTTAAGTCAGCAGTATCAGAACTGCTATCAGCATTTGCCATCAAGGCATAGTTTTCCTCATCCTTGGAATCTGAAGCATCTGACCATCTTTTCTTCTTTGTGACAAGAGCCTTGCTTTTGCCACTCTTCCCTTTTATGCAATCAGGAGATATGTGGCATTTCTCACCACAGTTGAAGCATTTAACATTTGAGTAATCTCCTCTGTCAGACTTTCCTCCTTTGCCTTCAAATTTTCTGAAACCTTTCTTTTCAGAACTTGCACCTTTCCTGGAAAACTTCTTTCCTCTTCTGAATTTCCTGTATACAATCTTTGTGATTCCTTTCACCATAAGAGCACACAGCTTCATCATCTCTTCATCAGGGTCTATCTCAGATATACTTTCAGTTTTTGAGTCATCATCACTATCAGAACTTGATGACTCAGTATCAGACTTTGTGATGAGAGCTTTTCCTTTGCCTTTCTTTGAGGCAGCAACTTTGGGACTTTCCTCCTCAGCCACAAAAGCAACTATCCTTGACTTTCTTCCATTCCTCTTGCTTCTTTGTTCCATCTCAAGTTCATGAGTCTTGAGCATCCCATAAATTTCATCAAGAGTTGTTTCATCAAGATTATAGTTGTCTCTTATTATCGTGGCCTTCAAATCCCATTTTTCAGGAAGTGTTAACAGGAATTTAAGATTTGAATCTTCAATATCATACTCTTTGTCAACTAGTGACAAATCATTCAAGAGTTTGACAAATCTGTCATATAAATCAGTTAATGACTCATCAGGCTTTGAGTCAAAGTGTTCATATTCTTGAGTGAGTATAGTCTTCCTGTTCTTCTTGATTGAATCAGTTCCCTGACACCTTGTTTCCAAAGCATCCCATATCTCTTTTGCAGTCTTGCATTGAATTACCCTATTTGACATGACATTATCAATGGCACTATGCAGCAAGTGTCTTACCTTTGCATCCTTTGCAATCGATGAGATATCTTCAGCAGTGTAATCACTTTTCTCCTTTGGTACAGACTTTGCTGGTTGACCTGCAACTTCCACAGAGAGTTTGGTTGGCATTTACTTCATTAATCCTGTCGAGATATTCCGGATCTGTAGCTTCCAGAAACATAGCCATCTTCACTTTCCATATGGAATACTCTGAAGGTTTCAACATGGGAACTCTTATAGTCTCATATCGACTATGGGTTATGGTTTTTGGAGGTTCTTCAGTTTTGGTGGGCTTGGTTGGAGTTTCTTCTTCAGACATGATTGTTTTTGGATCTTAAACTGTTTGTGTGTTAATAGATAGCTCTGATACCACTTGTTAGGTCATACGCACTGTAGAAGGGGGTTGAATACAGTGTTTAGCACAATCAAATCGAATATAAGAACTCAAGTAACAGAAAACAGATTTTATTCAATACAATAAACTATGTTACAATATGGAACTGTCCTCTATCAGTGATGAACAAATTATCACGAGAGCTGCTAGGGTTACAAAGAATAATAACTTCGATAATGATAACACTTATAGTGTAAACCCCATGCCTGTGTTTATATACTACACAGTTACAAGCTAAATTCTAATTGATATGGAATATAATTCTGCTTCCTAAAATATATCAACTAGTTATCTTTTCTTCCAAGTATTCTATTCTTCATAGAATTCTTTCTTCATGCATAATTCTTTTTGTCTTAGTCTCGATTTTTTTTTTCTTTCAATCAGCTGCCTGTCTTATCTGAAAGTCATCTTAAGTCCTGATATTATCTCCTGATAAATATCTTCTGATCACTTAAGTTCTAATATCTTAAGTTCTGTCTTCAGTATAAGTGCTGATTTTCAGTTAAGAACTGATTTGTCCTGTTAAGTAAGATCTGAAAACTAAACACAAATCATATTACACATGATATTATCAAATATATCTAACAAACTTCTAACTTCAGTCGGGGTCTTCGGCCTTTCCCATCTCATTACAGGTTCGATCTTCGCTAGATCAACTCGAATACCTTCACTTCCGATAATATGCCCTAGAAATTAAACTTCTCGTAGCCAGAATTCACACTTCGAAAAATTTGCATATAACTTCTCATTTCTTAAAGTCTCCAAAGTTATTCTCAGGTGTTCAAACATGTTCTTCCTCGGTCTTTGAGTATATTAGAATGTCGTCAATAAACACAATGACAAACTTGTCCAAATACTCCTTGAATACTCGGTTCATCAGATCCATAAAGGTGGCTGGCGCATTTGTCAATCCGAATACCATAACTAGAAACTCGTAATATCCGTATCTAGTTCTGAAAGCAGTCACTTTGGTATATTTTATGGCTTAATCTTCAACTGATGATATCTCGATCGTAAGTCAATCTTCGAGAAGTAAGTTGCTCCCTTAAGTTGATCAAACAAGTCAATAATACAAGGTAAAGGGTACCTATTCTTAATTGTCAATTTGTTCAACTCTCTATAGTCGATGCACAGTCTCATGCTTCCATCTTTCTTTTTCACAAACAGAACTGGAGCACCCCACGGAGATACACTCGGACTTATAACTCCTTTATCCAATAACTCTTGTAGTTGCTTGGCCAATTCATTCATTTCTGCTGGTGCCATACGATAAGGTGCCTTTGATACAGGTTTTACGCCGGGTGCTAAGTCGATAGAAAACTCAATTTGACAATCAGGCGGCAATCCAGGAAGTCGTCCGGAAATACATCGGGAAATTCGTTAACTATCAGAATACTTTCTATATTCGGGGTCTCCTTAGATCTATTAATTACATGAGCCAAATACACGTCACACCCTTGTCTTAACAACTTTTTAGCTTGAATCATTGTCAAACATGTTTTAACTTGTTTCTGCCCTTTAAACTCAACTTTCTTTCCTTGAGGGGACTTAAGAATCACTTTCTTCTTCTTATAATCTATTTGAGCACCATGTTCTGCTAACCAATCCATTCCTAATATAACGTCAAATTATCCTAGTTGAAAAGGTATAAGGGAAACAGGGAAACTATAGCCTGAAATCTCTACTTACACCGGGGGCAAATACTTTTAACAGATACTTGTTCACGATTAACAAAAATGATAGAAAAGGGTTCAACTAATAGTTCAATTTTACAATTCAACTTTCCAACAAAAGATTCAGATATAAAAGATCTAGTAGCTCCAGAATCAAATAGCACTTTAGCGTTGATGTTGTTGATAGAAAGCGTACCTGCCACAACTTCTGAACTCTGAACATCATCCTTGATATTCATGTTGAATGTCCTGGCCTGAACAGGATAGGAGGGAGGGAACACTGGATTTACAGATTCAAAAGATTGAGTTAAAGGTAGTTGAAGAGCTAGAATAAAAGATTTTATTGCTTGATTGTTAGGGGCGACTGTCAATTGCATCAACTTGTTATTTTCGGGGGTCTTGCAATCCCTCGACATGTGATCGTTCTTTCCATACTCGAAGCACGTAGTAGAAGGGTTCGGGCTTCGACACTCATTCGCATAATGATCTTTTGAATTGCACTTGAAACAAATGATTTCAGCCTTATTACAGTTACCCATATGTCCCTTGTTACAGAATTTACACTCCGGATTTGTTGCTTGCTGGGATCTTTGACCACTTGGCCCTTGAATCCTATTCTTCTGACTCTTATTAACACCCTTCTTAAAGCTTCGGGGTTCTCCTTGGTTCTGGAATCCAAACTTCTTGAAATTCCTTCCATTTTGGCTCCCCCATTGTGTCCAGATTTTCTTTTCTTACTCTCTTTCTCCTTCAAGTTTTGATCACTTTCTCCTTCGATTACCATCACCTTCTAAACTACTTCAGCATATATGGTCAATTCAAAAGCAACCACTTTGCTTCGTAGCCAAGGCTTCAATCCTTGTTGAAATCTTTTCGCTCTCTTTTCATCCGTGTCCACATAATCTCCAACAAACCTAGCCAATTGAGTGAATTTTTTCTCGTACTCTCCCACAGTCATTCCTTCTTATTTCAATTCAAAGAACTTCAATTCCATTTGAGTCTACATATACCTCGGGAAATAATTGTCTAAGAAAATCTTCTTGAATCTATCCCAAGTGATAACTTCTTCTTATCCTAAAGCACGGGCTGACTCCCACCAATAGTTCGCTTCATCTTTCAAAAAATAAGACACACAGTCGACCTTCTTGTCTTCACTTACAACAGCTAGCATGAAAGCTTTGTCCATCTCTTTAAGCCAATATTGGGCTTCTACAGGGTCTTGAGTTCCACGGAACTCCAGTGGTTTCACAGCTTGGAATGATTTGAAAGTTGTAAGGGTTGGTGGTGGAGGTGGTTGTTGTTGTTGTTGAAGTTGTTGTTGAAGGAGTTATTGTTGTTGAGCAAGGGTAACAGATTGTTGGTGAAGTATTTGTATAAGTTGAGCCAAGTTGGGTGGTGGATCTTCACGATCCCCAGTATTGGTGTTGCGAGCTCTATGAGGAAGCATGATTCTGAATGTAGACAAGAAAGGTTTATTCACAGTTCAAGCATACGCAAGTTATAAGAAAAGTAAATATTAAGTGGTAAGGTCTTAGTCAAGGTGTGTTCAATAATGCAAAGGCCTATTATTATTGTTATTCCATGACGAGGTGCAACTTATTAAGGTACAAGGTATCACAACTAGCAGATGTAATTATTTAAGTAAAGGTATATTCACGGTGTGGCGCCCCAAAACCCGGGGTCAGGAGTCTCGGAAGCCACGCCATCTAAACTCGCACAACTCACACTACAATATGTAAACACTCACGCTGCACGACCCCACACTTAACACACACACACTTACAGGTTATTGTCTTGGAAACGAACCATCATTACTAGAGAAATTTTATTACAACCCAAATATAATTAGTCTTACCGGGTAGTGACCTTTAGGTAAGGTTAGTCCGCCAGCCAAATATACATTTCTTATTTCTTATCTTACATAAACCATACTTATAAATAAGCCGAACTATAAACAACTGAAAACTAATCCAGCTTATTCTGACTACCTGAGGTACAACACCAAACAATCTACGGAACAACTACCCGTTTCCTGGCTGTGGTTCTCATGGCAGGCATCTTGATTCTCTGTTGTGTTGTGTTAATTTAAGAAAACAAGTGTGAGCTATAATGCTTAGCATAATAATGTACAGTATGAAAATGACTGTATGATAACATCATATTATATATATATATGTTTTATTCGAAAATAGTTTTTCCTTGGTGTCACGCACCTTCTTATGAAAATAATTCTTTAAGGGGGTTTTATAACCTGTGAATACCTTAGTAGTAATCCCAGCACCTAGGCTTGAGTTACGGTATTGCATCTCAATTCCAATTGGAAGAATTTGGACATTCACTGGAGCCACCGCATACGATGATCAGTCGTACTACGGAAGTAACCTTTTCTACTAGTAAAAGGACGAAACCGTCATCTCTCGGGTATCACCCTGGCCGCATTCGGGCTACGTGTCCCATTTTCGGGTATGCACATACTTCACAAGTTCCTGAGTACACTGAGTACCTTCGCCTGCGATACCTTTGGTAGCCTATCTAGCACACATAGTACCAGAGTCTACCCCTCCATTGTCCTTTAAAAGAATTCTATCAATCTCGAGAACTCGAACCACATCGAAGTTCCCCAAGCATTTTGCTTGTTGATAGAAATAGTTTATCTCTTTAAGATATAAGTGTATATATATGTATATACGTACTTCCGAGAATTTCGGAGGAAGTACTAAGGATGTGAGTTGACCGTTGTCAACAGATAATTAATAAGGGGGAAAAGTTTCTTCTCGAAACTATATTCAATATAATAATAAGTCGGGATAATATTCACCGACGATCTGAAATTATTTGAATAATACTTCTAAATCAGAAAGTATATCAGGATCTATGATCTTTAAATTAATAACAATCCTTTAATAAATAATAATTAATTAAATAATAGTCTATAAACAATTAAATGATAATTGATATTAATCATACCTCGAATGAGTTTACTCTCTAAAAGATTTATTTAAATAATATTCCTCAACTAGTTTGTGTTTACATAATTAATAATCTATAATGATTAATCGGGTTTGAATAAATAAACGTTGAAGTATACTACTCTTATAATAAAGGAGTACGTATATAATATTTATTATCCGAATCAATAAAATATAGTTGAGGATATATGCTCGTTGGGAAATCATTTTAAAAGTTCGAGGTGTTTTAATGTTTCGTAATTGGACGATGAGTCCTTTTAAAATGTACTATTATGGACTTATACCCGTCCTATAATATCTCCGAAATGATTACCGGGTTTTATCTTAAATTCCGACCGACCCTCGGTCTTATATAATATGTCATGCTTAAAGCGAAATAACATTTCACGATATATACATATCGTACAACATCGCTATATCATGTGAAAATTCAACAAATACGCATCATGACAAACATGGTATTTAAGCGATGATAGTAAAACAATCTTTTCACAATACAACAGTAAAAATGGAGTTGGGTTTGTAAACTTTCCTGGGTATCTCGAGGTGGAGGATGCTCTAGGTTCCGCTCGGAAATCTATAACCATAAACATATTTCATTTCGTTAGGTTCCGTCCTAATTTACGGTAACTCGCACTCATGCGCTACTCATTATTCACCCTCTCAACTCATACTACCCTTAACATTTCTTTTAAGTCATAATAACTTTATGGTCACTTCATTTTCCTAAGTATCTTGAGTTCATTCTCAATATCGTTGTTGGCTCTGCTTAAAGATTCTTACGGTTTCTACTCGCGCGGTCTCGGCTCCGACATTTTTATAAAATTGAGAAATTATTATTTTCACTTGAAATTTTTATGACAGTTAGGAAACTCAATATGTTACTCTCTGTAAAAATTTCATGATTTATGAATACTTTAAAGTCTATCCTTTATATTTTCAAAGTTCGTAATTCATAGCAGTTTTTGTCGCGTAAATCACTTTTATTAAAACGACCATAACTTTTGATCCGTAAATCGGAATCAAGTGATTCAAGCGCCTAAATGATCCTTATAACATTTTATATCCTAAAAAAGGTTATTTTTGAAGAATCTACAGTTTACAACTTCGGGACTTTCTGCAGAAACTTAAAGTTACGGTTTGTTGGTTTTAACGAAGTTACGTTTACGATCGGAGTTTCGTTTACGCCTTAACTATCAACACAACCACCAACAATCATCAAATCATCATCAACACACAAACTCCTCTCAAGAACATCATTTTCTTGAGACAACAACGACCAACCTTAAATCTACTTAACTTAATCATTAAGATTTCATCAATAACACTTAGTAAGCTAGGTTTACTACCACATACTAAATGGATCTTAAAAATAAACCTTAAATAAAGTTGGGCCAAAGATTTTTACCTTTCTTGAAAGCTTGAGATGTGTTCTTGAGGATGGTAGAGGCTTGGAAGTGCTTGGTATGATTTTTAGAACCTAAAACCACCATTAAAATCAAGAAACCAAAGAGAAGTTACTATTCACACTATTCACTAGTGAGTTTCTTGAATTTATTCCACCCATCAAACCTTGGTAAAAAGAGATGAAAGATTTTTCTTACCTTAGTTTAGTTTCTAGGAGGCTTGGAAATTAATTGGGTGATTTTACAAGAACTAGAGTTTGGAGTTTGGAATTTGAATTCCTTCTTTTCTTCCTTGGGGCCGAATAGAAGAAAAAAAATGGGGATGGGGGGTATTTATAGCACTTGGTTGCTTCACTTGGATGATTTCTAGGTTTCTTCTTCGAAGGTGACTTGATATATTTGCAACTTGATTTTATTCTTCCTAGGATAGCATTCTAGGTTTATTCTTGTCACCAAATCCATGGACAGATCTTTGTAGCTTGCTAGCTTACAAGCTAAACTACAAGGTTAGCTTCCTTAGCTCACTATTTGCTAGCTAGCTTGGTCATCCTATGGTTAGCTCACTATTTGATTAAGTAACCATGGTTACTTCCTTACCATGGTTTAGTTAGTGCGTTATGTTTAATTAATCGTTTACGCGCTCGCTCGGTTACTTAACGTTCTCCGTAATACTAACTCGTAAAGGGTTCGCAATGTAATTCCTTTCATATTTATTCCTTATATTTTTATTTATCCTACTTGAATATAAATCCGTAGGATTTTAATCTCGTAATTATATTGTGATTCCCGTAATCCTTGATAAGTCGTAAATATGGTCATTTTTCAAAGTTCATTTTCTTCGAAAACTAATAGCGTTTACATACACTCATTTGGTACGCATAGTCGTAATATCGATTCTGAAACTCATTTTCTCATGCACTATATAGTGTGGGCTCAAAAGTTCTTCCCGTCTGTCAGGGTTACTATTCATTAAACGGTTTACAAGGTTTCAAAAAATCGAGTTATTACACACGGGATATGTAACACCCCCAAATCCGGGGTCGGGGATCCGGATTGTCACGAGTTCCATTTCCCTTAATAACACCCAATCTTAATAATTACTCAACTACTCTATACTGTGACCCCACAATAAACACACACACCATACGTTATAGTCTCAGAGATGAACATCCAAAAAAATAACGACAAGTCATTTTATTCCACAATTATCTGCCAATACACCTTAAAAGGTTTTCTGAATAAAATTACATTTCTTTGCCATTATTACAATTCATAATTATACATAAATCTGGTACATTAGAAGTTGAAAGCCTAGCCTATTGGTAGTTCCTACCTCAGCTACTGCGGCATCAATGCTTCTAGAAAACTGCGGAACGTCTCCTAATTGCTTGCGAATCGGGAGCTTGGTCCTGTTCATCCTTTCTATCTGTTGTTGTGTGATGAAAGAAGAAAGCAAGGGTGAGCAGCAAGCCCACCAAAATAATATATATAATGATTAATAGTATATGAGCCTTCTCTTAGTACTCATGAAAGTCTTGGTCAAAAGAAATGAACCAAGTTGATATCTTAATGCGATGAAGTCGCAAAATATTCAGTATATATATATACATATATACTTTTCAAAATATTGGAAGTCCTCTTCCATGCATAATATACACAAAGTCCCAGTGTATAACTGTATAAAAAAAATATCGTTGCAAGGTGATCTCATATATCTAACCTTGTCTCAACGTTTTTCTGAAAATCTTTGTCATACATAAGACAATTATTAATTAGATATAAGCTTAAAAGATGAAGTTACCAAATACTCCAATATACTTATATCTTTTCCAAATACTACTTAAACTACCACCGTTCAAGTTATAATTAATTTCAAAAGTTCGTCACATAGATGAGACTATAAGACAAGATTTGAATAGATTAAATCTTTAAAATATTATCAAAATAAAATGAAGTTACGAGATACTTCATTTGATGTAAACATCATTTTGAAAACTTGACCCTGCCAACACCCAACAATCGCCCAACCGTAGCCTTTCTATCGAAGTGCTCTGGGTAGTGTTGCAGAAATTATCCAATTGGATGATGAACTCATTACGGGAGTTTGCCGCGCCAGGAAGACCACTTACGATGATCAGTCGTAGTAGTACAACCCCACCATTTTCTACATGTAGAGGAGAACCTGTCGGATTTACTTGTCAACCGAACACTGAACTCCTAAGGAATGGACCGCCTTAGCGGAACTTCCAGGCCATTTGGGCCAATATAATAAGGCTGGGCCGGCGCTACTCGGCCACTTACGCCACTCCTAGTTCAGATGAAATCCATGACTCTGAAACGTAAAGCTCGTCCCCACTTTCCCCAAGTAGAAACTTGTTGATACGGCTCCACCAAGAAGTCGTATCTATTTGGAAAGGAGAACTCACCGATATTTCCCAGGTGATGCCTGTTAATGGATTAACTTGTTCCAAGAATTTTACTTCCCGAGTGTTGGGTAAGTAATCAATTCATTTATCAAAACAGCAACCTTGTTGCGAATATAAAACACACCACAGAGCCGGATCCCTCAGGTTTTGAGCGAGTATTTAAATCCCCTTAAAAAGGAAGATCTTAAATATAAAAATGAGTTTTGGGATCCGCTCTAACTTTTAAAAATCATTTTAAAGACTCGAAAACACTTTATAGAGTGTTTGGAGTAAAGCTGATTTAATGAAGTAAATCAGTCCCCAGAATATTTAGAAAATGACTGAATATTATTATTTAAATAATATTCCCATAAAGAATAATCTTTATAAAAATAATTGAAGTAGAAGTATTAAAACTTATACTTGAAATGGATATCAAATAACCAAAGATATACTTATATGAAAGTACTATCTTTATTTGAATAATCGAAAATAAGTTTGATTATTGACACCTTATTCTTCAATAAAATAAAGAATATATCTCAGCAAATAATCGGAGTCATAGATCCTCAAATGAATATTCAAATAATATTCATTAAATAATATAAACTGAGTCATAAGCCCTCGAATGAATATTCAAATAATATTCAGATAATAAAATAAAAGGAGTCATAAGTCCTCGAATGAATATTCAAATAATATTCAGATAATAAAATAAAAGGAGTCATAAGTCCTCGAATGAATATTCAAATAATATTCAGATAATAAAATAAAAGGAGTCATAAGTCCTCGAATGAATATTCAAAATAATATTCATTTAATATAAAGGAGTCATACGCCTTCGAATAATATTCGAAATAATATTCAATAATAAAATAAAGCTAAAGTTATCGAATAAACCTTATTCGATTAATAGTTTTGAAAACTATGACCATATATATATATAAGTATATATATATATATTTATATCCATATATACAAAACCTACTCGGGATCCTCGACTCCCGGTTTTAGAAAATATTTTCACCTTTGGGTCCCTATACTAAGGGTATATGCAAATTACCGCTATCCTCTAGCATAGGTATTATCAACTGAATCAATTGAATCAACAGATATATATCAAGATTACGAAACAGATATGCATATATACCATCTCAGCATGCTCCAATATATCGCAAAATTTGCTAATAACAATCATGCACTTATCACAAGATAATGCATATACATATATTTACATCACAACAACAGTATAACGGGTAGAAAACTTGCCTGAGCGACTGGGGGTTACGAATGGCTCGGGACGAGTCTGGTAACCTATAAACAACAAGTAAGTTGGAATTAAACCAAAGTCACTTGTAAATCTATACTTTAACTAACTTAGACTCTAACGCTTGTTTTGCGCTTACTGATTCTCTTAAGTCATTCGAGTACCCTCGGCTCCACCATTTTTAATAATTTAACCTTTACGAGTTTTAAGGCGATTCCTTCGCGAGTGTCTTACCAACTGCCTAACACACTTACCATAAATGTTTCATACATTAATTAACCCTTTTTGGTCTTTAACCTATGTTTCAAAGTAAGGCGAGGGGAAAAGTTTCGTTCGCGAAACGCCGTTACTTGAAACGGTCGTTTCTCCTAAATCGTGCATCGGAATCGAATGAACTACATATCAAAACGAAGTCGTAACATGAGCTATCTAGACATGGCAATGGTCATAATCTAGCAGGGGGTTCTCGGGTCCTAATGCTATGCACAAAAACAGTCTAAAGAAAATCGGACGTTACGACGGCTATGTTTACGTGATTTCCCAAATTTAAACCATTCAAAACCAACCACAATTCAACCCCAAATCAATCATACAACCAACATCCATCCAAACCACATCATAACAGCCCCAACAATCCACATTAACCATTTATACTTATTCCCCACATGATCTAAAAGCTTTACTTAGGTTCTTTAACTAATTATCAAGATTTATAACTCCAACAATACCACAAAACCAACTAATCTCTACAACTCAACCAAACTTCAAACAATCAAGCATCATGCTTCACATATACTATATCAAACATATTCAATCCTAATTACTCAAAACTAAAGCTAGGGTTTGTAGTTTATACCTTCCTTGGAGAGTGGAGAATCAAGAGAATGGCTTGGAATCACCCTTAAAGTCCTTATCCAAGCTTAATCTAAACAAAACTTCAAGAACACAAATTTTATTTCTTGAAAAACACTATTCACCATCTTCTTCCATGATTTATAGAAAAAGATTGGCTTGGAATTAGAAGCTTAAACTTATAGGAAGTATGTAACTATCCATGGGGAAGCTTAGATAATTACCTTGCTAAATAGTAAGTGGTGGAGCTTGGATCTTCAATTTTTAAGAAATGGGCCGAGAGCTAGCTTGGGAAGAAAGAGATTTTTGTGTTTTGTTTGATGAAAAATGAAATGTTTGCTTGGTTGGTTGATTTTTGTGTTGTTTTTAGTTAATTACCTTGTTGCCCTTGAGTTTGTGTGGTTAAAAAGTCACCACATCTCCTTCCTTCCCATGTCATGCTTGTGTCATCCTCATGATGTCATCCTCCCCTCCTTGTCCTCTTCTCATTGGTTGGGTGACATCATCCTCTCTAATCCCTTTGATTAACTTCCTAATTGTTTGCCTAATGACCGCTGATCTGTTATACGGTTCGCTTAACTTTCGTTTTCGTTTATCGTTTGAGGGATCATACCCGGGATCTTATTACTTAGGTTCCCTTAACCTTTCTCAATACATTATATTCCTTTTTATGATCCTCTATTATAATCCTTTAATTTAAATCCTTTTATCCTGTTACCTTATACTCAATTATTTCCGTATCTATTGGATTTCCAAGAAAATCAAAGTGTTCGGATTTGGATTCTGACGATCTTTACATACACTTATATCCCATATAAAGTACTAATAAAATCTCAGAATATCCATATCAGAACCCCTACATAGTGTGGCATGAAAAGTTTTCTCATTCAGCTAAAACACTATTCACAAGGGTTACAAAAAGTTCAAAATTTTGGGGATTATTACAGTCTCCCCTCCTTAAAAGGATTCAGTCCCGGAATCAAATTGAAAATAAATAGGGATACTCTCTTAGCATTGCACTCTCTAACTCTCGAGTAAATTTTTCCATATTGTAGTCCTACCACCAAACTCCGCCTAGTTTGATAACCCTTCTCCTAAGTACTTGTTCCTTTTCACTCTATAACCCTTCCTAATTGCTCCATATAGGTTACGTCTGGTTGCATGTCTATGTGCTCATATGCCCCTATTTATCTGGCGTCCAAATTATACTTCCTTAACATTGATATGTGGAACACGCTATGAACTTGCTACATGTTCGGGGTTAGGGCTAACTCATATGCTAACTTCCCAATACGTCTTAGTATATCCCAGGGTTCAACAATTCGTGGACTTAGCTTTCCTTTCTTTCCGAACCTCATCAATCCTTTTTCCAAGGGATACCTATAACATTACTAGGTCCCCTATTTCCCATTCCTTGTCCTTTCGTGTTAAATCAACATACTTCGTGTTCCCATCTTGGGCTACTACCATCCATCCTCTGATTAGATTTAT
This sequence comes from Apium graveolens, assembly GCF_009905375.1. NCBI lineage: Eukaryota > Viridiplantae > Streptophyta > Magnoliopsida > Apiales > Apiaceae > Apium > Apium graveolens. The sequence goes on along the minus strand of NC_133650.1, from coordinate 275,139,173 downwards.
CATATCCTTGGTCCTTTGGACTACTGCGGGTTCGAGCATCTTGCGCTCTACAACTTCATCCTAACGTAAGGGAGATCGACATTGTCTTCCCTCAAGGATCTCATAAGGCGATACCTCAATACTGACATATGATCTATTGTCGTAAGAAAACTCAATCCGCGTTATGTGATCATTCCAATTTCTTTCAAGTCTATTGCACAGACTCTCATTATAGCTTCTAGCATTATAGCTTTTGCTTCTTAATACCCATTCTTTTCCAGTTCGTAATCGCTACTACCTTCCGTTCCTAATATTATACGGGTTATACTTTTGCTCGCTAGAGTTCTATAACCTTTTAATAACCACGTCAACCTTAGTATCACGAATGTGTTTCCATTCCGCATACTACCACCACTTTATTACTCCTTTTTCAGTTGTTTCTATTTTCCAAAATTTGATCAATCATATAGAAGTAAAGGAATTTGTTGAGAGATCACTATGATCATGAACACTTGTTACATTGCATAGTTAGTACAGAAGGTGGCCAGCCTTTAGTACTTGACAAGCAATTAAACAATAGATGGTATCCTACTAGGCTTCTATCACACAGATAGATAGTCATTCGGCAATACCTCCCCTTTCTGGAAGGGTTGTTCTTCTCAGCTTACATGAAATAAAAAGAAGAGAAAAGAATGAACTGAAGAGAATTGTATATTCATAAAAAAAAAATTATTGCCATAAAATATCTGGCTTGGAATCTACCTCTGAACTATATAGGTTTGTCATAGGAGAACAAAACATATACGTATTTATATCAACATCAAGTATTATAGCATCGTATTTCACATGCCTAAATATTTTTGCCATTCCGTCCATCATTCTATGGACCCATGCTCTTCCTCGAGCTTATACACAATCACCTTTGAAACTCCCTCGACATTGAAAATCGAATCTGGGATCTCATTCTATACATCATCGTTACTAGAATTCTATGCTTGCACCGCAACCTTCCTCGTATAATAATACGACTCTCTATTGATAAGAAAGAATAATTATTCACTAGGTAGATACTCTACTTAATTAGTCTATCAATGATAACTTATACACTACCACGACCCGATTAGTGGTACTCAATCTCAACACCCATTCCAATACAACTCTCATGGCTGTAATCAGCTCACTACTCGCAGAATCATTGCTGCCTTACTATGGTCCACCACTGACCTACTGTCGTCATTCACTTTTCCATAAAATCTTAATATCTAACCATACGGAGTCACCATTCATGATTCATGAAGAACACTCTAGATCCTGATGTACATACATGACATGAAGCAGATAAAATTGCAGAAGAGTTTCAATCAAAGCAACGATAGCAGGTTAATCCCATTCTTAATCATATACCTTCAATAGAAGACTTAACTCGAAGGTTCATCTAGTCCTTTTTGAAACATGGTCCTGGCTTATCTCAAGATAGTACCTTCTGAGATAGATAGCCCGCTCATGGCGATTACATGATTTAAACCTTTACCAACTACTATTACGGTTGGGTATTGCACAGTCATCAGAAGGAATGTCAATCTTCCAAACCATAATACAACCTTCACAGTTTTAACCATCATCACTGTATTCTTTTGGCACAAGCGCCTATAATTATCCTCTTACCTTTAAAGTGTCGGCCACCTCTTTGGCCTTTCCTGATAGTAAAATTTCCTTACAGTCAATGTCACTTTAACCACCTCCAAATAAATTTTCTACCTTATTTCAATCACAGCTTATGTGAAAATGCTTTCCTTAAAATCTGATGAGTAAAAAAAATCACCATTTTTCCATAAGTTATTGCCTCAGTCTTTAGAGGTTAATCACTGTCACGACTGACTCTTAATCATACTTAGAACATCTTTTATCTTAGGCCCTAATTGCCCTGAACAATTTCGACCTTTACTGGTTCGATCCATACTTTCTCGTGGTTAAACACGTGCCCCACTTGGCATCATTATAATTACGTCATATTTCCTTTATCAACATTTCTATTCTTGAGAATTTTGAATATTACCTTTCTCATTGTAAAACCTCTAAGGTTATCCTTGAATCGTTCCTCCTGTATTCCCTAGATACAGGGCATATCAAAATACCATATACTAATACTAGAATCATTGTCTATATACTTTTGAAAAAAAATTCTCCACTGATTCTTTAAAGGTTGTTTTTACCTTAATCCTTTCCAATTCATTCTGTCAAAACTCATACTATCCCTATTAAGGGTGAAATGCCAACCTTTATGCATTCCCCTAGGATTCATTTTAAGTTACCGATGTTCTATCCTTAATTCCACCTTTAAAAAGGTACATGCATCCTTCCATGGATAAATCAAGTCATATATCCCTGAGAAGGGTGTCTTATTCAATCATTCCCACCTCGATAGTATATGCCGAATTTCACAATAACATCTGCATTTAAAATGAGGTCAATCAATATGGCCTCCAAAAGATAACAACGGTTATCCGCTTTTATTACCTAGATTGGGTAACGATAACAAGGATGTTCTGGAAGATATTGGTCGTGTTCAACGTGAACTTCTTCTTAATAATTCATTATTTACTTTTGTTGTTTATCTCAACAGTCACCTCAATGTTGGGATATCTTTCATACCTGGCGTCTCCCTTTCTGGGTATCGAGCCACCGGTCTTACACTTCACATTCTTGAAGGTCACTTCCTTCATCCAATTTTCCTACTTTCTTACTTTCTTATCTCCTTAGTCTATCCGCGTCTTATTATTTATCCTTCGAACTATCTAAAGGTTTCCTTGAATCCTCCCAACTTAAAGGGGATAAAATATATGTATCTCTTATGCCTTCAACCATCAATTTTAACTCATGGTAAATCACCCTCATCCTGACGATTACATACTTTTCTATTTCTATTGCTACGAGTCTTTAGGGTTTCCTCATACCCATCTTCCTTATCATTCCTCCAACTCTATCGCCTTTATATTCCTTTCCACTTCAGTTTCTTTTTATTTTTGTTTCCATTACAACCATTACATGAACCAACACTACATAAGCATTGATTTCAACCATCCCGTCATTCTGGATTCGTGTCCTCAGAACGAATCTTGACAACTTTTACATCTTAGATTCATAATTCATCATACTCGTCTGCCTTTGTTCTGGCTCTAAAGCTTTTACACTATCTCCTTATCTCGCTCGACTTTTGCTTTCTTAGTCTAAATATTTCTTCCTACTCCCCATAATTGGGGTCATTTTTTTTTTTAATTTAAAATCCTCATTTTCCACTCCATTATGTCATGGGTTCCTTCTATCTTGATGGCGACCTCCCTGACTATCACGTTCAGGGTTTGCTCTAAATCTTATTCCTCAAACTATGGCTCTCATCTAAGTTCTCATCCTTACGTTCTTGAACTTTCGGAACCCAAATTCTATAGGAATACCTCATTATTCCCTTATCATCTTTCTCGGTATTAATCTCATATTTATTTGTTGGCTCTCTGCCTTCATTCATCACCTTTCTCTGGCACCGTATGCTCTTTTCCAATAATTCGGTCTCTATTGCAATCTCAAACAGCTTTTCGGTACCGGCTCCGGTTACATTCACTACTATTTCCAAAATCTCTTATAAACTCTCCCAAAGACATTATCATCTTGAGTCTCTCCTTTTTACTAAGGGCATCAGCCACCACATTGGCTTTCCCCGAATGATAAAGAATCTCCTAATCATTATTCTTGATTAGCTCTAACTGCCTCCTCTGGCATATGTTGAGTTCTTTCTACGTGAAAATGTACTAGAGCACTTATGGCTTAGGTAATTCTCGCACTTCTCTCCATACAAGTAGTGCCTCCAATCTTTAGGGTAAAACTATTGCCACGAGCCTAAGCTCATGGGCGGGGATATCAAATTTCATATTACCTTAATTGTCTTGACATGTACGTGATTACCTTACCGTGCTGCATAAGCACGCACCCTAAGCCCTTGTGCGAAGCGTCACTACACTTCACAAAATCTCATTTTCCATCCGGCAATGCCAACATAGGGAACGTCACCAACCTTTGCTTCAGTTCTTAAAAGCTGTTCTCGCATTTCTCTGTCCATTCGAACTTCCCAGTCTTACGAGTAAGCCGCGTTAAAGGGGCTACTATCTTTACAAACTTGAACGAACCTCCGGTAGTGACCGGCCAATCCTACCTCTGGTAGTCGACCTAACCATGGTCATCAATTCATCAGTGGTCCTTTATCCAATTTTGTCAGGATCCTCCATGGGATCCTCCTCAACAACTATCCCTTCTAGGACAACATCCTCAACCGCTACATCCTCAATAACAACATCATCCGGTTATAGCTTCAGTAGTCACCACACCATCTATTATTACCTCCGGTTCAATAATCATCGGAGTTTTTATACCCTTCTTTAACAAGTTTGAATATTTGGGATTTGCAACTTGTAAAAATAATAGCATCTTCTTCTTCCACATGATATAATTCTCTTTATCAAATTGTGGAATTTTAACGGTTCCAACTTTATGTGAAGTCATTATGAATTTTTGAATGAATAAAAATTCAAAGAGTTGAAAAATCACAAAAGTCTAGGATCTTGATTTGTTCGTTAATCAGAAGGCTCTGATACCAATTGTTGGGTCCCAATGTGTTTGTAGAAGGGGGGGTTGAATACAAACGTTACCAAATAATCGAATAAAATGCGGAATAAAAAATGTGAAACAAAATTCAAGTTAAATAAAAATATTATTAAACTTGAAAGGTGTTACAATAACTGTATCGATTACAAGGTATTAATCTCAAATCAATTATCACAAATCTAGAATAAATTCGACATGAACTTTTTCTATTTTTGCAATAATTAGAATCAAATGCTAAACGCGATTTGAGATTAAGTTCTAGGGATTTTGATCCGCTAGATTGTTACACAAGAACAAGATAAATAATTCTAGTGGTTTGGATTTAACATTAACAAACTAGAAATTGATCTTGAATTTCTGCAGAGAAGATGATTTTATATTTCAAGGCGGCTGCTCTTTTGTTCTTGACTTGTGTTTTTAATGATAGATTCTTGAAAGAAGGTCTTCTGCTTCTTTTTAATCAACAAACCAATAGAATTGAATTGGCATGACAATCCTATAGCTGGCAAGACTTTCGGTAGGACAACTGAATGAACTAGCAAGACAATCTGAATGAACTAGCATGACAATCAGAATGAACTAGCAAGACAATTATCCTCCTAGAGTAACTTTCGGTATGACAATGGAAATGACTTGGCATGACAATCGGTATGACAATCCAGATTGTCATGCTAGTTCATTTCCATTTGTCTTGCTGATTTAAGACTTGAATTTAATCCAATTTAAACTTCTGAAAATTCCTAAAATTAATTCAGAATTAATTAATCAATTAATTCAATTAATAAATAAATTATTCTTTGCAGATATAATTTATTTTCTTAATTAAATTAGATGAATTAATTAATTAATAGAGAATTAATTCTAGTCTTGAGCAGCAACCATTCTTCTGCAAATCTTCTGAAAATCACTGAAAATTATGAATCAATTCCACCACTTCAACATTGACACTCGATGTACTGTCTGGTTCATGAGTGACTAACTTCCGTGATGTTTCTTCATGTCTTGACTCTGACACTTTGATTTTCTTCAGATTAAATCCTTGTAATTAATTGATACTCTGACGAGATCTCTGTCACTTGATTAAATCCACGATCTTGACTTATATCACTGAGGCATGATCAATTTCTTGAACTTCTTCCAGTGAATTAATTCCTCAAGTCTGTAGATGAACCTTGTCTCTGAATCCTTTGACAGATATTACTTTGCGAGATCTCTCTGATGGTAGTTCCACTATTTACTTATTACATTCTTATTTGAGTTGAGTTGAATCCTCGAATATACAAATAGGCTATGACATATGACTTACAATCTCCCCCTATTTGTTTGTTAGACAATAACACACAAATACCTAGAGGATAACTCAACTAACAAATAAGAAAAAGATATAAACATACATGCAAAGTAAATAGCAGAAAATTTCTGGATGAGATTTAACATTTTCCAGATTCCAAGTAGATGTTCCTCTAGACTGAACATATCTTCAAGTAGTTTCATCTTCATTTGTACAACCACATTTCCCTGTTGAGAAGCCCATATCTCTTGCTTCTCCCCCTATGAGAATCAACTGATTAAAGAAGATCACCTTCATTTTACCACCTCTCCCGTACAATAGGATCCGCATATAAAAACCAATGGTACTCCCCTAACAGCTTCTTCCCTTACTAGGAAATCACCTTGTGTTTACCACCTCTCCCGTACAATAGGATCCGTAGTTACAAACAACAATGGTGTGGTGTAGTGTACATGTAGGATCTTTTTCTTCCTCCCTGCTATTTCTCCCCCTTAGTTGAGAAATCCTCCAAACTATTACTTAAGCTTTTATCTCCCCCTTAAAGAAGGAATGTATGCCGTCGTCTGAAGGAGTTCTCATATTTCACTTGGATGGAAAAGAAATAACAAGTAGTTTCTCTTTCTTCCTCACTGTGAGTGTGTGATTGTGTTTTAGTGTACCTCACATGTGTTTCACTCTTCTCTCCACTCGTGTTTACACTCATTCTCACAAGTGTATCACTCTTCTCTCATAGCTCCATAATCCAGCTGTACCTGCAAGGAAAATCACCTTAGCCATCCTTAAAGGAGGTCACAGGTGGTGCAATGGGAGTTCACAAATCCCCATCCTTGTTAAACTCGTCAGATAAATCTGAGTCATAATCTACAAGTTGCTAGTTTCCCTTTTAGGGTTCCAGATTTGAATTCTGGGAAGGTAAACAATGATCCAACGATTTTAGCATAAAGATCAAAGTTCCCTTCTAATGTCTGTGAAGACACTTCCTTGTGACTCATCAGGTAATATCTGAATCATTGTCAACAAGTTGCCGATCTGCGCCTATGTTAGATCCACTATCCGCAGATGCATCCAGTGGATTTAAGCCTGGGGAGGTAGACACTGACCACTGACATATGGCTTTTGGATCAGTATCCTCTCCTAACACCTGTAAAGGCAATTGGTCCACTAACGAACCTTGAACAATCGAATCTGACCTTAAAATGGTCGAAACTCTTGTTTCTGTCAACTCATCCTTTGTGTGTGTAACCTCTCCTTGTGCATCAAGAATTGATTATGTTTGAAGTGGTGACACTACATCGGATACCTTGGCCGACAGGCAAAATTCAATAGACTCACCCTGTTGAGAGAATGAATCTAGTAACTGTTTTTGTGCCTTTTCAGCCATTACATCTTTTTGAGAAGATGTATGGGGGCTAGCAGTTGTCTCGGTTTAAATACTACTCATCTATGTAGGAGACAGAGCTACTGGGTTGACTATAGAACCTTCCTTATGTGGTGCACTAAGGCACTATCTCCCTCACGCTCATTCATACTACATTTAGTGGTAAGAGAGTGTTGGTTGGTTCTGTTTTTGTGTTTGTCTTTACAGTCTGGGATAGACGTTGTGGGTTTTCAACCTCATGACTGTCAATGAAAGAAAGTCATTGGAGACTGAACCTGTAACACAGAATATATGGTAATAGAGAGAAAATGATTTACAATAGTGATTTCAAAAGATTTTACATGAAATAAGAAATCACTAATGTAGAAAGAAGTTTAATTTTTGTTTTTCAATATGAATGAGTTTTTGATAAAACATTGATCACTTAGGGTAAAGTCTAAGTAATTCTCATTCATGTCAAAAGCTTACAAATATCTGCAACATAATGTTAACAAGATATCATTGACCGATACTTGTCAAGTACTTTAGATACTAATTGTTATGTTGCATAAGCAATATACCACTGCACATATAAAACAATATGATTGTGCTTAGTGATAAGATAGTTATTAATATGACGACTCTACTTATTCATATAAAATTATAACTTCTGTTAGAGTGCCATACCATGTTCTTGACGATTGCTTGAGCAGTATACTAGTTCATACCAACCTGAAGTGAGATTGTGAAGAAGAAATTGCATAGTCCAATAGATCTGCAGCTGCAAAGTCCATGAACTGTGGTGCATTGACTTCCTCTTTTGACTTACCAACCAGGAGTACACTTGTACACATCTTACTAGAGTCCAATTCCAAGTGTAATGTGCAGCAGGTGCCTGATATGTCATAATATTCTCAAGTCTCGTCACTGGTGCTATATGTTAGATACTGCTTCCTGATAATAACCTAGCACAATATACAAAATTACAATGATAACATTCCCAGCTTGCAAACAGCCATATCCCTCAGATAAACCTTTGCTGTTATCTCCAAAGGTAATCAGGGGGCCAGCTTTCTCAACCACATTTGATAGCAGGGCTCTATCTCCGGTCATATGTCTTGATGATCCACTTGTCAAGAATCCACACTACCGGTTACACCTGTATACTGCCCTGCACTTCAAATGGATTAGACCTTCTTCGGAACCCAAACTTGGTTAGGCCCGGCATACTTGTAGAACTGTCCTTTGTCAGACAAAACAACATTTTTAATTTTAATGGTCTCAACATTCTCAATGACTGAACATTTGACCTTGTAAACAGCCTTAACAAATTTCTGTTTAAGCTTAGGCACAAATGTCTCCTTTCTAGCCTTAGAAGGACTAGCAGTCTTAGACCTATCATGCTTCTTGTTATTCACATGCTGACGAGGAGTAGTCTTATCATTAGACACATGCTTACCATTAAAATAAGCATACATCATATTAAAAGCACAAGACATACAATTAGCAACACCACATGCTTTATGAGAGTGATTAATAGCAGGTAATTTATGCATGGTAGACATGGCATTATTGTTATCCAACTCATGTGTGTCTGAGTTAGTCTCAGTTGCTTTCACAACTTTGACTGGAACTTTCGACTCACTTGACTTGGAAACAATCTTCTCATTAGCATGATCCTCAGCACGTATTTCTTCTTGAATAACAGAAGAGGTCGCATCAAATAGTTCAGCAATTGATGCTTTATAGAGGGGTTCATCAACACCCTTAAGCACATGTGGTACTTCCCTCCCTTTAGCACATACATGAGGAGGGGAGTTTATGCCTAATTCTCCAATAGCAGCATTGTAATCATAACCTATTCCAGATGTTTGATTAACAGCTTGCTTACTGTAGAACTCTTTAGCCTTCGAACAAGAATTGAAGTAGGCTCTAACCTTAGTCTCAAGACCGGTGATCTTGTCTTTGAGAATAGTTTCGAGTTTTCTATAACAGTCAACTCTATTCTCTAGAAAAGATACCTGTTCTTTTAATTTGTCTTGATTAATGTGCACAAGTCTTAATTCATTGACCTCTTTCTCAAGGTCTGTGATCTGTAAACTTAACAGTTCATTATCACGACGTGCACAATCTAAGTTACCTCTTAGATGATAAACCATTTCAGCATCAGAAAGTTTTACCTCTATTCTTGACGATGAAGCTTTTCCATCAATAGCCATAAGAGCAAGATTTCCTTCATCTTCATCTTCACTGTCAGTATCATCCCAGCTTCTTCCCTTTGCCAGATAAGCCCTTTCAGAGTTCTTTCTTACTTGCTTTGGCTTTCTACATTCTGTGGCAAAGTGTCCCAACTCATTGCAGTTATAGCATCTAATGGTGCTCCGATCAACCATCCCTGTTTTGTATCCACCACTGCTAGTGTTAGAGGATGAAGATCCACCTTTCTGGAATTTGTTGTAGTTGGACTTGTACTTAAGCTTGGGATTCCTCTTGAATCTGACATGGGAGAATCTCTTGACAATTTGGGCCATTGACTCGTCTTCCAATTGCTCCAGCTCTTCCAAGGAATAAAAATCATCACTTGATTGATTTGTAGTAGGAGGATCATATTCTGCTACTAACTCATTTTCCTCACCCTTGGAAAACTGTACCATTCTTTCTAACTGTTGAGATTGTTGTTGTTGTTGACCTTCAGCTACAAGTGCAGTAGATGTGCTGACCATTCTATCCTTCCCGTAGACTTCCTTCTGTTGAATCTGCTCCAACTCATAGGTTTTTAACACTCCATAGAGCATGTCCAAAGAAATCTCACTCAGATCTCTAGCTTCTCTAATGGCAGTGATTCTATGTTCAAGATGAGCTGGCAGTGTTAACAGGAACTTTTTGTTGACCTCCCTGATTGAATAATACTTTCCATTGATGTTCAGGTTGTTGATCAACGTATTGTACCTCTCAAACACTTCAGTAATTCCTTCTCCTGGATTTGATTTGAAATGTTCATATTCAGAGGTTAGGATTTCCAACTTGTTCTCCCTAACTTCCTCTGTGCCTTCATTAATCACCTCAATAGTTTCCCACATGTGTTTGGAATTTTTACAGTTCATCACATGTCTGTTCATCAAGGGATCAAGGGAATCAATTAATATTAATTGAAGGCTGGCATCCAAGGAGGCTTCTTCCTTCTCAGCAGGAGTAAAATCTTCAGGCTCTTTTGGATAGGTTCTAGCTTCAGTAGTCACCACACCATCTATTATTACCTCCGGTTCAATAATCATCGGAGTTTTTATACCCTTCTTTAACAAGTTTGAATATTTGGGATTTGCAACTTGTAAAAATAATAGCATCTTCTTCTTCCACATGATATAATTCTCTTTATCAAATTGTGGAATTTTAACGGTTCCAACTTTATGTGAAGTCATTATGAATTTTTGAATGAATAAAAATTCAAAGAGTTGAAAAATCACAAAAGTCTAGGATCTTGATTTGTTCGTTAATCAGAAGGCTCTGATACCAATTGTTGGGTCCCAATGTGTTTGTAGAAGGGGGGTTGAATACAAACGTTACCAAATAATCGAATAAAATGCGGAATAAAAAATGTGAAACAAAATTCAAGTTAAATAAAAATATTATTAAACTTGAAAGGTGTTACAACAACTGTATCGATTACAAGGTATTAATCTCAAATCAATTATCACAAATCTAGAATAAATTCGACATGAACTTTTTCTATTTTTGCAATAATTAGAATCAAATGCTAAACGCGATTTGAGATTAAGTTCTAGGGATTTTGATCCGCTAGATTGTTACACAAGAACAAGATAAATAATTCTAGTGGTTTGGATTTAACATTAACAAACTAGAAATTGATCTTGAATTTCTGCAGAGAAGATGATTTTATATTTCAAGGCGGCTGCTCTTTTGTTCTTGACTTGTGTTTTTAATGATAGATTCTTGAAAGAAGGTCTTCTGCTTCTTTTTAATCAACAAACCAATAGAATTGAATTGGCATGACAATCCTATAGCTGGCAAGACTTTCGGTAGGACAATTGAATGAACTAGCAAGACAATCTGAATGAACTAGCATGACAATCAGAATGAACTAGCAAGACAATTATCCTCCTAGAGTAACTTTCGGTATGACAATGGAAATGACTTGGCATGACAATCGGTATGACAATCCAGATTGTCATGCTAGTTCATTTCCATTTGTCTTGCTGATTTAAGACTTGAATTTAATCCAATTTAAACTTCTGAAAATTCCTAAAATTAATTCAGAATTAATTAATCAATTAATTCAATTAATAAATAAATTATTCTTTGCAGATATAATTTATTTTCTTAATTAAATTAGATGAATTAATTAATTAATAGAGAATTAATTCTAGTCTTGAGCAGCAACCATTCTTCTGCAAATCTTCTGAAAATCACTGAAAATTATGAATCAATTCCACCACTTCAACGTTGACACTCGATGTACTGTCTGGTTCATGAGTGACTAACTTCCATGACGTTTCTTCATGTCTTGACTCTGACACTTTGATTTTCTTCAGATTAAATCCTTGTAATTAATTGATACTCTGACGAGATCTCTGTCACTTGATTAAATCCACGATCTTGACTTATATCACTGAGGCATGATCAATTTCTTGAACTTCTTCCAGTGAATTAATTCCTCAAGTCTGTAGATGAACCTTGTCTCTGAATCCTTTGACAGATATTACTTTGCGAGATCTCTCTGATGGTAGTTCCACTATTTACTTATTACATTCTTATTTGAGTTGAGTTGAATCCTCGAATATACAAATAGGCTATGACATATGACTTACATAAAGTCTTCCCGAAACAATCCGGGTACAAGGTACAAATGGAAATCAAAGTAGTAATCATCAACGATGCTGGAAATAAGTAGACTATATGATAGTTTAAGAGGGTGGTGGAGGAACAGGGGCACGGAGACGGCTAATCACTCGACAAAGCTCATCGGTAATGGCGGTAAGAGTGATCTAACTCTCTCTCTCACGGTATGGAATCATCAATGCCAATCGGTCCTCAGCCATCTGGATGATTTCCTCAAGCCTGGCTATCAGTCGGGGTCGGTTGGGCTCATCATCAAAGTTCTCGTTGTACAACTGGTCCACCCTATATCGAAGTTTCGCGTTATCGCCTTCCAGTCGATCAACCATCATTACCATCTGCTCGTAAAGAGGGAATGGCACAGTAGTAAAAAATCCAGGATTTGATGAGGATGATGCATGTCAAACAGTTATATGTATATATACGCGGTTATAATTAAAAGGGTTAGAAAACCTATAGATTCTAACGACCCAAAACCCACATGTCTTACGCGCGGTTTGCTTGAAATGAACCATCTTCGGGTTTCACTGAAGAGATAGCATCAATAACAAAATTAATGAGCAAAACGCTCAGCAAGTGAATAACAGTGTATAACAATTCAACATATGTTCAATAAAACGATAACAAAAGGGTAAATCAATATGAGTTCTCAAATAAAATATCAAGGTTTTTTTAAGCGAATGGAATTGGAAATCTGCACGGCGCTATGAGCAATAAGGGTTATCAGCCCACATCAAAGCTTCGAACCACATAACAAGTGATTCACAACCTTTTAGGATCCTCGGCACACATTGGCCATATAAAACCATCAGGCTCCCCGCTACTGAGGCTTTGAAAATATAACAGTGACTGGCGCCTCAATATTATTAGAAAAATATCATCCAATTCCTTTTTAATCAATTCATTTTAATTCAAAGGGTTCATCAAGGACAAGATAACAAGGGTATATATTGTTAAGGTTCAAGTGACGAGTTGTCTAAAATGAGGGAATGTTATTAAGATCAGGGTTCCAAAAAGAAATAATTCAAATTTATGAGGGGTTTAGGATTCATTTGATATATTAAGGGACTATTTAGGGAATTCATGTGGGTATGAGGTAATATGTCATTAAAAGGGATTTTCAAGTATGAAAGCGATTAACTAAATCCAAGATCTAATTATTGGGTGATGACATGGGCTATTTAATCTTGTTAAAATTTTAGTCATGCATTCATAGGATATTTAATCACAAGAAATATAATTATAGAGGTAATTTGAGAGTTCACTTTCCTGGACTACGCTTACTGAGTATTTTTATGGAATCGTCTATAGGCTCCTTTCCTGGCCTCCTACTTGAACCTATAATAAATTGTATCCTCGTCACAACACTTGCTAACTACCCTTTCGCGTATACTATATATATATACATATATATATATATATACATATACACCTAAACTCAACTAATTACAAGTAATATATGCATCACATATAACACATAGCAAGAAATGGCATGACAACCTATCACTTAATTAATAGTACACTTGGATTCTATTTACTACCTTAGTCACTTAAACAATTAACCATATAATATACAATTATCATGATCAATACTCCTACTCCTCCTTTGAAGACCTCAACTCAACCTAAATTTAGTAAGGCACACTTGTACCTCATTTCAAATGACTCACAAATGCAATGCACACTACTTAACTTACCCGAATGTACACCTTGGCACCATTTGTGTGCCTTGGCAAAATTATGAATTTCTACCTTAGGCCTTTGCTATATTCTGACTCCTATGACTTCTTATGACTTTAAGCTAACTTTTGCAATTGGTTTGACCTCAAGGCCTCACTTAAAAGACACACAAATGCAATGCACTCCTCTAAAGTTTCTAAAGGCAACTCTAATGGTGACTCTCGGGTCTTTTGGTGGAAATAAGGTATCTCAACCTTGGGACTTTACTAAAAACCAACTCTCAAAGGTTATTACGACTCTAAACTAACTCTCAAAGTTGGAATGAATCAAAGACCTCACTCAGGTCTCCCTAGGCCTTAAGTGGAAGCTAACACAAAACTGTCTCCCCTGATTTCCAAACTGCCATGTTTTTATAAACTTAAAACTCACTTATCTAGTTCAATTACTAGTTTTAATAAATTTTTAAGCTTCCTAAGACTTCATTATATCTATTTAGACCAAGGCCCCCTGAAGGCCTAACCTATGACATAGTTATTAATGACCAAAAGTCAAGTTTACCCAATTGTGCCCTGTTCAGAGCTGCTCTCGGGTTTGTGTGTGTGCACCTAACCAAATGCAAGTTTTTATTGGTTCTAAAGCTATTGGACACATGTATGAACCAATTCCCAACTCCCCTGAGCTCAGGCCTACCAAGGCCTTGCTAAAACTCACGTAAAATGACCTAAACTTTTAGTACAAAATTATGCCCAGTTATGACCAACACGACTCCTTCCACCTTAACTCCCTTCATTACACCAAAATCAATCAACAACCAACCAAGGCAAGTCTTAATGTACACTAAAAACTACTGAATAACAATATATAAGGTCCATTCGCAATTTATTTAGCATGAAGATCACTTATAAATACAAGCAAAGTAACACATCACAAGACACACCATCACTTAACATTTTAAAGCAAACTTTCGAAGTAAACATGCAAGGTAACTCCATGGCACCTACTGATCATAAGCTCATATCATCATATATAATCTAGACTAGCATTTTATCAAAGGAATCATGACATGCAACTCACAAAAATCAATTATCAAGAGGTTTAAAGAACAACTATATTGGCAATATCACATCTTCGAGTTTTTATGCAAAATTTAAACTATATATCCAAAATAATCACTTGATATCTACTGAATATAATCACTTATCATCATGGAATACTTCATATAGCATTTTTATAAAAAAAACCATCGCATGCATCTCATAAAAGTCAAGTATCAAAGCACAAAATCAACAAGTATGGTTTTTACTTCGGAAACCACTTGTAAACCAACATGCAAGTGCTAAATCCTACGTGCAAGTGCTAAACTTAATGTATCTTGAAGGAAAAGTGGCATGCAAGAGTTAAACTTGATAAAACAACATTTTTAAAGAACAAGACTTTCAAAAACAACATGCATGGTCATTTTTCATAAAAACTTCTCAAGATTAACACACTAAACATTCGGCTCTTAAGAAATAATTGCCAAATTTTTATGAACAAGATTATTACTTGGAAAAATAGAAGTTTAACACCTCTCCAAGATCACATATTTCTCATTTCTACAAGCCACCATGGTTGAAACCTTGAGTTTACAAGAACTAAGGCCTCAACTTCGGCTTTATCAACATGCACACACAAAACTAACCTCAAAATGAAGATACTCCACTAGATGATGAAGGTCTTGGCTTGACTAGCTTGAGAAGTGAAAGAAAATGAAAAGCAGTGAAAAAAAATGGCAAGAATGGGGGTGGTGGTGTGCTTCGGCCGAGAGGGAGAGAGGAGAGGAGAGGGTGAGGTGTTTGAGTGAATGTGTGATGAAAAATGAGAGTATTCTTTTGGTTTTGTTGCTAAAAGTGGTAGTTGAATGGATAATTTACACAAGTATCCCTCTTGCTAGTTGTGCCAAAATTGCATGCAAGGTTAAAGAAGTAAACTAGCAAGTTAGTGGGGTTGGAATTGACGGTCTTAGCCTTGGACCCTATTATAAGCTAAAATGCATGCAAGGGTATACTAGTAATCCAATAATTCATAAAAGTATGATTAAAAAGAATGGATTTTAGTAAATAAAATATAACTCCATAAATCACAAAATTAATACCATAAATACTATGAGATTTTAGAAGTTTTATAAAATTGTTTTCAAAATTTTTGTACAAGAATATATTTTAAAAGAATTTTCTAAGATCAATACTCTAATAAACAAGCCATATAAAATATAATTAACAATTCTAAGTAACATAAGAAAATGCAAGTAATTTGATTTTAAGTCGCTATTATACGAATTATACTCTATCGTCTAATCGCAACTATTGTTACCTAATTGTGATAAACTCAAACATTATTTAATCGCGTACTGAAATTTGCTTGCGTACAATTAAATATACACTTATAAATAATTTAAAAATATTCGCAATACCACACAACGAAGAATATATACGAACACATTGAATTCACATATTTTCTGACATCTAATACACGAAAATTACATAGTGCATAAAACAGAATATTATATTACATTAATATCAAATATTTACAGGTGTTACAAATTGGTTCCTGCACCAAAGAACAGAAGTATCATTAGAACAAAGTGGGTGTACAGGAATAAAATAGATGAAAATGGAATTGTGACAAGGAACAAAACAAAACTGATTGCCAAAGGCTACTCACAAGAAGAAGGAATTGATTATGATGAAACTTTTGCTTTAGTTGCACGACTTGAAGCAATAAGGATCTTTCTTTCATTTGTTGCAAATTCAAATTTCAAAGTGTATCAAATGGATGTAAAAAGTGCATTCCTTAATGGTGAATTGGAAGAAGAAGTTTATGTGCAACAGCAACCTGGCTTTGAAGATCCATTTCCAAACTTTTTACAAACTATTAAAGGCCCTTTATGGATTGAAGCAAGCACATAGAGCATGGTATGACACACTATCAGAATTCTTAATCAAACATGGATTCACAAGAGGCACAATTGATAAGACTCTAATCTACAAGCAACATGGTGATGATATTATCCTAGTTCAAATTTATTTGGATGATATTATTTTTTGGTTCTACTAATGAGAAGTTATGTCAAAGATTTTCAAGACTCATGCAGAGTGAATATGCGATGAGCATGATGGGAGAGCTCAGTTACTTCCTTGGCTTTCAAGTTAGTCAAAAAAAGTGATGACATTTTCATCAGTCAAACCAAATATGTTAAAGATTTATTGAAGAAGTTTGGAATGGTTGACTGTTCACCTGCATCCACACCAATTTCTACAGCTACCAAGTTGGATGAAGATAAGAAAAGAAAAAGTGTAGATATATCTGGCTATAGAGGAATGATCGGATCTTTACTATACTTAACTTCTAGTAGACCAAACATCATGTTTGCAACATGTCTGTGTGTTAGATTTCAAACAAATCCCAAATAATCACATTTGATGGCAGTAAAGAGAATTTTTAGATATTTGAAGGGAACAATAAAGTTGGGATTATGGTATCCTAAGGGAACTGGTTTTGAAGCTATTGGATACACAGATGCAGATTTTACTTGATGCACCATTGACAGGAAGAGTACTATTGGATAAGCTGTTAATTTCTTGGTCAAAGACTTGTATCTTGGTAAAGTAAGAAATAATAGTCTATGTCAACTTCTACAACTGAGGCTGAATATATAGTTACAGGAAGTTGTTGTGTTCAAGTGATTTGGATTAGTAATCAACTAATGGGCTATGGCCTAGTGCTACATAAAATTCCAATCACGTGTGACAATACTAGTGCCATATGTATTGTTGTTAATCCAGTTAATCATTCTAGAACTAAGCACATTGATATAAGGTACCATTTTATTAGAGAACATGCTGCAAATGGTACCATTGAGCTAATTTTTGTTCCAACAAAAAAAATAGCCAACTTTTTCACTAAATCTTTGGATGAAGCAACTTTCACTAGACTTGTTAGTAAATTTGGGATGTTAAATTCTTCATCTTAAAGGCAAGAACTCAGCTAATGTGTTGCAGCAGATTTATTTCTAATAAATCAAAATTAATTTGATTTAATTGGAAATTAACTGGAATATGATTTATAAATATTTCAAAATTCTCTGTATATTTAGTTTTCAATTTTTATTGTTTAGCTTGGAATTTTATAAATTCTGAGAAAAATGTCTAAATATTGATTCACATTTTTAATATGTGAAATTGATGTAAGACAGAACTGAAAAGGATCAAAAGTATGTAGAGAACTGAGTTCTCGATAAGTCTAAAAGACTTCTCGACAAGTCATTTTGAGACTTCTCGACATAGTTCTCGATAAGCCTTTTTCATGACTTCTCGAAGGACTTCTTGACAAGCCTCTTATGACTTCTCGATAAGTCTAAATGACTTCTCGACAATTCACTTTGAGACTTCTCGATAGAGTTCTTGATAAGTATTTTTTTCATGACTTCTCGATGGACTTCTCGGCAAGCCTCTTTGTGACTTCTCGATAAGTATTGTAGAAACCTTGACACATGTATATCTTTATGGAGTTCTCTACAAATATAAAATTTAGACTTATTAATAACCCATAACTGAGATAATTTAATTCTATAAATTATTTTAGTAAAATACTTTTGACACAAAATCAATTCTAATTTTATATTGATTTACTAAATAAAAATTAGAATAATTCAGTCCAATCAGGACAAACTGGGTATTTATGTTACATCTCGATAAGTCACTATCTAGTTCTCTATAAGAGTCAGGATAGTGACATCTCGGTATGAGTTTATAAATTCACGTGACTTCTCGATAAGCCAATATCAACCGTTTATTCCTACTTCTCGACAAGTCACTTCCCTTTTTCTATATATAACCAGACATCTCGACATAACCCCTCTTTACACTTTCGAGATCTCAATTGATATAGTTTTTGCAAATCTTCACCATTTTCTTTCATTTCAAGTTCTTTCTCTCTCAAATTTCTTACCCATTCAAAATCATACACTTACAATGGCTGCAAAAAATGTTAGAGCTACTATCCCAAAGGAGGGTAATAACTACCTAGATTTCACTGATGCTAATCAAGCTTCTGACAGATTTAAGAGCTTTGTTAAGTTTTTGTCTGAGTCTTATCTTGCAGGTGCATTGACTGCTAATCCTATCTTGTACTTGGACGTGCTCAATGAGTTTTGGAACTCAGCTATGGTTAACACTGTTGTGCATGAGAATCAAGCAGTGTACTTGTTAGGATGAACATACGCACTAAAATTCACGCAAGTATACGCGTTCGCAAGTAATATAGAATTCTTTCTAGTTCGTCCCCACAGAGACCGGTTTATGTTAACTTTAATTTATGCACTTATGCAATAATGATATGGCTATCGTTCAATGCTAAGACAAATAACAAATTGGGTTTTGATTAAACTAAGAGATTATACTAAATAGCATTAACTAAGAGAATTGAGGTTGAATTACTTATATGCGACAAACATGGGATTCTAACTTCATTAATTACTTCATTCAAAGTCATTGTTCTTAACTTTAGCATGCAATAATGATGACAACTAATCAGATAACACGAAACTAGTAAACGCCAACTTTCCTTATATGAATACTCTACTCCCAGACATCCACAAAAGAGATAAAAGCTGAATAGACACCAAAAATGTTGAGACCCTATATGTCTATAGAATTTGACAACATAAGGTTTAATGCGCAAGTTATCTATTGTGATTACATCGGGCAAGTAAGATGGTTAAAATTAGCTACGAATCATGCATAACAATTACATGAACCTATGCTAGCATGGCAAGTTCTAAACCTCTATAATCACTGTCGCTTCAATAGAGATTAACACGTTATCTTATAAGTTCGCGACGCTCATAAGATGAATAAGCACAACCAATACTAGGATATCATACCATCACCACACACTTAGGTATCGAAACAAATTAACTATTGAAATCCATAAGTAAATCCGTTAGAACCCCACAATAACGATTAGTTCATAACGGAACTCATCATCACCGTGGTTTCGATGAAAGCATGGTATAATAAACTAAGTCTGTATAAACTGAATAAATAATCAAAGTACGTTAACAAGAGTATTAGTTTCAACAATAAAGAAAACGAACATCCAAGATTACAACTTAAGCAAAGAATCACAAGTAAAAACTAGCTCTTCTTCTCCTTCATTAAATTTGTGCTATTAGGTCTTCTCCTTGTCTTCTCCTTGCTCTCTATTGTGAAAAACGTCTTTAAAAAGTCATTGTATAGCAGCCCAAGTCAATCAGGACTCCAGAAAATCACACTTCTATTCAAATCAGGAATCTGAGAAACTGACACGGCGCGGCCGCTCTGAGAAGCGGCGCGGCCGCCCTGACTTCCTGTTGAACGAGCGCGACCGCCCTGAAGATGGGCGTGGCTGCCCTGAGCTTCTGCCAGAACTTGATTTTCTTGCTTTTTTGATATTCTCTTGCTGGTTATTTGCGCTCAATCATCTGAGACTCCATCTGAACACTCTTTTAATCATAAAAACATGTTGTATTCATTACTTCTTCCGAATATTCCCTGAAATGCAAAACACTACAAAAACACATCAAATACACAAACAACTTGAGTACAAAACACCAATTTGAGCCTTTATGAAGCGTTCTAAATGGATATAAATGCCATTTAATAGTCCTTGGTGGTAAACTGTTCAATTCAGGGAAAGCAGGTGGAATTTGATGTCAATGATGTCGACAAAGCATTGGGCATCCCTATAGACATCATGGTGGAGGTGCCAACTCAACATGAGCTAGCTGAGTTTATGGATTTCATAAACTACAGTAAGAAAATCAACCTTGTCAGCTTGAACAAGAAGCATACCAGGAGGGAATGGTCTTTTCTGTTTGACTCAATTATTAGAGCCTCACATGTCGGAAGACTGTGTATGATAATATATCCAGTGTGGTCCAAAAGATGGTGTTCCTCATGGCTCACACCAGGCACATTAATGGGGGGCTATTGATCCTGGAAGAACTCATCACTAGGCTCACAATGCCTTTGCCAATAGAGGTAAGGAAATTTTCTTTCCTAGGTTTATTATGTCTACTTTAAATCATAAAGTTGCAGACATACATTTACTTGATGGTATTGATAGAACTAAAATAAGCAATTGTAAGCAAGTGTCCAAAATTTTATTTGGGTCACTAATTACAAAGAATAAGATAAAGGTAGGCCTAAATCTCCTAACTTTATGTTGGAGAGATTTAGAACCTATCCATACCCTATGTCTGACATAAGGTCTAGTGCCATATCTAGTACATTTATGGCTCTTGTACATGTGGAAGTACAAATACAGGATAACCAATAGAGGTCTTCCACAACTGAGATCACTTCTTCATTACCATTAGAAGCTAGGGAACCAATCACTTCATCCTCTCAATAGGGTAGAGTGAGTAAAAAGAAGAGAAAGAATGCACCCTTAACTACAATTTCTGAGAGTGGTGAGGAACAAACACAACTAGACTCTAACTTGGTCAGAAAGCCAAAGAAGACAAAGAAAGTTGAGTTGACCACTCAAGTAACCACCTCTTCATCTTCCCAAAAGGATGCAGTTGTAATAAAAAGAAATAAACAGACTCTAGAGACATCTTCTCAATAAGGTGTCTCTATTGAATCAAGCATTCTCCCAAATGCAATCTATAAAGAGTCTGCAGCCCAACTTGAGCACTCTCAAGTTGGTGATAGAAAAAATTTGGCTGGCATACACCAAGAGAGCGTATCACTTGAAACTTCCTCATTTACTTAGGGGGAATTGCCAACACTCAATTCTGATCTCACAAATCTCATTTCAAAAATTTATTCCGCTTATAATGAAAAACTTGAATCCTCATCTTAATTTTTTCCAAAATCAAGTGACATAGTTCAAGAAACTATGATCACCACCCATACACTACATTCAGTTGGTGAGAGGCTACATGCTGGGGTAGACCTTGATGACACTAACACAAACACAGGGGTTTCATCATTTTTAACTAAAGACCCTGTGCAAGATACTCTAGCACCTTCATATGCCCAACAATATTCACAGATTGACAGGTTTGAGGGTAGTACTCCTGAGGGATAGCTATCTAAATCCACTCCAATTCAATTGGAGGTTCTCTTGCAGGGACAACTCACCTCAAAACCCTGGCTGATATTGCACCGACAATTGAAGTTAGGTTTACAATTTCCAATGATCCAGCTATTGGGGAGGCAGGTATAGTACATTCGAGTGTCGGTTCTTTGCAAGAAAAACAAGGGTTTAAGACCATGGTACATGACAATAACCTGGTCAAATCCCCTACAATTCAAATGGAGGTTCCCATAATTGGTGAATAACACACTGTCACAACCATAGTTCCAACTATGAGTACAACTGTGCCTTCTGCCACAGGTGATGTTCCTACCTCCATACCCTCTACCTCAAACACATCTCACCAAACACCAAACCTAAATACTTCAAATCAACCATTCACTTTAAACACCCAACATCAACCTTCACACTTAATATCTCAATGGTCACATAATGCAGAGACTCAACCAAAAACAATAGATGATCTTCTAGTTGACCAATTTGCAGGACTGACAAATATTACCCAACAGCTACTCACCATAGACATGTCAAATCAGTAATATTAAACAATCGCGTTGTCTTACAAGGAAGAAGTTGAAGATCAACATACCAAGATAGCTAATGAAGCTGAGTATGATGGGAATGGTGATGCCTGGCTGTCTAAAGACTTCATATTACCATGGATGAGGCCTTGTCTAGATTCATGGAGGAATATATAACTATTTTAAGTAGCAATAGCAAGGCCCTCACTCCACAGGAGGTGTATGATGCTATTACAGAGGTCTACAAAGCATAGCTAAAGGCTTTCCACTTTATTGGTAAAGCATTGGAACAGACTCTGGGTAGACATCAAGAAAAGATCAGGAAGATGTATATGGATAAAATTTATACAGTTTTACAATCTCAGATTGAGATTAAGAACAAATTCAACAACTTTGAAGAAAAGATGACAAATTTCAGTTTGACTGGTGTAGAGACCAACACCAAGAATCTAAGGCAATCATTTATTGCCTTGCATGAGGTTATCCAACAGCAAATTACAAGCAACAATGATATAAAGGTCAAGTTGGAGCAACTTCACCAAGCAAGATATAAACCTTCAGCCTTATTGATGGAGAAAATCAAGAACTCAGTTCAAGCCACCTTTGGCACATCTCTCTTTCTTCTAGCTCACAATCCATACCATCCACATCCACAAATCGAGTCTCTGCAATAATAAGTCTCATCTCTTCAAGCTTTAAATTATTCTCTCTCTGCTCAAGTCAGTGCTCTCACTACTCTGGTTCAATCTCAACAACAAGACATTACGCCCTTGGTAGACTCCCATAAGCACCTCCAAATGCAAAACTCAGTTTCTTTGGGAGCTTTAAATTTACCTGCCAGAAACAACTCAACATGTAAAATCCCATATCCCTCCACCTTCAATCACTATCCCTGCTAACCAGACTAAGGGGAAGATGGTGATTAACCGTTATCCACAAGCCAAACCACTCAAGATAAACATGATGTTAGTAAAGACAGACTTCAGCTGGCTGCAGAAGGACCTTGCCTTGACAAGGAGTTCAATAAATTACTTACAACACTAAGAATTTCTCTAAATAACAACTACATCACATACAAAAGGGTTTTGGTTAAAACATAAACTTTCTGAGAGTCGTGCTAGTGAAAAATGTAAATTTTAGAGAAAAAACGACAATTGCCAATGTCAATGACCGTGGTGTAAACAGGTGTATGCAGGTGTCTCTCTCAAATTTTCAATCCAAGAGAGCATCTAAACTGGATGTCATCATTGAGAAAATCAACAGGGTGATTACAGAAGACACTCAACTACTTGGAGAGCTTAAAAATGCACAAATTGTTGCATTTCCTGAAGCCCATCTTCAACCAAGTAAGGGGTGGCCTACATCTGCTCTACAACCGGAAAATGCAAACATTTCATAATTCCCAAATATTGTGTTATGGGTAACTTGAGATTGATCATGACATTGGAAACTGAATTGAAGCATAAGAAGAACAAGAACATTGAAGATGTAGAGATGATTAAGATTTTAGATAAATATTTGAGAAATGCTGAAACCATGCTTCCCAAAACTCAAATCAACACTAGAGATGACTTGGATGATGATGAGCCAAAGAAAAATGAATAAAAATCTTTTGGCTCAAATCCAAGTCAGTCTAGGAAAACAGTTGGTAGTAAGGTGGTTGAGAAGAATAAAGAAAAGGAAGAAAAGAAGGGAAGAGATGATAACAAGAAATGAAAGAAGGATGGAGAGGAAGGAACAAAATAATAGAAAGTCCAGGAAATCCAAATCACTCTAACTCAAACCCTCAAACCTAGCCAATTAAACACTAAAAAAAACTCCAACCTCAAAGCCTAAGTACCATTACAAGCAAACTAATTCTTTGCTCAAAATACCAATCACAACCAGCCATGTCTCTTTAAAGAAAATTTTAAATCTACCTTCATTCAAGCCTTCAATCAAGATTCACTTCAAAACTGTTGGGAGAAAACCAAAGAAAATTCAAGCTAATGCTGGTGCTATCTAGAACTACTTTAATCAAGCTGATTTTCTACCTATAACTGGGAGCATAACAGATGATGACAATCACCAACAACTAGATGAGGAGATAGTCAAAGTTTGGGTTATTTCTCTGGGAAAAGTCAGAATCTACTAGTTGGACGACTCCTTCATTTTGCTAAAAAGAGAAGTAATGGAAACATTTTCAATCATAGAATTGAAGAGAGTGATAAGTTTGATGAAGGACAAAGATTCTAGCACAAGAATGTGAAAGGATGTGATGTTTGAGAGGTTGAGAGAAAGGGATGAAAGGTCTGGTAGGATAAAGGCTGAGAGGGAAGAAAGAGAAAGGCAATATGCCAAAGAGCTTGAGATGTTTGAACAAAAATCTAATGAACTCAAGGCAAGGGGGTTGAGTATAATTTTAAAAGATGGAAATTTTATGAACATTCAAGTTGGTACATTTTTATGATTCAGGGTTAATTATGTCAACAATTACTCATTGGATGAATGTCTCTAACTGGTGAAAGCCTTAAGAGGGACATAAATTATTGAAGAACTTCAAGTGCTAGTAAATCTTAAGGACCTCATTAGGAAAGAACCTGGTTATGAAAAATTCACCTGATGTCTATAATTTTGAACTAATGTAATTAATTAATGTATAAAAAGTGTATTTGTCAATCTGCCAATTTATTGTATTTGATTTTAGCTTGGGGTTAGTCTTGTTATCAGGCATGAATTTGTGATTGTTAGGACATTTCAGTCTCTGTATTTAACTTATAATTCTTAGAAGTTATGAGAAATTATAAGTCATGTTGACTACTAGTGGATATGCAAATAAGAGGGCTAATTGTAAATATTTCATGCCTTGTAATTTTGTATAAATGAAGTAGTATCAACTGATAGATTAAAGGCCTTCCACGGATGAGAAACAAAGCTTCAACGGATGTCTCTAAAGCTTTAACGGATAACATCCATCAACGGATGAGTGCATCAACGGATAAAGCTCCAACTGTTAAAGCATCAACGGATCTCACCAAAACATCAATGGATAAAGCCATCAACGGATGAAAGCTTCAACGGATGCTCAGTTCCATAGCAGTTGATAGTGACAATTCATAAGCTGACAGAGGCACATGGGTTGACAAAGACAATTGGAATGTGGTAGCCTCTTGGAGGAATCAAGAAAAAGCAGCATTTCCATTCTGATGCAAACAAGGAAGTATTCAAAGATTCATAGATTATCTTAGATTGCATTGGATAGAGAAATGGAGAAGAAACATGTGAAGAACTATTTTATGATTGTATTTTTATCTTTGTCTTCACTTGAAAACTTGGTGTTATATAAACCAAGTTGCAGCTAGTAATTAGATGTGAATTTTCTAGAGCTGTTTAGAAAAACATAGAGAGAAAATCATCTAGTTTGTACTAGGAAGCAGCTGTGAACAATTCTTTGTATCACAGATTTTCGGAAATACACATCTCTGGTGGAACAACAAATCCACCAGAAAAGTTTTTAAAGCCTCTGTGTTCTTTATATTTGTGTCTTGAATATACATCTGTCTGCACCTGCTCAAAGCAATTCACACACATCTGTTCATCAAACACTCAGCTTTTGAAACTGCTCAAAACTTGAAAAAGTTTTGAGATTTACATTCAAACCCCCTTCTGTAAATCTCATTGTTAGTTCCTTGGGAATAACAATTGGTATCAGAGCAAGCTCTTGACATACAAAGAGTTTAAAGATCTATTCTACTAACATCATGAGTAAGAAGGATATTGGAGTGAAGATTCCAATCCTGGAAAGAGATAATTATCATCACTGGAAAGTGAAGATGCATCTACATCTTCTCTCTCAAGATGAAAGCTATATAAACTACATTGAGAATGGTCCTCACATCCCTCACAAAGTGGCCACAGCTGCCACTGCCACAGTTGTTGTTGGACAGTCTATTCCCAAGCCAAAAGCAGAAAGGACTGATGAAGATATTGAAGAGGTTCACAAGGACAAGAAAGCCATGAACATTCTGATTAATGGCCTAGACAAAGATATGTTTGATAATGTCATTAACAGCCAAACTGCTAAGGAAATTTGGGATACTGTACAACTTATTTGTGAAGGTACTGAACAAGTTAGAGAAAACAAAATGCAGCTTCTCATTCAACAATATGAATATTTTCATTCTGAAGACGGAGAATCATTAAATGATACCTTCAATAGATTTTAGAAACTATTGAATGGATTGAAGCTGTATGGCAGAGTGTACCAAGTTAAGGATTCCAACTTAAAATTTCTGAGGTCTCTACCAAAGGAATGGAAGCATATGACTATTTTACTAAGGAATTCTCAAGATTATATGGACTTCACACTTGAAAGATTATATGGAATTTTGAAGACCTATGAACTTGAGATGGAGCAAGATGAGTTGTTGGAGAAGGGAAAGAGAAAAGGTGGATCAGTTGCACTTGTAGCTGAAAATGAGAGAACTGAAGCCAGGAATGAAGAAAAGATAATGCCAAGTCTCAAAATTGGCACAAGCAAATCAGAATCAAGCAAGGGAAAGGAGCAAGCAGCTTAGGTTGAAGATAATTCCAGTCAAGATGACTCTGATGATGTTGATGAACATCTGGCTTTTCTGTCCAAAAGGTTTGCAAAGATGAAATTCAAGAAAAACACTAGAGCCACTAAGCCAAACAAGAACATGGTGGACAAGTCTAAGTTCAAGTGTTATAACTGTGGCACAAGTGGACACTTTGCAAGTGAGTACAGAAAGCCAACTTCTGAAAAGAAAAAAATTGCGCAAGTGGATTACAAAAAGAAAAATTTCGAATTGCTCAAACAAAAGGAAAGGGCTTTTCTGACTCAGGAAAATGACTGGGCAGCTGATGGAGCCAATAAAGATGGTGATATGGAGTATGTCAACTTAGCCCTGATGGCTAATTCTGAAGAAAATGAAACTAGTTCATCAAGCAACCAGGTAATCACTACTGACCTCTCTCAGCTTTCTAAAAATGAATGTAATGAAGCTATAAATGATATGTCCAACGAAATATATCATTTACGTGTTTTACTTAAATTACTGGCTAAAGAGAACATGAGAATTAAAGAGAATAATCTGTTTTTAAGTGATAGGAATGATGTGTTAGAGGGTAAGGTAATTGAGCTTGAAAAGATTAAAATCAAATGCTTATCTGTTGAGAGTGAACTAGAAGAGTCTGTTAAGAAAGTAGAAATTCTTTCTAAACAACTAGAATGTGAACAAGAGGTAATCAAGGCCTGGAAAACATCTAGGGATGTGAGTGCTCAAATTGTCAAGGTTCAAGGAATTGAATCACTCTGTGAGAATGCCTGGAAGAAAAACAAAAAGGAAATGGAATTAACTGATGGACTGTCAACGGATGTGGAATCAACGGATGATGAGAGTAATCCATTGAAGGAAGAAAAGGAGCATCCGTTGAAGGCTAATCAGTTGAAACAGGCAAATGACTCTAAAAAGGATAATTTGAAAAATCTCAGTAATAAGTTTGGTTCAACTTCTAAAAATTTTGTCAAAGGAGAATCTAGCACATCCAAAGATGCCAGTAAGGTGAATATAGGACACATGACTTTGGATCAGTTGAAAAATAGGCTTAAGTTGGTTGAGGATAAAAAGGAAACTAAAAGAAAATCTAATAGAAATGAGAAGGTAGGGATTAATAAACACAACAACTACACACCTGATAAGTATGCTCCTAGAAAAAGTTGTGTACATTGTAGTAGTGTTAATCATCTATTTGCTAACTGCAAATCTGTTAAAAATGCTCCCATGCCTTTAACTCCTTCCATGCCTAACATGTCTATGTCACCACTGCATGCTATGTCTGTTATGTCTCAACAGAATCCACATACATATTTTGTAAACATGCCATATGTTAATAATCCTTATTTTGCTGCATTTAGTATGCCTCAAATGCCATACAACATGCCTATGTGGAATAATATGTTTGCACAATCTATGCCTTATCACATTCAACCAAATGTGCTAAATGATTCTGTGATTAACCCTACACTTCAACCAACTACATCTGAGACCAAGGTTGACTCAAAGTTACCTAAGTCAAAAGGTGCAGGAAGTGTGAAGTCTAGGAAAAAGACTAACAAGGCTGGACCCAAGGAAACTTGGGTACCAAAATCAACTTGATTTGATTTTGTTGTGTGCAGGGAAAAAGAAGGAATCTATGGTACTTGGACAGTGGTTGTTCAAGGCACATGACAGGAGATTTCACCCTGCTCACAGAGTTCAAGGAGAGAGCTGGCCCTAGTATAACCTTTGGAGATGACAACAAAGGGTTCACTATGGGATATGGCTTGATTTCAAAGGAAAATGTCATCATTGATGAAGTTGCATTAGTTGATGGTCTCAAACACAATCTATTGAGCATCAGTCAACTATGTGACAGAGGGAATACTGTTTCCTTCAATTCTGAAGCTTGTGTTGTTACCAGTAAGAAGGAAAACAAAGTGGTTTTAACTGGACTTAGAAAAGGGAATGTGTACTTGGCTGACTTCAACTCTACAGATGCAGAATCAATCACTTGTCTTTTCAGCAAAGCAAGTCAAGATGAAAGTTGGCTATGGCACAAGAAGCTGTCCCATTTGAATTTCAAGACAATGAATGATCTGGTCAAAAAGGACTTAGTTAGAGGAATGCCTCTAGTGGAATTCTCAAGGGATGGACTGTGTGATGCTTGTCAGAAAGGAAAGCAAAAGAGAGCATCATCCAGTAAGAAGCTTGAATCAGCAATTGATGAACCATTACAACTGCTACACATAGATCTTTTTGGACCAGTCAATGTATTGTCAATTTCAAGAAAAAGATATTGCCTAGTGATTGTAGATGATTTCTCAAAGTTTTCATGGACCTATTTTCTTGAATCAAAGAATGAAGCTAGTGAAATCATTATTAATCATATCAAGCAAGTCAACAACCATCCAGATTTCAAAGTAAGGAATATCAGGAGTGACAATGGAACTGAGTTCAGGAATTCTACCATGAGGTTGTTCTGTGAAGAAAATGGGATCATGCATGAGTTCTTAGCTCCAAGGACTCCACAACAAAATGGTGTGGTGGAAAGGAAGAACAGATCACTAATTGAAGCTGCAAGAACAATGCTTGAAGAGTCAAAACTCCCAACATATTTTTGGGCTGAGGCTGTTAACTATGCATGTTACACTCAGAATATTTCTCTAATCAATCAGGCAAAAGGCATGACTCCCTATCAATTATTCAAGAGAAGAAAACCAACCTTAAACTTCCTTCATGTCTTTGGTTGGAAATGCTACATTCTAAGGAACCAACCTGATCACAAAGGCAAGTTTGATGCAAAGGCGGATGAAGGGATATTTGTTGGTTATTCTGCTGGAAAATCATATAGGGTCTACAATCTAAGAACCAACATTGTTATGGAATCTGTGCATGTTGCGTTTGATGATAAAAAGATTGATGGACTAATAGATGAGGGACATCATGAAGGACTCAAATTTGACAACATTGAGATATATTGTGATGATAGTGAAGATGAGAATGATGGAGAAGACACTTCAAAAAGGATTCAAAATTTGCCTTTGGATAATGCACAAAATGCTGCATCAGTTGAAAGTCATAACTCAGCATCCGTTGATAGAAGTAATGCAGCATCCGTTGAAAGACAAAGTGCATCATCCGTTGAAGTACATAATGAAACATCCGTTGATCATAGTTCATCAATGGATAATCAATTTACATCATCAGTTGATAGAACTCTCAGTTCCTTGCAAAGGACCAATAACTCAGGGGGAGTTTCAACCAATCAACACTCCATCTCACATCATGACAACACTGAGGCCACCTCATCTAGAGCTAATCTACCACCTCAAAGGAAATGGACCAAGAATCATCCCTTTGAACTAATCATTGGTGATGCAACATCTAAGGTGCAAACTAGAAGGGCTACTCAAGATGAATGTCTATACAGTAGTTTTCTATCACAGGAGGAACCTAAGAGAGTGGAAGAAGCTCTATTGGATCCATAATGGATTTTAGCAATGCAAGAGGAGCTAAACCAATTTGAGAGGAACAAAGTATGGAAGCCGGTACCCAAGCCAAATAACAAGAGTTCTATTGACACAAAATGGGTATTTAGAAACAACATGGATAAAAATGGCATTGTCATAAGAAATAAAGCTAGATTGGTTGCCAAGGGCTACTCTCAACAAGAGGGAATAGATTTTGATGAGACATTTGCTCATGTTGCAAGACTTAAAGCCATCAGAATTTTTCTAGCCTATGCAGCCCATGCCAATTTCAAAGTCTATCAAATGGATGTCAAGAGTGCATTTCTGAATGGAGAATTGGAGGAAGAAGTCTATGTGAGCCAACCTCCAGGGTTTGAAGATCCAAATTTTCCAGACCATGTGTATTATCTGTTGAAAGCACTCTATGGACTAAAGCAAGCACCTAGAGCCTGGTATGAGACTTTGTCAAAATTTCTCCTAGATAATTACTTCACAAAAGGTACTGTTGACGAAACTCTTTTCTTTAGAAATGTTAATGGCTCTACAATACTTGTTCAAATTTATGTAGATGATATTATATTTGATTCTACAGATGGTAAACTTTGTAAAAAGTTTGCTAAGTTAATGCAAAGAAATATGAAATGGGCATGATGGGGGAGCTAACTTATTTTCTGGGTTTACAAGTTAAACAAGTTAGTGGTGGAATTTTCATTAGTCAAACTAAATATATTTATGATCTTTTAAAGAAGTTTGACTTAATGGAATGTTCATCTGCAAAAACTCACATGGCCACTGCCACTAAGCTTGAATTAAACAAGGCTGAAAAGTCTGTTGACATTACAAGCTATAGAGGCATGGTTGGTTCACTTCTATATTTAACTTCCAGTAGACCTGATATAATGTTTTCTACATGTCTTTGTGCTAGATTTCAAGCTGATCCTAGAGAATCTTACTTAGTTGCTATTAAAAGAATTTTTAGATATCTCAAAGGGACTCCAAATCTAGGAATTTGGTACCCTAGAGAGTCTGGTTTTGATCTAATTGGCTACTCAGATGCAGATTATGCAGGTTGCAAAATAGACAGGAAAAGTACAACTGACACCTGTCAATTTCTAGGAAATAAGCTTGTTTCATGGTTCAGCAAGAAGCAAAATTTTGTTTCTGCATCAACAGCTGAGGCTGAGTACATTGCTGCTGGTAGTTGCTGTGCACAGATATTATGGATGAGAAATCAACTATTTGACTATGGGCTGAATGTTGACAAAATTCCAATATTTAGTGCAACACAAGTGCCATTGCCATTACTGAAAATCTAGTGCAGCATTCAAGAACCAAGTACATTGACATCAAGTACCACTTCATAAGGGAACATGTGATGAATGGTACAGTGGAACTTCATTTTATTCCAAGTGAAAACAAATTGCAGACATATTTACCAAGCCACTTGATGAATCAACATTCACAAGATTGGTAAGTGAGCTAGGTATGCTTAATTATTCCTAAATTCATGTCCTAATTGTAATTTGTTTTGTAGCCTGAAATGAATTTGTTGCAAGAACAAAGTTGACTTTAAGTAAAGTTTATTCTATCAATGGATATTCCCTATCCATTTAAAGTCAAAATTGTTTTATCAACGGATGTCCATTATCCGTTGAAAGACAAATACATTTCTGGTAATTTTATCCTTCAACGGATAAAACTGTGTTAATCTTCAACGGGTAACTGTTTACCTCATCCGTTGAAGTGTCACATCAGTCGTTTTGAGTGAGTCACAACTGTTGATTCTATTTTCTTAATCGTTGATACATATATATATATAGTTGTATCTATTTGTATTAAAGGCAGTTTTTAGAATACATACAGTTTTTCTTTTATTCTCAAACGGCTGTAATTCACTTAAAAAATATTGTTTAATCATCCTTTTTATGTTTTAATTTGAGAAAGTATAAAAGCCCCTTTGAATTCTTATTTTTACTTTACGCTTTCTTGCAATTTTCAAAAGCTTTTACTCTCTTTCTCTCCCAAAACTCTCAACTTTTCTCTGCAACTTCTACCCACAACAATGGCACCAGTAGTAAACATAATGTCCCAATCTGGGTTTCTCTATGAGAAAAACAATTTTGTAGCTTTGGTGGAAAAGAATGAAGCCCACTCAGATTATCACAAGATGATGGATTTCATCAAAAACTGCAAACTGAGCTATGCAATGCTGGAAGCCCCAATGATTTACTGTGAGGTAGTTGAGGAGATTTGGAAAATTGCTGAGTTCAAACCCACTGATTTGACCATCTCCTTCTCTCTCAAAGGTAAGGATTACTGTATTAACTGTGATGATATACAGTCCTATTTTAAATTACCTGAAAACAATGCCATGACACCACACACTGATAATGATGTATCTAGCATGTTAGATTCCATAGGCTATTCCCTTGATTCTACTAGTTTAGGCAGTATTAAGAGAAAAGGCATTAGGAAATAATGGAGTTTTCTCAGTGATGCCTTTATCAAGGTTTTCTCTGGGAAAATTAGTAATTTTGATGCAATAACTTCATCTCTTGTTAATATGCTCTATATGTTGGTTTCTGATAGGTACTATAATTTTAGCAACTATGTTATGCTAGAATTAGGTACTAGGTTAGGTAACAAGGCTAATAGAACTCATAACATCTATTATGCTAGAATCTTTATGTTATTGGCTAACCATGTTGCTGAAGATTTGGTCATAAATAATGAGAGTAATGAACTCAAATGTTGGGCACACGAGAAGAGGGTCCTTGCAGACCTTTTAAGAATTAACCTCAACAGTCAGGTGCCATTGGTATACTTACCAATCATGAATGCACCTCAGGTAAGTGAGGTAAATACTTCTTCAACTCCTACTACTTCCAACCCCATAATTTCTTTGTCTTCAAGTGTGGCCATGGAATCTGTGTTAATGCCCCCAACAGATTCCTACCAAGGCCACCAAACCTAAAGTTTCAAAATCCAAGTCAAAGAAAGCCACCTCTGTTGTCACTCAAAAGACAACAGTTGTAACAACTACCATAAACCCTGAGGGGAGTGAACAGGGTGTTAGTGGTGAGGGGAGGGGTGAACATCAAGAAAACCCCCAGAATAAGGTAGGAGAGGTGAGTGGTATCCAAGCTTGCCAAGCCACAGTTTCTCAAAAGACTGTGGTGGTTGAAAAGGATTCAAACTCATCCCTAGTTGCATCCTCCCAAAAGGATGCAACTACTGAAAATAGTCCCCAACCAGGGATATAGAACAAAAGAGGGAGGGACACTGAAGCCACACACTCACCTGTAAAAGCCTTCACAAGAAGAAAGAAGGTCAAAACCCCAGTTTCAACACAGGGTGCACACACTACACAGATACAACCACCTGTATTTATGCCTTCACAAATTCAGCTTGATGTGACTCCAACAAATATGGAGTCACAGCCCCATTCTCTCAAAATTGACACACACCAACCACCAAATTCTCCATCACCATCTCTGGATGTAGACATGATTTTCACATCAATTCCTGATCCTCCCTCTTTATAACTCAGGGAGGAGCCCCGGTCAAATACTGGTGATCATCATCTTTTAGATGATTTGTTGGATCATCAGCCAATTCTTTCAGACTTAGTTGAAGAATCTGTGTCACCTAAATTAAAATAATCCACACAGATTCAACAATTATGTCACTTTCAATTTCTACTTCTTTTCCTTCTTCAATGGATATCCCTCATCCGTTGACAAGTAGTTGTTCTTCAACGGATAAGCTTAACAGCAGTTATCCGTTGATACCATCAGTTTCCACCTCAACGGATATTCCTTATTCGTTGATAGTCTCTACACAAACAACTGAATTAACTCTAAGTGTAGAAGACATGGTTACTGTACAATCACTTCTAGGGTTGAGGGAAGGGAGTGAAAACTTGAGTGAGAGGCTGGGTTGCTCCCAGGCAAAAGGAGAGCTTGAGAGTCTAAATATGCATGCTATTTCTTCCAGCATGGCAAAAGAAAGTGAGAGGAGTACCACCTTAGTAGGTGAAGGTGAGGGTGTGAGGAGTGTGAGCCAGGGGGAGCCCCTGATGCAAGAAAAGAGAGAAATTGAGAGAAAAGCAGGTACATGAGGTATAAGGGTGGATCCAGCCATTGCTAGTGAGTGAATGATTGTGGATGATGCTGACAAGGAAAGACAATTTCAGCAACATTACAGAGCTGAAATTGATAACATTTCCTTGGATGCTGACACTTTTACTCATCATGTGTCAGCCTATCAACTGTTGGCTACTCAGGGAAAGGAGGAGGTGAAAAGACTTTAAACCTAGTACATACTTCAGAATCTCTATAAAAGGATAAAACTGTTGTCAATATGATGCCTTCTACAGCTGGTGAGCCATCTGAAGAATTTGGAGTAAATTCTAATGATGATGACTCTGATTCTTTTGATGGAAGCATGAACTTAGGGGGAGATGAAGGCCCAAGTTCTATTCCAGAGTTACCTGAATGGGCATTGATAAAGGAGTTTACACCAGGGCATTTTCATGTATCCTTAGTCAAATAAGTTATGGCTATCCAAAAGGTAATTCAGGAAACTTCAAATGCTGGTACCAAGGCCATTCTTCAAGCCCACTTAGATTCTCTACATCTCATGAAGCTACAAAAATTAAGACAGAATCTAAGTGTGGATGAACTCAAGAAGGATATAGCTGACTTGAAGTCCTACAATATTGAGAAGCTGGATTCAATCATGCCCTTTGGTACCATGCAGGAACTATTACTGAGACTGAGAAGAGAATCTGATGCTGAAAAGAAGATGGCCAAATTGGAGGAAAGAGTTCAAATTATTGAAAACTCTATGGTCACCATTCTTCACAATCAACAGTCTCAGACTAGTCTTCTAGTGCAACTGGCTAAAGCACATGGCTTGACCCCTCTCCTTGATGATAACAAAAAGGGGGAGAATAAAGGGGAAGGGGAGCCATCTACACACATTCAAATATCCAAAGTGCTAGTTCCTGCCATCACTACTTCTCCAACACTTCAAATCAAAGGAAAGCTTGATGGAATTGATCTAATCCAGCTAGCAGCAGCTGAGATGAAGGTGAAAGAGCAAAGGAGAAGAATTGATGAAAGGATGCAACAGGTGTTTGACTCTACAACTATAAAATCCTTATCTGTGAAATCTAGCACAAAAGTTGAGCCAATCATTATGGAGCACAAGCCAGTAAGGAGGAATAAGGTTAGAGAAACTTCTTTAAGGAACCTGAAGCCCATGGTACTCAAGCCAACCACTAGAATCAACAAGGACTCTACAAAGAACCCTCTAAGATTTGTCAACTAAAAGAAGTGGATTTTCCTCTTCCAA
Source organism: Apium graveolens (assembly GCF_009905375.1). NCBI lineage: Eukaryota > Viridiplantae > Streptophyta > Magnoliopsida > Apiales > Apiaceae > Apium > Apium graveolens. Next base: position 275,103,345 of record NC_133650.1, on the reverse strand, counting down.
AGCCTGATGAAGACAAAGTTTTGGGTGGTAACATCATAAAGCACAAAGAGACCAAGGATGTAGTGGAAAGAATGAATATGGCTATCATCTATAGAGAGGGAAAGAGTATCTGTGTGATGCAAGGATATCCCAAATTCTCAATAGCCAAGAGGGAAGAAACCATGAGGTTAAAGGAAGAAGCTAAAAAGCTGAAGGCTAACAAAAGAGCACAAGCAAAGCTTGAAAAACAGCTAAAGTCAAGTCAAACTGAAGAAAAGAAGAAGATTGAAGATAAGAGTGAAGAAGATAAGACTGAAAGCATAAATGTGGATATGGGAAATATGGTTGGTGAAAGTGTGGAGGAAAAAAGTAAGGAAAGAAAGGAATGGCAGAAAGGGAACAGAAAGAAGGCCAATGCAAAAAGGAAGAGTGGAGATGACACTGAGGAAACCCAATCAAAATCTAAACCACTACCTTCTATTCCTGAACCTGTTGTGGTTGATCCCACTATAAATATCCATGGTGAAACAATCATCCCTACCTTCTTAACTATTTCTCCACCACCAAAGAAACTGAAAAGAAAATCCAAATCAACACCTCCTCTAACCTCAAGTAAATTCACTCAGAAACATAAACCTAAGCCTAAGCCACAAGCCTCAAAGGATGATTATGTTCACATTTGTGACATAAAAGAATATACATATATTGAACTCTACCTGGATGAGCTGGAGGAAGTAAGGGGAATAAATGCCTATGGACAGCTACCAGAAAGGTTAATGTTCAAGTATAAAGGAAGTGTGGAAAGGACTTGGCCTCTTCAAAGAATTCTAAGTGAGGGCTATTTTACCTTGATTAGAGTCTACTCAGCTATCAAAAGGGATACTGGCTTTACCAGGACTGCCAAAACTGAGATTCTCAACAAGATTGCCCGCATAAGGAAGAATTGGTGGGAGTCAAATTCGTTGCCTAGAACATTACTCATCCCTGAGCATGGAATTACAATTCATAAATCACCTCATTGGTTGATGGATTTCAGAGACAATAAAGGAGTCAGAAGATTTTTCAGACTTGAAGACCAACTTAAAATTGCCAGTAATGAAACTCTCAAGGACATGCAATCTAAGTTGGATATCAGTGAAGAAGATGAAGCTGAATTCTACAGACAACTCCAACTCCAAGTAGAGGAAAATGACAGGAGGCTAGGGAAGAAAACAAGGGAACAAAGGAAAAGAAAATGATTTGCTCAGACTAAAGGAGCACCCTTGGAAACAATGTAAATCTTCAATTCTATCTCAGTACATACATTTTTGCAGCACTTTTGAATTTCTACTTGGTTTCAACTCAAATATTTGTTAAGTATTTTGTTATCATCAAGTTAACCCTGAATTTATGCCTATAATTCTAGTAGACATAAATAGGGGGAGATTGTTAGAAATATATGTATTAGTTTGATGATAAGTTAAACAAAACACTTAAGTAGAAATCTAGTGTTTGTAGCCTCAACAGATAAGACCACTTTGGCTATCCATTGATGGAGTAGCTTTACTTAGAAATAAGTTTAGTATTGTAGCACATTTCAGTCTCTGTATTTAAGTTATAATTCTTAGAAGTTATGGGAAATTATAAGTCATGTTGACTACTAGTGGATATGCAAATAGGAGGGCTAATTATAAATATTTCATGTCTTGTAATTTTGTATAAATGAAGTATTATCAATGGATAGATTAAAGGCCTTCAACGGATGAGAAATAAAGCTTCAACGGATGTCTCTAAAGCTTCAACGGATAACATCCATCAACGAATGAGTGCATCAACGGATAAAGCTTCAACTGTTAAAGCATCAACGGATGTCACTAAAGAATCAACGGATAAAGCCATCAATGGATAAAAGCTTCAACGGATACTCAGTTCCATAGCAGTTGATAGTGACAATTCATAAGCTGATAGAGGCACATGGGTTGACAGAGATAATTGGAATGTGGTAGCCTCTTGGAGGAATCAAGAAAAAGTAGCATTTCCATTCTGGTGCAAACAAGTAAGTATTCAAAGATTCACAGATTATCTTAGATTGCATTGGATAGAGAAATGGAGAAGAAACATGTGAAGAACTATTTTATGATTGTATATTTATCTTTGTCTTCACTTGAAAACTTGGTGATATATAAACCAAGTTGCAGCTAGTAATTAGATGTGAATTTTCCAGAGCTGTTTAGAAAAACATAGAGAGAAAATCATCTAGTTTGTACTAGGAAGCAGCTGTGAACAATTCTTTGTATCACAGATTTTAATGAAATACACATCTCTGGTGGAACAACAAATCCACCATAAAAGTTTTTAAAGCCTTTGTGTTCTTTACATTTGTGTCTTGAATATACATATGTCTGCACCTGCTCAAAGCAATTCACACACATCTGTTCATCATACACTCAGCTTTTGAAACTGCTCAAAACTTGAAAAAGTTTTGAGATTTACATTCAACCCCCCTTCTGTAAATCTCATTGTTAGTTCCTTGGGAATAACAGTGATAAGCAATCTTCTCACATATTGGGGGATATTTTTGTGCAAGACATGCTTGTATAATAACAAGACTAAGTCATATTGATAGCCCTATGATTAAGTTATATGATAATCCATATTTGTATTCTGTAATTGTATTTCTTGAGTCTGTAAAATGTTTAGTAGATTAGACTGAGGGATTTTTCTGTGAACAGTTTCAAGCTAAGGAATAAACTCTGGAAGAAGATCAAGTCATGATCACGCCTCAGAGAAAAGATGTAGAAGTTTGGAGTTGAATAATGTTGTTTTATGAAAAATATTCTAAGTGAAGATATCGACATGTCATAGATCAAGGTATATCGAGAAGTCATTCAAGAACTCCAAAATGACTTATAGAGAACTCCAAAATGACTTATAGAGAATTCCAAAATGATTTATAGATAAGTCTCAGAGATATCGACAAGTCAAATGCATGTAGAGATCTTAAAGATATCGACAAGTCAAATGCATGTAGAGATCTTAGAGATATCGACAAGTCAAATAAGATATAGAGAACTGGAGATTATATAGAGAACTGGAGATATCGACAAGACAATTTTACATGTAGAGATCTCAGAGATATAGACAAGTTAAAGTCTTCATGTAGAGAACTCAAGATGTCTACAAGTTAAATTCTTCATGTAGAGAACTCGAGATGTCGACAAGTCAAAAGCTTATAAAGAGAACTAAAAGATATTGATAAGTCATTTACATATGTTAAGAACTAGAGACCTCGATAAGTCATTTCACATATACAGAACTGGAGACCTCGACAAGTTTAAATATACCTATACAGAACTCAAGATATCAATAAGTCATTATACCTATCGATATGTCACTTCCCTATAGAACAAAATGAGATCTCAACATACTATCTCAAATTCAGAATTTAGACAAGTTCAAGATTCAAGATTATCAGTCAACAAACAATTCATTCACTAGATTGGAAAGTTTACAAAAGCAACTTGAAGAATACAAGATCAAGGGCCAAGATTAACTGGGCAAAGGGTGGTCACATACCTGCAAGATTCTGCACAGATTTGCTAACACCAGAAATGGAAATAGACAAGGTTTCTTTAGGAATTGGTTTAGTATATTTTAGTGCAAGTTTTATAAACCCATGTTGCTAGTCTATAAATGTAATATACGTGAAATTTAATAATAATAATAATAATAATAATAATAATAATAATAATAATAAGATATGGGTTAAATTTAAATAAGTGATTTATTATATTTGCTAATTAGAAAAGAAATAGAATTTGTAATTGATTATTAAATTCTAATTCTAAAAATAATAAAATACTTAGAGCATCTATATAAGCACATATCTAGCCAATCTGGGGACAAATAATAACGAAACCCTAGAGCAGGACTAGGAAGAGGAATTCAAAGAAAAAGGAAAAATCAGAGTCGTCAATTTGATAAGGTAATACACGAGTTAGGCTTCCAAGTGTTCGACCAGGTAATTGCATACATGTGTTATTAGCTAACTATTATAGTTGCTTGAATCTCAAATTTATTGTTTACTATTTAATTATTTGTTAGCAAGCCATCAAGTAATTATGTGGTAAGTTCATGTTAGTTAATTATGGTGTGTCAAGACATTGAAATTACATAGGATCATATCATATTAGTGCAAGTCATATTATAATCTTATTAATCTAGCAAGTAGAATGTGTTTACGCAGAAATGTCAAAAAAATTGTTTTCTAATGGTTGAGGTGAATATCTTAAGTTTAATTAGTTGTTAATCTGTCGTTAATAATATTAATAGTATACATATTTCTTAGTTTTATAATTAACTGTTGCATGACTAGGTGCCAACATCATGTTAGTTTAATTGATTAATTAGTAGGCCCACTTGATATTTTGGTGCATCTGTTGTGTTTTTATACGAGAGGATATGGTTCCGATGTGTGTGGTTGTAGTGTCTTGTAGTGCCAGAATCAGTAGTACAGTCGATCCTTAGAGTCATATAATTTTAGATTAATATAAATATTGTTTTTGAATAAATTACTAACTAATTTAAGAATCAACAAAATATTAATTATAAATTATAATTTTGTATTTAGATCGCGGGCCGGGAATTTAGCGACTCAACTACAGATTTTGTTATTATTTTAGTTGCGATATTCGAGGTACGGGTCTGTCACTTTTTTTTATTAAGCACTACTCCTCGTACCCATTATATTTATTTGATTCGTTCCGTTCTACTTTCTTGTTGTGCAAGACATGCCAGTATCATAACAAGACTAAGTCATATTGATAACCCTAAGATTAGTTGTATTGTAACCTTAATCTATAATTTATACTTGTAACACTTAATGTCTGTAAAATGTAAATAGAGCAGACTGGAGCATTTTTCCCTAAACAGTGTCAAGCCTAAGAATTCTATCTGGAAGAATATCAAGAAGGTCATGCCTCAGAAGAATTATGAAGAAGCTTAGAGTTGAATAATTCTGTTTGGTGAAAAATATTCTAAGTCAAGATCTCTACAAGTCACATAATTAGTGTTATAGAGAAGTCATTCGAGAACTCAGAAAGACCTATCGAGAACTCAGGAATTGTCTATCGAGAACTTAGGAAATGCTATTGGAGATATCGATAAGTCAGATACCCATTCGAGAACTCAGAGATATCGACAAGTATACATTCATTAGAGAACTCTGAGTTATCGATAAGCCAAAGTCCATTAGAGAACTCTGAGTTATCGATAAACCAAAATTCACTAGAGAACTCAGAGTTGTCGATAAGTCAAGTCAACAATGAAGTTTTAGAGATATCGACAAGCCAACATGCCTATCGAGATGTCGAGTTCTCTACAACTCAATTGGAGATCTCGAAGTGAAGAAATTTCTCTAAGTACAGAATTGCAGAACAGTTCAATATCCAAGGTTGCAAATCAACAAACAATTTACACAGCTGGATTGACGAGTCTATAAAAAGTAGCTTGAGAGATGTGCAAGATTAATGGTGAAGATTAACTGACAAATGAGGATCAACCAATACACAGTGGATGAAGATATGCTAATCTAGAAATGGAAATCTCACTTTTCCTTTAAATAGAAGTGATTAGTGACAGGTTAGAAAAGTGATTAGCACTTCTTATTGTTCACTGTGTAAACCAAAGTTAACTATCATATAAAGTTAACTGAGGTCCTTTGTTTAAGATAGGACTGAACATATTAGAAATTGTATTCTCTCTTTTTTCTAGAAGCTAAGTTCTAAACCAAGAACTTAGAGATTTTGTAGCAAAACACTGCTTGATTTTTAATATAAAATTAAGTGAGTTTTGAAGATCTTTGTTATACATATTTGCATTGTTATTTATGTTTAACATCTATTATACAAAATCATTGATAACAACCAACTGCTAAACCCAAAGTCGATCAAAAAGTAAACATTTAAGCCAAAACACATTCACCCCCCCCCCCTCTGTGTTGTATTCATATCTAACAAGTGGTATCAGAGCAAAATCTGAAAGTAAACAGATTAGATCTTGGAAAAATGAATACACATAAAATCAGTAGTATCAAGATTCCTCCCTTTGATAAGGCCAACTACACTTTATGGAAAAAGAAAATGTTATTGTTTATAAGAATGGCCAATCACCTTTACATTCAGATCCTCAAGAATGGGCCCTTCACTCCTATGGTTAGAGTTGAGGAAACCACAGATGGAGACATGGTTATTCCAGCTCATTATGCTCCCAAGGATGCCTCTGAGTATACTGAAACTGAAAGAGAGAAAGTTTCCCTAGACAAAGCTTTGCAACTGATACTAATTGAGTCACTTGTCAACTATGACACTGCTAAACAGATCTGGGAAAAGATTGAGATACTCTGTGAAGGAACTGAGGAGGTTAGGTCAAATCAAAGAAGGATATTGATTTCTCAGTATGAGGGTTTTATGGTTAAACCAAAGGAAGGTATTACTGATGTGTTTGAAAGGTTTAATAAGCTGATAAATGACTTGTAGCTTCATGATAAATTTTATGATGTTGAAGAAGTGAATTTGAAGTTCTTGCTTACTCTCCCTGATCATTTGGAACAAAAGATCTCTGCAATCAGAGAAGGAAGGGATTTGAGTAGAATCACACTGGAAGTGCTCTATGTGGTTCTGAAAACTTATGAACTTGAAATAATTCAAAAGAAATCATTAAGGGCAGGTCAAGGATATGTAATGGATGGCTCAAGTGCACTGATTGTGAATGATGGCCAGACCTCTAATGATGAGCAAAGATCCCAAACTCCAGTAATTTTTACAAGTGAGAAAAGAGTCAATGACACTAAAGAGCAAGTCATACTGGAATTGGATGAAGAAGATGAGTTCTACACTCTTGATGAGCTTGATGAGCTAGACAAATCAATGGCTTACTTGGCTAGAAAATTCTCTAACATTAGAGTGAAGAAACCAAGATTTTTCAAGAGCAAAGGACAGTCCTTCAACAAAGACAGCAGTTGGAAAGGAGAAGGGAAGTACACTCCTAATAGCAAAACTGGCTACAAAACTGGAACTGTTGATAGATCAAACATAAGGTGCTTTAACTGTGATGAGTTGGGCCATTTTGCTATAGAATGTAGGAAACCCAAGAAGGCAAAGAAAGACAAAGCCTATCTTGAATTGGAAGCAAAGTATGATGCTCTTCCAAAGAAATAACAAGGGAAAGCTTATATTGTTGAGGGCAAAAGCTGGGATGATTCAGATAATGATGAAGATGAAGAAGTTGGAAACTATGCACTCATGGCCTTGGAGCAAGGAGATTCTTCATCATCTAAATCACAGGTACCAACTCTTACCACAATTGATTTAAATGTTAGTCAATATAAGGAAACTGTTGAAAAGATGAGCACAGAAATGTTCCACATTCATACAAGCATGGTTGCTGCAAACGAGGAAGTTAGCAGATTGAAAAAGATCAATGAAAAATTTGAGAGTGAAAAACAAGAGACTGAATTGTTGCTGGTTGAGCTTGATGTTGCTAAGCAAGAAAATGCATATTAAAGAACAAATTAAAGTGTGCAAGTGAAATTGAAGCAGTATTGAGAGAAAGGCTGGAGAAGAATGAAGTGAAGCTGAAATCCATCAAAAATACTTCTGAGTTGATTGGCCAATATCATGAAAAGAACAAGCCATGTGCAAACATTACCATTGGTCTTGATTATGAGGGTTTGAACAATAAAAAGAAGTATGCCGGTGACAAAGGAAAATCAACTGAAACTGAGAATGTTCCAATTATTTTGAAGAAAGTTGAATCACCTTTGTTCAAGGCATGTGAGGTGAACTTCAGTGACGAAGAGTTGATCATCAAACAGGAGATAGCCGATGAGGAAAAGGAAAAGAAAAATGATGAGACAACTCAGTCTTCCATCTCTGTTTAAACACTAAAAGCCAATAAAGAAACTAAGGAGCCTCTGAAGGAGATTAAAGCTGAAGAGGTTAAAAAGAAAAAGAAGAATATAAATGGAAAGATTGGGATAAACAAAAGCAATAATTTTGCTTATGTTGCAGATGCTCCTAGAAAGAGGTGTGAGAATTGTGGATCAATGAATTACCTAACTCACCTTTGTAAAAAGATTGTTAGCAATCCACCTGAAGGAGTCTGCAAGTACAATGAAGCTAAGGCTAACGATCCCTATTCATTCTGTGACAAGTTTGACTGCATTCCCTGCAACATGAAAGTGATGAAAAGTTGCCACAAATTGAGAATTGATCTCATAGAATCAAAAGTTGGTTCTATATCTGAAAGAGAAAATGCTCAACAGTATATGAATTCCATTTTATCTGAAAATTCTCATTCTACTTCTGTAAAATCAGTTAACAAGAAGAAAGTGCCCAACACAGCTTGAGTAGCTAAACACACTTAATCCTTATTGTGTGCAGGGCAAAGGAAAGAAGGTCATTTGGATCATTGATAGTGGATGTTCCAGGCATATGACAGGTGATAAGGCCCTGCTATCACAATTTGAGGAGATGGCTGGCCCTTAGGTGACCTTTGGAGACAACAACAAAGGATTCACAATGGGATATGGCAAGATTGTTTCTGGAAATATTGTCATTGAAGATGTAGCACTAGTTGCTGGATTAGAAGTAAATCTTCTAAGTGTTAGTCAATTTGCAGACAGAGGTTTTCAAGTTGTTTTTAACAAAGAAGATTGTGCTTTTATTAGCAAAAAGACTGGTGAAATTGCTCTTAAAGGAGTAAGAAAGGGAAGCTTGTTTATTGCAGACTTAGACTCAACAAATAAGGATGGAGTGTGTTATTTCTACACCAAGGCATCAGAAGAGCAAAGAAAATTATGGCATAAGAAGCTATCTCACTTGAATTTCAAAGTAATCAACACCTTAGTCAAGAAGGAGCTTGTGAGAGACATGCCCAGTCTGGAATTTGCTCAACTGGAAGTTTGTGAAGCTTGTCAGAAAGGAAAAATGAAAAGATCAAGTCACAAGTCAAAATCTGTGAATTCTATAAGTGCACATCTGCAACTTATTCACATCGACTTGTTTGGGCCAGTAAATGTCTTGTCCATTTCAAGGAACAAATATGCCCTTGTCATGGTTGATGATTTTTCAAGATACACTTGGGTTGAGTTCATGTACTCTAAAGATGAAACTCCAAACATTATAATTGAGCACATCAAGAAAATTGAGAAGCAAGCTGAAGGAAAAGTTAGTGTGAAAAGATTGAGGAGTGATAATGGAACAGAATTCAGAAACTCAACATTAAGTGAATTCTGTAAAAGCAAAGGCATTGTTCAAGAATTTTCAGCAGCTAGAACACCTCAACAGAATGGAGTAGTTGAGAGGAAAAATAGAACATTGGTTGAAGCTGCTAGAACCTTGCTACAAGATGCTCAGTAATACTGCATGCTACACTCAAAATATATATCTCATCAACAAAACTCGTGGCAAATCACCTTACTCAATCATGTCTAACAGGAAGCCTACAGTGAAGTATCTACATGTGTTTGGAAGCAAGTGTTATATTCTAAAAGACAACTCTGAATATGTGGGAAAATTTGATTCTAAAGTTTTTGAAGCAATTTTTCTGGTATATTCATTGGAAAGAACAGCCTACAAAGTTTATGTGATTGATCAAAAGAAAATTATGGAAAGCACAGATGTGACTTTTGATGATGGCAAGTGTCCAAGCTTGGAATGCCTTGATATGAATGATGCTGAAGCCCTTACATTTGAGAATCTAACCATTGACAGTGATTCTGAAGAGGAAGATGAAGTTGTGGCACAACAAATGACAAATGAAGAGACCTCTGAACAAAATCATGGGAATGAAAGCTCTCTTCAGACACTTGAATTTGATGGCACAAACTCAGGGGGAGAATGAGAGAATGGAAATGATAGTCATGGTAATACTGAAGAAAATGATGAAGGCACTAGTCAACAGACTCACACTAGAAAGTGGGATAGGAGTCATACAGTAGAAGCTATTATTGGTGATCCCTCAGCTGGTGTGAGAACTAGAAGTGCAACTGCTAATGAATGCCTACATGCATGTTTTCTATCTCAAGTAGAGCCCAAAAAAACTGAAGAAGCCCTATTGGATCCTGATTGGATATGTGCTATACAGGAGGAGCTGAATCAGTTTGAGAGAAACAAAGTTTGGAAATTAGTCCATGCACCAAAGAACAGAAGCATATTTGGAACTGAGTGGGTGTACAGGAACAAAATGGATGAAAATAGAATTGTTACTAGAAACAAAGCAAGGTTGGTTGCTAAAGCCTACTCACAAGAAGAGGGAATTGACTATGATGAGACTTTTGCTCCTGTTGCAAGACTAGAAGCAATAAGAATTTTTCTGGCATTTGCTGCACACTAAAATTTCAAGGTGTATCAAATGGATGTCAAGAGTGCTTTTCTTAATGGTGAACTAGAAGAAGAAGTTTATGTGCAACAACCACCTGGCTTTGAAGATCCAGAATTTCCTAACTTTGTTTACGAATTACTCAAGGCTCTATATGGATTGAAACAGGAACCTAGAGCCTGGTATGACACACTGTCAGAATTTCTACTCAAACATGGTTTTACCAGAGGTACTATTGATAAGACTCTCTTCTACAAGAAGCATGGTGAAGATATGATCCTAGTTCAAATCTATGTGAATGATATCATCTTTGGATCTACAAATGAAAAGTTTTGTCAAAGATTCTCTAGGCTAATGCAGAGTGAGTATGAAATGAGCATGATGGGAGAATTGAGTTACTTCCTTGGCCTTCAAGTTAGTCAAAGAAGTGATGGTATTTTCATCAGCCAAACCAAATATGTGAATGACTTATTGAAGAAATTTGGTAATGTCTACTGCAACCAAGTTGGATGAAGACAAGAAAGGCAAGAGTGTGGATATTTCAAGCTACGGAGGGATGATTGGATCATTGCTTTATTTGACTGCTAGTAGACCAGACATCATGTTTGCTACTTGTCTCTGTGCTAGATTTGAAGCCAATCCAAAGGAATCACATTTGATGGCTGTGAAAAGGATTTTCAGATACTTAAAGGAAACTCCAAACTTGGGATTATGGTATCCTAAGGGAACTGGTTTTGAAGCTGTTGGATACACAGATGCAGATTTTGCTGGATGCAGGGTTGATAAGAAAAGTATTAGTGGAAGCTGTCAATTTCTTGGTCAAAGACTTGTATCCTGGTATAGTAAGAAATAACAATATGTGTCAACTTCCACAGCTGAGGCTGAATATATAGCTGCTGGAAGTTGTTGTGCTCAGGTGCTTTGGATTAGAAATCAGCTAATGGACTATGGTCTAGTGTTACACAAAATTTCTATTATGTGTGACAATACTAGTGCCATATCTATAGTAGCTAATCCAGTTAATCATTCTAGAACAAAGCACATTGATGTTAGGTACCATTTTATCAGGGAACATGCTGCAAATGGTACCATTGAGCTCATTTTTGTTCCAACAGAGAAACAATTAACTGACATTTTTACTAAACCTTTGGATGAAGCAACCTTCACTAGACTTGTGAGTGAAATTGGAATGCTCAATCCTTCATCCTAATGCAAGAACTCAGCTAATGTGTTGCAGCAGATTAATTTCTAATAAATCAACCTAGTTTGATTTAATTGGAAATTAACTGAAATATGAATTATAAATATTTCAGAATCTCTGTATATTTTTTTTTAAACTCAAAAATTAACTTAGAATATTTCAAATTCTAAGTAAACTGCTTAGTTGTTAATTTACATCTTAAATGTGTAAAATTAACACAAGGTAGAATAACAGTAATCAAAGGTATAGAGAACTGAGTTCTCGATAAGTCAAAATGACTTATCGAAAAGTCATTTTAAAGTTCTCGAGTGAGTCCTCAATAAGTCTATTTACAGACTTCTCGAATGACTTTCTCGATAAGCTCTATTATGACTTATCGATAAGACCATGTAGAGTTCTCTAATAGTGTTAATTCACAGAGTTCTCGACAAGGATATTTTGAGACTTATCAATAACTCAGAACTAAAATAATTTAATTCACTGAATTATTTTAGACAAATACTTTTGGAAAATTTATTCTGATTTCAATTTGATTCAATTCAAATAAATTAGAATCTTTTTTAGTCCATTTTCGGACAAACTGGACATTTATCAGAGTCCTCGATAAATCATTTCTTAGTTCTCGAAATGAATTAATAAAATAACTTATCGAATGTACCTTTTTCAAATTCAAAATTACTTCTCGATAAGTTTAATATTAAACGTTTATTTGACTTCTCGATAAGTATTTTACTTTTTCTATAAATACCCAGACTTCTCGATACATACACTGTACTTACACTTTTTCGAGATCTCAAGTGGCCTAGCTTTCAGACAAAAGGCGATTTCTCTCTCGTTTTTGGTCCTTTCTCAAAAAAATTTCTTGCCCACTACTTCTAAACACTAAAATGGCACAAAATATTGTTAGAGCTATCATTCCGAAAAATGAAACCAACTTTATTGCTTTTCTTGATGCTAACCAGGCCCCTGATAGTTTCAAGGGGTTTGTGAAGTTTCTTTCTGAATCCTATATTGCAGGTGCTTTAACTGCAAGTCCTGTGCTGTATTTGAACGTTCTTCATGAATTTTAGACATCAGCTATAACTAGGACAATTGTTCTAGAGAATGTCACTTCTATGGTGGTCACCTGCACAATTGGAGCCCAAGAAATTGAGTTTTCAGCTGCTGATGTGAATACAGCCCTGGGATTGCCAACTGAGAACTATGGAGAGATGCTAACTGCAGATGAGCTGAGTGAATTCATGGACCTCATTAACTAAAGTGGCTCAATCTACTTGGCAAGCCTGAACAGGACAAACCTTAGGAAGGAATGGTCCTTTGTGTTTGATTCTGTAGTGAAGGCTTTCACCTGCAGAAAAACTGGCTTTAACAACATCTCAAGTGTGGTGCAGAAGCTGGTGTTCTCAATAGGTCACAACAGGCATCTGAATGTTGGGGCTCTAATTCTGGAGGAGCTGGCTACCAGGCTTACTATGCCTTTTAAGAATAGAGGTAAAGAAATCTTTTTGCCAAGGTTTATTATGTCTACTTTAGCTCATAAAGTAAATGACATATATTTGTTAGCTGGTATTGATAGTAGTAGAATTGGCAATTGTAAGCAAGTGTCCAAAATAATATTTGGCTCACTTACTACAAGGAATAAGGTGAGTGTAAGTCTTAGAATCACTCCATTTATGTTGGAGAGATTCAAGACTTATCCTTACCCTATGCCAGACATGAGGGCTCCTCAATTTGCTAGTTCAGCTATGGTTCCTGAGCCTGTAGAAGTACAAACACAGGCACACCAACATGGACCTTCCAAAGCTGCAGACCCTTCTTCTAAACCACTAGATGTTAGCAAACCAACCACTTTAGTCTCTCAAAAGACTGAAGTGAGTAAAAAGAAGAGAAAGGAACCAACCCTTGCTGTTGTAAATGAGAGTGAAATAGTTCAAACTGAACCAGAGTCACCCTTGGTCAAGAGACCAAAGAAGAGTAAGATACCTGAGTTGACCACTCAAAATACCTCCGTGTCCTCCCAAAAGGGCACAATTGAACAAATGGGGAGTAAACAGTTACTAGATGCATCCTCTCAATAGGGTGTATCTATTGAAAAGAGCATTCACCCCAATGCATCCTGTACTGAGTCAGCACAACCTGCACCTAGAGTGTATGGTAGAAGAAATAAGAATGGCACACACATTGAGAGCACATCATTTGAAGCTCCCTCATCCATTCAGGGGGAGCTGCCAACACTCACAACTGAGCAAACTTCTCTAATCTCTCAAATTTCTTCATCATATAGAGCACTTGAATCTGATTCTCAAGTGCACCAACACTCAAGTGACATGGTTCATGAAACTGTGATCACCACCCAGAACCAACATCTAGATGGTGAAAGGCTACTAGTTAGGGTAGACCTTGATAACACCATCAAAAACATGAGGGTTTCATCAGTTTTTACTGAAGACCCCATGATCACTCTTGCACCTTCATGTGCACAATCATCTTCACATATGAATAGGTTTGAGGATAGTACTCTTGAGGGAGAGCTATCTAAATCCTCTCCAATTTAATTGGAGGTTCCTCTAGAAGGAACAACTCCCCTCAAAACCCTAGCTGAAAATGCCTTGGCAGTTGAAGCTAGGAGTACAATTGCCAATGAACATCAAGCTTGTGGACAAGTTGCTTCCCTTTCCCTGTTATGGGAGAGGCAAGTTCATCACATTTATGTGACAGTGATCTGCAAGGTGCAAAAAGGTTTGAGACTGGTGTACATGACAGTAACCCAGTCAAATCCTCTCCAATTCCAATGGAGGTTCCCACTACATGTGGTGAACAACAAACTGTCAAAACCACATATTTATATGTGAGTCAAACTGTGACTTCAGTCACAGGTGGTAATCTGGACATTTCTCAACAGCCATCCACATCTCAATCCAGCGTCATGGCTCAATGGCTAAAAGATATAGAAGCTCAGCCTTCTACAGTTGATGACATGTTGGTAGATCAAATCTCAGGCTTGACCAATCTCTCTCAGCAATTGCTCACTTCAGACATGGGGAACTAGGACTATCAAGCTATACTGTTATGCTTCAATACAGAGGTTGAACAACAGAAGGAGAAGATAGTAGATGAGGCTGAAGAGGATGGCAATGTAGATGACTGGTTATCTGATGACCATGTGGCAGAAATGGATGAAGTTTTGGCTAGATTCAGGAGGGAGTACATAACTATCATGGGAAGCAATGATAAATCTCTCACTCCTCCTGAAGTCTATGATGCCATCATGGATGTGCACAAAGCTCAACTCAAGGCTTTCCATCTCTTTGGAAAGGCCCTTGAAGTAAAATTGACTGGACATGAAGATAAAATCAGGAAGCTGATCAAGGAAAAGATGGATGACATTGTGCCTTCTCAAAAGGACATCAAGAATAAATTTCAGTCTTTCACTGAGCAAATGTCAAGGATGAATCTGGCCTCCATGGAGAAGAAAGTGTCAAATATGAAGAGTTCTTTCAAGGCCCTGTGTGAACAAGTTCAAGCTCATATCACAAATTCAAATGATACCAGGGTCAAGCTAAATCAAATGCATACTGCTGGGTATGAGCCTTCATTTCTTCTCATGGAGGGTGTCAGAAAAGCTGTTGATGAACACTTTGGGTCCTTCTCAGCTACAACAGTCTCCACTACCTCTACTCCTCAAATAAAAGAACTTCAAGATCAAATTTCTTCACTTCAAGCTTCCAACTCAGATTTATCTTCACAAGTCAGAGCTCTGACCACATTGCTTAAGAGTCAACAACATGATATTCAGGCCCTAGTGGAGTCCCATAAGCATTTACAAATGCAGAATACAGTTGCTTTGGGAGCCATTATGGGAAAACTCAACATACCACTGTCAGCATTGCCTGAAGCTATAAGACCTGAGATTCCTACTCCCCTACTCATGCCTGTCACCAAGACTAAGCAGGAGATAGATGCAAGGCTAGCACAATCAAAACTCAAAAGTCAAGTACAAGGTCTAGAACAAGAGAGGCTCCTTATGCCACAAGAGTTTGACAATTTGCTCACTGGACTAAGGAACTTTCTCAACAACAACTTCTTCACTTACAAAAAGACCTTGGAAAAGACTATCAATTACATCAGGGTGCTGCAGATCCCAATCAAGGACCAGTTTTTGGAGAAAAGGATAGTGATCAATCTTAATAATTCTGGTGTAGACATATGTATGCAAGTCAATATCAATTATCTAATTTCTAGAAGAGCATCTGAGGTGGATATTTTGATTAACAAGGTCAGGATAATCACCAATGAAGAGAAAATGCTACTAACAGAGTTGAAGAAGGCTCATGAAGCTGCATTCCCAGAAGCCTATCTACATCCAAGCAAAGGGGTGCACTATATCTGCTCTACAACCAAGCAACTGAAACATTTCCAAGTACCTAAAAATTGTGTCATGGCCAACAGAAGACTGATAATGGTGCTTGAGTCTGGGCTGAAAAGTAAGAAATTAAAGAATAGTAAAGATGAAGCTATGATCAAGATTCTGAGGAGATACATTGATAGCCCTGAAGCCAATTTGCCTAAAACTCAAATCAACAAAGATGACTTGGGTGATGATGAGCAGAAGTAAGATGGTCAAAACCCTTCTGGCTCAAACACAAGTCAATCTAGCAAGGCAATTGGTGGAAAAAGTGATAGTGAGAAAGAGAAGGAGAAGAAAAGTGGATCTGAGACTCAAAGGAGGGGTGGAAGGAGACAAAGACAAAAGAATGATACCTCACAACCCCTCCAAACCCTGAATATCCAAATACCAATTGCTAAACCTTCACATTCAACCTCATCAAAAACTGCTCAACCTTAAACCTCTAAGTCTAAATATTTCTACAAGCTCACTGTAAACTCTCTCATCAAAACTCAAGTCACTCACAGCCATACTTCTCTAAAAAGACTCAAAATTGTACCTTCACTCAAGCCACCCCATAAAACACACTTCAAAATAGTTGGAATAGGTCCAAAAGAAGCCAAGGTCAAGAGAAGATTCAAAAGAGAAAGAAGACAATTGATAGCTGAATTTCTCAATGATCATGGATTTGGTGAAAAGGCCATCTGGAACAGATATGATCAAGATGATTTCCAACCTCTAAATGTTGTTGATTCAGATGAAGACTACTTCCAACAGCTAGCTGAAAGAATGGTCAGAGTTTGGGTTGTTAACATCAAAGAAGTTAGAATCTACTACAGTGATGGGTCCTTTGAACAACTTGGAAATAGACTAATGGATTCTTTCTCAATTGTTGAACTGAAAAGGGTGCTAAGCTTGATGATTGGTAAAGATTCAGCCACTAAGGCATGGAGAACAGTATTGGCAGTGTTTGTGGTTAACAGAGAGGAGATGAGAGATGAGCATAGAGCTTTGCTAGCTGAAAAAAGGAGAAAGTATGAGCATGACATTGATGAGTATATTAGAAGATCAGAAGAGTTGAAGGCAGCAGGCAAGAGCAGAATATCAAAGGATGGAAGATTTCTGAATGTAAAAGCTGGCTCTTTGTCAAGATACAGGATAGGGATATTAGCTAGTTATCCTAAGCCAGATTTGCTGAAACTAATGGAGGTTCTAATTGACACCCTCATCCTAGAAGAATTAGAAATACTTGTACAGATTAAGAACATAATTGAGAAAGGATCAGAAAGCTCAGTCTTTACTTAATTATTGTAAACTGTCAAATATTCAATATACAAGTGTTGTATCAGCTTTTGTATTATTTTATTTTCATTCTTTAACTTGGGGTTAGTCTTGTTAACAGGCATGAATTTGTGATAATCAATCTTCTCACAAATTGGGGGAGATTGTTGTGCAAGACATGCCTGTATCATAACAAGACTAAGTCATATTGACAACCCTAAGATTAGTTGTATTGTAACCTTAATCTGTAATTTATACTTGTAACACTTAATGTCTGTAAAATGTAAATGGAGCAGACTGGAGCATTTTTCCCTAAATAGTGTCAAGCCTAATAATTCTATTTGGAAGAAGATCAAGAAGGTCATGCCTCAGAAGAATTATGAAGAAGCTTGGAGTTGAATAATTCTTTTTGGTGAAAAACATTCTAAGTCAAGATTTCTACAAGTCACATAATTAGTTTTATAGAGAAGTCATTCGAGAACTCAGAAAGACCTATCGAGAACTCAGGAATTGTCTATCGAGAACTCGGGAAATGCTATTGGAGATATCTATAAGTCAAATACCCATTCGAGAAATCAGAGATATCAACAAGTATACATTCATTAGAGAACTCTGAGTTATCAATAAGCCAAAGTCCAGTAAAGAACTCTGAGTTATCGATAAACCAAAATTCACTAGAGAACTCAGAGTTGTCGATAAGTCAAGTCAATAATGAAGTTTCAGAGATATCGACAAGCCAACATGCCTATCGAGATGTCGAGTTCTCTACAGCTTAATTGGAGATCTCGAAGTGAAGAAATTTCTCTAAGTACAGAATTGCAGAACAGTTTAATATCCAAGGTTGCAAATCAACAAACAATTCACACAGCTGGATTGACAAGTCTACAAAAAGCAGCTTGAGAGATGTGCAAGATTAATGGTGAAGATTAACTGACAAAGGAGGATCAACCAATACACAGTGGATGAAGATATGCTAATCTAGATATGGAAATCTCACTTTTCCCTTAAATAGAAGTGATTAGTGACAGGTTAGAAAAGTGATTAGCATTTCTTATTGTTCACTGTGTAAACCAAAGTTAACTATCATATAAAGTTAACTGAGGTCCTTTGTTTAAGATAGGACTGAACATATTAGAAATTGTATTCTCTCTTAAGAAAGAAGCTAAGTTCTAAACCAAGAACTTAGAGATTTTGTAGCAAAACACTGCTTGATTTTTAATATAAAATTAAGTGAGTTTTGAAGATCTTTGTTTTACATATTTGCATTGTTATTTATGTTTAACATCTATTCTACAAAATCATTCATAACAACCAACTACTAAACCCAAAGTCGATCAAAAAGTAAACATTTAAGCCAAAACACATTCACCCCCCTCTGTGTTGTATTCATATCTAACATTTCTGTTCATTCCGTTAGTATTTGCTTTGACCGTTTTAACTTCCGAAAATTGTTTTAAAAATTGATTTGGAAAATTATAAATATATGTTTATGCGATTTTCAAAATTACTTATGACACCCTCTGTTTTGGAAATCTGAATTATTTGGCTAAAGTGATTTTAAATTTTATGAGAATATTTTTATTTTAAACCCTTAGTATGATTTAGGGTATACCGAGTTAACCGGCTGTAGGGGTACTACAGCCATGTCATTGCGGCACCAGTGACATGACACTTCCATGACAGTGTGATTGGTCACGGCGTATCCTTCTGTTAGCTCTTGGGAGGAGCTTTTGCGCATTTGATATTTGTTTCAGGATACGTGGGTGCACCCAGAGTTTGATTTGTGATTTGATTTATGGTGACGTTGTATATGTCGTACACGTTATCCATTATGTTGCACACATTAGGTACCCTATGATGTGTGTATTTGTATCTGTTCTGATCTCGGTATGAAATATCTTAACCCCTCGTTGCTTCAGCGTTACTTATTTTTAAGATTGTTGTTTTACTATAATTTGCAGATTGTTTATTTCTGATATCTTGTTTTATAATCTGTATTCCAAATCCGTACTAGGCGTTTGGCTCATGCCGTATTCTTTTTCTGGAAGGTGCTTAGGGGGATCTGGGACTGTGTGATGGAGAGCTACCCCTTTTTATTGATTAGGATTTCGGACTTTATCAATATTTAGATTTAATTATTTATTTGGAGAATTCAGAATCGATATTATTGGTTTAGACATTTTGGAGATTTAATATTATTTTAGAAATTTTAGATTGTTAAATTATTGTTAGAAATATATTAGTGCTCTATTTGCAGGTTTATGGATTTTAAGTAATATCTCCTTTTATTAATAAAAAGGGGGTGTTACAATATAGCATGCACGAGTACTTAGTTTACAAGTAACAAACAAATCTAGATTTTCTTGTATTCTCTCAAGATAGAAGCCAAGTTCTTATTTTATTAAGAACACAGATTTGTAGCAAGACAAGCTTAATTAATACAATTAAGTTAGTTTTTGATATTGTGTGTTCAGTATGATTTAGTGAAATATAATATCTCTACAAATATTATCTATTTTGTTCACCATGATTCAAATAGCTTTAAAAATAAAGAAAAATTTAAGAAACACATTCACCCCTCCTATGTGTTACATTTCATAACATTCAATATCTAACACATAGGCATGAAGGGAACATACGTGATAGGTATGGAAGAAATTTTATAATTAGTAGATAGATGATTAACACTACCACACTTGACATAAGTTTTTCTTGGTGTAAAAGTATCAGGAGTGTAGTTGTTGTGCTTGTTAATCCCTACTTTTCCATTCTTGTTGTTCTTTCTCCTAAATCCCATTCTAGATTCATGCACATCCTTCAATTTCCTGTTGGATAAGCATCCTATGTTGCTTTTCTCACATCTTATGTTTTTTGTTGCCTTCTCTTTTTAAAGAGATCTTGCTCACTGGTTCATCATCTATAATTAACATGTTCAGTTTGCAAGTGCTGATACTTTCTTTCAAAATAATTTTTATCCCTTGATTTCTCTTCCTTCAATGGATAACTATCATTCGCTGATGAATAGTTATCAGCAGAACCATCTTGTTCAAATTTCTTCTTCTCCCTTTTCAAACATCTTCATAGAAAAACTCAACACTTTCAAGACCTGTGAATTTGCTTGCTACATCCCTAGACTCCTTCCATTTAGCAATCACCTCTGTTAGGTCACACACATACTGTAGAGGGGGTGAATACAGTGTATAGTACACTCAAATCGAACTTTAAGAACTTAAGTAACAGAAAACAAACTTTATTGAAATAATAAACTCTGTTACAGTATAGAACTGTTACCTCTCAGTGATGAACAAATATCACGAGAGCTGCTAGGGTTATAATGAATAATCTTCTCTAATAATGATAACACTTATAGTGTAAACCCTATATCTGTGTTTATATACTACACAGTTACAAGATAATCGCTAATTGATATGGAATATAATTTTGCTTCCTAAAATATATCAATCAGATATCTTTTCTTCCAAGTATTCCATTCTTTACAGAATTCCTTCTTCATGCATATCTCTTCTTATGTTTATCTTGATCTTCTTTCCTTTAATCAGCTACTGTCCTTATTTGATTGTCCTTCAGCACTTAAGTTCTGATATCTATCTTCTGACGATTATCTCCTGATAACATATATACTGATATCCTTAAGTCCTGACTTTCAGTATAAGTACTGATCAATAGTTAAGTACTGATTTATCATGTTCAAGTAAGATCTGAAAGCTAAACATAAAACATATTAGCCATGACATTATCAAATATATCTAACAATCTCCCCCAACTTGTAAATTAACATAATATACAAGTTTTAACAGATATTTGATGATGTCAAAAACATTAAGTACAAATGTATGAGAATTAGACTAGATAACTACAACTTACAGTCCTTAAAGCTTTTACCAATTTCAACTTCTGATAACAACTTCAGTCTGTATAAATATCAGAATTTAAGCAGTTGTAGATCTTCGACTTGGCTTCATCATTTTCTGATCTCTCTGATGTCAGGAGTTGTTCTGAGATAATTCTTCAACAAACATTTCTCAGCATATCTGAGTTCATCAATCATTCTCCTTTTGACATCTTTAAGCTCTGCAGTTTCTTCACCAGTTTGAAAGATTGCAGCTCTGAGATCATTGATCTTTGCTTTTCTCAACTCCTGATCTAGTCTTATGACATAAGCTTTGTCAGACTCTAGATTGAATTCAAGTCCCTTAATACCAAGATATGTTCTGATCTGTGCAGTATTAGGCTTCATATCAACAATATCACCATTGTGATCTCTGTACTTTGGAACATATATGCTGTCAGACTTAACAGAATAAAGCCTTTTCTGTCTCTGAATCTGTTCTTTTAAGTAGTTTGCAGCAGTCTCTGTTATTCTGTCATCCACTTGAAGTAAGAAAAGTACATGCTCCAATTCTTCAAAATACTTCAATGGAATGGCATTTTGTCTTATATGATAAACCCTACCATCTTTCATGAAATACAACATGATGTATTCTTTCAAGTAGGTATGGTAAACCATCTGTACAGATTCCAGTTGATTCAATCTCTCAGGAGTTGCTCCAATACCTGGTTCACCCAAGGAAGTTGGATCATTGGTAGTGTTGTGTACTCTTCTTTCATCATCACTTCCCAATCCAATTTTATCTCTAGCTTCCTTTCCAGTAACTACTCTTGCTTCAAAACCACTTGCAGTAGTCTTCAAAGATTGAGTCTGTTTTGCTTTAGTGAATCCTGGTAGGAGTGTCTTTGATCTATTTTCTGATATCAAGTTAACTTGAGCTCTGTCAGAGGTTACTTGCTTCTTCTGAATATCAGAACTTACAATTTCTTGACTCTGAACAACTTGAGCCATGTCAGAGGTTGTTTTAAGAACTTTTCTTGAAGTCAGAGCAAGATCATCTTTTTCATCAGTAATTTCTTCTTCCTCAGGAGGTACATAAACCTTGATAGGTTCACCAACCTTTTCTTTACCCTTGGATCTTGGATCTATCTGTGGTTGTGATCTAGCCAACGTTGCTTCAGTATGTGTCCTTTCTTTGATCACAATGCCTTTGAGTTTTGGAAGTGACTTTTTACCAGAAGCTTCAGATTTAGATGTGACTTTCTCTGATTTAAGTCTGGCTTCTTCTTCCTTTAAACTTTCCAAGTCCATTCCTGGATTTTCTTGAAGAAATAATTGTCTTGACATTTCCTCATCAAGATCTAGAAGTTCATCAGAACTTATCCTTTTACCAGCAGCAGAACTTATTCTTTTCCCAGTATCAGAACTTGTCTTGTGACTAGCTTGTCTTGATGTAAACCTTCTACCTTGACTATGACCGCTACCCATTCCAGAGTATCCTTGATCATCATTTCCATCATCCTTTCCTTGCAGTGTCTTGTTAGTGTTGCATTTGGACTTAATTACCTTCTCCCCCTTTTTGGCATCAGCAGGTAGTAAAAGAGAGATAAGTAATTCCACTGAGGATTGGATTTCAGTAAGTTGCGATTGCTGAGAAGCTTGATTTGTCAGAATGTCATCAATCTGAGCTTGTTGTTTCTCTTGAGTTTTCTCAATATAAGCAATCCTGTCAATGGTAGGTTGAAAGAACTTTTTCTTATCAATTTTCCAAACTTGTTCTTGTTTGATAAAGTTCTCCTGAATCTTGTGTAGCTCTGCATGAGTAGTTGAATGAAGACCTTGTAGATGTTTAATACTCAATGCAGTGACTCTAAGCTGGGTTTTTAAATCATCAGAGTTTAACATTTCATCAGCTTTAGTCAAGTGCTCAGCAAGATGTATTGCAGTTGGAACACATGAAACTAAGTTCCATTCCTTAGTCCACTCCTGACCTGCAGGAGTTTCACACCAAGGTACTGGTGCATCCCCGATAACAAACTCCTTTACCAGTTCAAACTTAAGAAGAGTCTGGTGAGGAGTATGTCCTGAAGGACCTGCTTCATCAGCATCTACAGTTGGAGCAGCTTCACCAGTATCTCCAGCATTTGCAGCATCAGAACTTAAAGAATCAGTATCTTCTGATAAGACAACAGTGTGAGTAGCAATGGAGGCTTTAGCATCCTCTAATTGCTGATCTGATACTAAGTTCTGATCAACAGCCATATTCTGATGCTCACCTAAAGTCTGATCATCAGCATCTTGATGCAGAGAAGGTGTTGTTGATAACTCTGGAGTTTGAACAGCATCAGTAACAGGTGTTGTGGAAGGATTATTTGCTGTTGGAGCTTCTAAGAGAAATACTTCAGACACAACCAAGTGTTGAACATCAATATCAGCACTTGTGCCTGGATCAACAAGAGACACAGATGGTGAGTTAGCCTTGTCAGATACAGCTTCCTGAGATGGAGTTGATGGAGAAGAAGTGACTGGAGCAAATTCCTTGTCTTGTGAGATCAGAGATTCCTGATCCCCTTCCTTAGCTGCTTCCTCTTCATCATCTGAAACTGGCCTTTGTGCCCTCTGTTTCTTGTACTTCCTTGTTGATTTGGATTCCTTGGGAGTTTCAGGAACTATCATTCGTCTAAGCCTCTTGAGAAGCCTAGAACCCCCAATTTCAGAATCCTTCTGAGAAACCTCTTTCTCAGCTTCAGAAACAACAGGTTCTCTAGAAGAAACCTGTTCCTCAGAATCAGATTCATCTCTCAATACAATCCTCCTTCTCTTTTGAGATGTTTGAGGAACATTCTTTGTCCTCTTTGGCTTGGAAGAGGAAGGCTTCACAGTAGGTGCTGAAGATGAAGGTTGAGCAGTCTGTGAAGTTGAGAGATAGGATTTGAGATATGTTCTGAGGGTAGGTTGAGTAGAATGAGAGGTAGGTACTGAGGTTGATGGATTTTGGGTGTTTGGAGTTGGTTGGACATCAGAGTAAACAGATCTATAAGTATAAGGATCAACATTTACCAGGATCTGTTTTACAGACTTAGGAACCTGTAATGGTCTAACCACTTTTTTCTTAGTATCAGC
Source organism: Apium graveolens (assembly GCF_009905375.1). Taxonomy (NCBI): domain Eukaryota; kingdom Viridiplantae; phylum Streptophyta; class Magnoliopsida; order Apiales; family Apiaceae; genus Apium; species Apium graveolens. Next base: position 275,079,165 of record NC_133650.1, on the reverse strand, counting down.
ATTTACCAGGTCATTAAAGTATCATTTTGCAACCTTAAAAGGTGGGGTTTGATTGCTGACTAAATGAGGTTCATCAGTACAGTAAGTGTAAATAAGTTGACAGAATCTAGCAAAATAAATAACATCTCGATCCTCTGTCATCCTATCCCCAATAAAACCAATTATTCTAGTTGCAAAATCAAAATGAGTTTGATGAATAATAGCATACCCTATGTGCTGACTCAGAATTGGGATAACATCAAAATTTGAACATTTGTTCCCAAAAGCTTTGGTGATGCAATCAAAGAAGAAAGTCCATTCTCTTCTAATATTAGCCCGTTTCAACTGTCCAAGTTTCGTCAGACTCTTTTCATATCCCAATTCAGCCATTAACTCCCGAAGGGCTGAGTCCTCTGGAATTGAGAAAGTACAATCTTCTGGAAGATGTAAAGCCCTGCGTACTGTACCAGGAGTGACTACGAAGGATGAATCACCCACTTGGAAGATAATACTGGGTGTTCCACATTGACCACCATCATCAAAAAAATTGAATGCTGACAGGTAGAATTAATTCTACCTCTTCTCCCTAGACTTTGAAAAAGAATAACATTCATTGGAAAGAGGAATCAAGGTTTAAACCGCACAAGAAACAAGAAACAGTGGACTGTTCAAGTACGAATACCATTAATCCTAATCATAGTGACTATTAATCTTCCACTTCAACATATTCTAGTTCGAACTGAGACTGTTATCAAATTTTATTCACAGATAAGCCAAGTAAAGGATTAGACTGAGAAATCAGAACTTAGACCTATACCAGAACTTAACAGTCATCAGAACATAATTTCTTAACTCGAAAAAGGAATGCCCATCTTAGTAAATCCTCATACAAGTTCTGAGTTATAGACTTCAGAACTTAATCATCAGAACGTGTAACTAGAACTTGTCCTCAGAATTTGTGCAATAATGACACAATGACTGTTTATCTAAAATAACATAGACCACCACAGAAATTTTCATCATTCAGATGGAGTGATTAGTGTGTGCATTAAGCTAAATAACAGACAAAGAGTAAAGTCTGATTCACTTCAGTACATCTTAGAAATAAGGCATAACTAAAATTTTGCTAAAGAGCTGTCACTGTCCTGAAACCTACTGATGAATGAGTTCATGTTTGAGTCTACCTCAACTATTTTGTGCTAATTTTATGCATCTTTTGAAATTCTATTTTACAGTGGCTTCTCAGTGTAAGTGAGTCACGACTGTGTATCAGAATTTATGCTATTATCAGAGTATTTCTCCAGTAATCATAGAGTGTGAAAAGTCACCAAGAAAATATTTTGCTTTTCTAATGTATATCTACTTAATACCAGCAATGCACTTGGGTCGTCCCTTCCACATTTTTACTCTAGATCTCAAAAGAGTACCTGATTTTATTCTTTAATCTTTTTGCTTTTTCTTTTGATAAGTGAGGTTTATCAGCACTTAGTACATTCAGCAGTTTTACTAGTATCAGAACTTAATAGATGAGTAGCATTATTCTAATTTGTGACTTAGTAATAAGATATACAAAGTAAACTTAACTAAGCTCAATTATCAGAATTTGCTAGTGTCATAGGGTTTCCACTGAAATAATTACTTCTTACATGGAATCATTTGTTTATTGAAGACTACTAGGTCAGTATCTAGCACAGTTATCCTCATAGGATTGAATAGATACTTGAACAGACATATCACTTATCAGAGTTTAGAAACATATATCAGACAACAGTCAGTACTTAAAGACATCTATCAATTAAGCACAGAATACACAATGAGATTAATTCTGTAAATACTGAGCATAAAGTCTGATAACACAGAACAAGACTAAGCAGATTTAGAGAAAGAACCTGAAACCATTCCAAGTTCATTTACCAATCTTGTAAAAGTAGCTTCACACAGTGGTTTTGTGAAGATATCTGCTAGTTGTTGATCTGTGGGAACAAAATGCAATTCCACTGTACCTTCATCCATATGTTCCCTGATGAAGTGGTACCTGATGTTGATGTTCTTTGTCATTGAGTGTTGAACTGGATTACCTGTCATAGCAATAGCACTTTGATTATCACAGTAAATAGGGATTTTGAAATATGTTAACCCATAATCCAGTAACTGATTCTTCATCCAAAGAATCTGTGCACAACAGCTTCCTGCAGCAATATACTCTGCTTCTGCAGTTGATGTGGAAATTGACTTTTGTTTCTTGCTGTACCAAGAAACCAATCTGCCTCCAAGAAATTGGCAGCTTCCACTTGTGCTTTTCCTGTCAATTTTGCAACCTGCAAAATCTGCATCTGAGTAACCTATTAGTTTAAAATCTGATTCTCTAGGATACCATAATCCCAGAGCAGTTGTTCCTTTAAGATACTTAAAGATTCTTTTTACAGCTGTTAAAAGAGGTTCTCTTGGATCTGCTTGAAATCTTGCACAAAGACAGGTAGCATACATGATATCAGGTCTACTAGCAGTTAGATAGAGTAGAAAGCCAATCATACCTCTGTAGTCAGTAATATCTACTGATTTACCGGTATCCTTATCCAGTTTTGTCGCAGTGGTCATTGGAGTGGATGCACTTGAACAATCTTGCATTCCAAATTTCTTCAGCAAGTTTCTGGTGTACTTGGTTTGACAAATAAAAGTGCCTTCCTCATTCTGCTTGACTTAAAGGCCCAGAAAATAGCTAAGTTCCCCCATCATACTCATCTGATATCTTGACTGCATTAGTTTGGCAAACTTTTTTTAAAGTTTGTCATTTGTAGATCCAAAAATGATATCATCAACATAAATCTGGACCAGAAGTAAGTCCTTTCCATGGTTGAGGTAGAACAGTGTTTTGTCTATTGTCCCTCGGTTGAATCCACTTTCCAGAAGAAACTGAGCTAAAGTCTCATACCATGCTCTAGGAGCTTGCTTAAGTCCATAAAGTGTTTTGTCAAGCCTGTAGACATAATCTGGATGTTTGGTATCTATAAAACCTGGAGGTTGTTCAACATATACCTCCTCCTCCAATTCTCCTTTGAGAAAAGCACTTTTCACATCCATTTGAAAGACAGTAAACTTTTTGTGAGCAGCATAAGCCAAGAATATCCTTATGGCTTCTAACCTAGCAACTGGTGCAAATGTTTCATCATAATCAATTCCCTCCTGTTGAGAATATCCTTTTGCAACCAGCCTTGCCTTATTCCTTGTAATTATGCCATCACTGTCAGTTTTGTTTCTGAATACCCACTTTGTACCAACAACAGATCTATTCTTTGGTCTTGGCACTAGGGTCCAGACTTTGTTTCTTTCAAATTCATTCAACTCTTCCTGCATTGCTTGCACCCAATCAGCATCTTGAAGAGCTTCTTCCACTTTCTTTGGCTCAGTCTGAGAGAGAAAAGAATTGTAAAGACATTCATTTGAAGTACATGTTCTAGTTCTGACACCTGCATCAAGATTTCCAATTATCAAATTAGGTGTATGTGATTTTGTCCACTTCCTTGCAGATGGAAGGTTTTCTCTAGAACTGGATGCTCCCCCAAGATCCATGCTATTTTCATTTTCATTTTCTGATGCTCCCCCTGAAACTATGCTCTCTGAGTTGGATTCTTCAGTATTTAGATTTTCAGCACTATCAGAACTTGGCTTATCAGAACTTGAAGAGCCAGATGTATGTTCTGATGTTTCTTGAGATGTGGTAGGATCTTGAGTATGCTCCCCCTGCATAGGTGCATCTTCCTTTGACGTAGTCTCCACGGTTTCAATAACATCAGAGTTTAATCCATCAGAGTTTACAGTATCAGGACTTAGACTATCAGGATTTTCTGTATCAGAATTTGAGTCTTCATTTTCAAATCTTAGCTGATCATGGTCAATGAAATCTTCAAGACCAGTAATCTTTTTGTCATCAAAAGAGACATTGATAGATTCCATGACCACTTTTGTTCTCAAATTATAGACTCTGAAGGCTTTTGTGGAAAGTGGATATCCAACAAAGATTCCTTCATCAGCTTTTAGATCAAACTTTGATAGCTGTTCAGGATGAGTCTTGAGAACAAAACACTTGCATCCAAATACATGAAAATATTTCAGATTTGGCTTCTTTTTCTTCACCATCTCATATGGTGTTTTTCCATGCTTGTTAATGAGTGTTGCATTTTGAGTAAAACAAGCAGTCTGCACAGCTTCAGCCCAGAAATAGGTTGGAAGCTTTGCTTCTTCAAGCATTGTACGTGCAGTCTGCACAACTCCATTTTGCTGTGGAGTTCCAGGAGCAGAAAATTCCTGCTTTATTCCATGGCTTTTGCAGAACTCTTCCATTATCAAATTCTTGAACTCAGTGCCATTATCACTCCTTAAAACTTTCACAGAATCTTTGACCATTTTATCCAGATGTTTGATATGATCAATCAAGGTTGATGCAGTTTCACTTTTTGTATGCAAGAAATACACCCATGTGTATCTGGTGAACTCATCCACTATGACCAACGCATACTTCTTCTTTGCAATAGACATGACATTTACTGGACCAAATAGATCAACATGTATTAGATGATAAGGCTCAAGAATTGATGATTCAGTCTTGCTCTTGAATGAAGATTTTCTTTGTTTGGCTTTCTGACATGAATCACAAAGACCATCAGGAGCAAATACTGTGTTTGGCAATCCTCTCACAAGATCTTTCTTGACCAGTTCATTTATATTGTTGAAATTTAAATGAGAGAGTTTCTTATGCCAATTCCAGCTTTCTTCAATTGATGCTCTACTCATTAGACAGATTGCAGAACCATCAGTACTTGTTGAAAGCTTAGCTTCATAAATGTTACCATGCCTGTATCCTTTCACAACAACTTTGCCTTTAGATTTACTCACAATTTCACAGTGTTCTTCAAAGAAATCAACATGATAACCTCTGTCACAGATTTGACTTATACTCAGTAGGTTGTGTTTAAGTCCTGAGACTAGAGCTACTTGTTTAATTATGACATTTCCAAGATTGATATTGCCATATCCCAATGTTTTTCCAATGTTGTCATCTCCATAAGAAACACTTGGGCCAGCTTTCTCCACAAAGTCTGATAGCAGGGCCTTATTTCCAGTCATATGTCCTGAACATCCACTGTCCAGAACTAGAATATTTTTCCTGTTGCCCTGCAATCACAAAGACCACTAATTATTAATTTTAAGGACCCAGACTTGCTTGGATCCTTTGGCCTTATTAAGTTTGTTAACATTTACAGCGGATTTAGCATCAGAGTTTATGTTAACATTTTTCTTATCAGAACTTACACTATAAGACTTTGAATCAGAATTTACACTAGAAGGAACAATGGAAACTTTCTTCAAAGAAGGTTTTATTTGATAATAATCATAGTACAAACTATGATATTCCTTACAAGTATAAATGGAATGCCATAAACTACCACAATGAAAATAAGGATTTTGTGGTTTGTATCTAACAGACTGACTCTTAACTCCTGATTTTGAAGGTAAGGAGTTAATATTCTTATTCTTCCTGCAAAAAGAAGCCAGATGGTTAGAACTTCCACAGTTATGACATGTTTTCCTAGGAGCATCAGGAACAGGTTTATAACCATTGCTTTTATTCACACCTTCCTTTCCATTCCTATTTTTCCTAGGTGATTTTACCTTGTTTGCATTCTTGACATCTTTCAGCTTATGCTTAAGCTGCTTCTTTGTCATTAAGCCTATATTCACTTCAGCAGTCTTTTCCTGTTTTAGTTTATCAGAAGTTAATTTCTTTGTAACTTCTGATTTTTCATTTTCAGACTTTACAGTTACAAACTTAACAGGTTTTAACTTTGGCTTTTGTTTATCAACAGACTTAATTTCTTCAGTTCCTTTATCTTTCTTATCTTCTCCATAACCTAAGCCTTCTTTCCAGTTTCCACTACTTAGCAAATTTTGAGTTGTTTTGCCAGAGTTAGTCCAAGTCCTGATAATCTCTCTTTCCTTTTCTAACTCAATTTTTAGAGATTCATTTAATTTTAGCACTTCATTCCTAACATAAAAAGCATCATCTCTATCCTTCTGAGTTTGATGGAACATGACTAACTCTTTTTCTAAGAAATCATTTCTTTTCTTAAATGCAAGATTTTCAGAAGTTAATCTTTCACATGTTAAAGTTTGATCTCTATAGCTAACAAACATGGTTTTAAGATATCTTCTCAACTCATTAATATCATCAGTATGAAAAGCATAAGTAGTCTGAGGTACCTTTGTTTCAGCAGCTTCAGAACTGCTCTCAGCACTTTCTTTATCAGCATTTGCCATCAATGCATAGTTTTCCTCACTTTCAGAGTCTGAGGTGTCTGTCCAGCTTTTCTGCTTTGTGACAAGAGCCTTGCCTTTGTCACCCTTTACCTTCTTGCAGTCAGGAGATATGTGGCCTTTCTCACCACAGTTATAGCATTTAACATTGGTGTAATCTCCTCTGTCAGACTTTCCTCCTCTGCCTTCAGATCTTCTGAAATTCTTTTTATCAGAACTTATGCCTTTCCTGGAAAACTTCTTTCCCTTCCTGAACTTTCTGTATGCAATCTTTGTGATTCCTTTCACCATAAGAGCACACAGCTTCATCATCTCCTCATCAGCATCAGTCTCAGGCAAGCTTTCAGAATCTGAGTCATCATCACTCTCAGAACTTGATGACTCGGTATCAGACTTTATGAAAAGAGCTTTTCCCTTGTCTTTCTTTGAGGAAGCTGCTTTGGGGAATTCTTCTTCAGCCTTAAAAACAACTGTCCTTGACTTTCCTCCTTTCCTCTTGCTTCTTTGTTCCATCTCCAGCTCATGAGTCTTGAGCATTCTATAGATTTCGTCAAGAGTTGTTTCATCAAGATTGTAGTTGTCTCTTATTGTCGTTGCCTTCAAATCCCAGCATTCAGGAAGAGCTAACAGGAACTTAAGGTTTGAATCTTCAAGATAATACTCTTTATCAACCAATGACAAATCATTCAAAAGTTTGACAAATCTATCATATAAATCATTCAATGACTCATTAGTCTTTGAGTCAAAGTGTTCATACTCTTGAGTGAGTATTATCTTCCTGTTCTTCTTAATTGTGTCAGTTCCCTGACACCTTGTTTCCAGAGCATCCCATATCTCCTTAGCAGTCTTGCAGTTGATTACCCTGTTTGACATTACATTATCAATGGCACTATGCAGTAAGTGTCGTACCTTAGCATCCTTAGCAATTGATGCTATGTCTTCAGCAGTATAATCACTCTTCTCCTTTGGTACGGTCTTTGCTGCTTCACCTGCAACTGTAACTGCGAGTTTGGTTGGTTTGTGAGGGCCTTCCTTGATTCTATCAAGGTATTCTGGATCTGTTGCTTCCAGGAACATGGTCATCCTTACCTTCCATATGGGATATTCAGATGGTCTCAGTATGGGAACTCTGATGGTCTCATACCGACTCTGAATTTGTGTCTTTGGTGGTTCCTCAGTTTTGGTAGGCTTAGTTGGAGTTTCTGTGTCCGACATGATTGTGTTTGGATCTTTAACTGTATGTATGTTAACAGATAGGCTCTGATACCACTTGTTAGGTCACACACACACACACTGTAGAGGGGGTGAATACAGTGTATAGTACACTCAAATCGAACTTTAAGAACTTAAGTAACAGAAAACAAACTTTATTGAAACAATAAACTCTGTTACAGTATAGAACTGTTACCTCTCAGTGATGAACAAATATCACGAGAGCTGCTAGGGTTACAATGAATAATCTTCTCTAATAATGATAACACTTATAGTGTAAGCCCTATATCTGTGTTTATATACTACACAGTTACAAGATAATCGCTAATTGATATAGAATATAATTTTGCTTCCTAAAATATATCAATCAGATATCTTTTCTTTCAAGTATTCCATTCTTTACAGAATTTCTTCTTCATGCATATCTCTTCTTATGTTTATCTTGATCTTCTTTCCTTTAATCAGCTACTGTCCTTATCTGATTGTCCTTCAGCACTTAAGTTCTGATATCTATCTTCTGACGATTATCTCCTGATAACATATGTACCGATATCCTTAAGTCCTGACTTCCAGTATAAGTACTGATCAACAGTTAAGTACTGATTTATCCTGTTCAAGTAAGATCTGAAAGCTAAACATAATACATATTAGCCATGACATTATCAAATATATCCAACAACCTCTTTTCAAGATTTAATTTTATTTTATAATTTCTTCTCTCTTTAATATCCTCAATAATTCATCTTTAACAGCTAATCAATTTTTTTAGCATTCTCATATTCAAGCAACTGCATCTCTAAGGAATTATCATTTTTAACCCCAGTATTTTCCTTTTGAAGAGACTTCAAAGTGACATGCAAGTTGTACAATTGAGAAGACATATCATTGATAGTTTCTTGACATTCACCCTTACCTAACCTAGAAAGATCAATTATAATTACCTGACGGTTGCTTGAGTATACTTCTGAATCATTATCTTTTGTCATGAGAGACAGATCTAGAAATTTTTTGTTTAAATCTTGAATTTGGGCTTCTTCCTCTTTATTCACCATGGTTGATTGAATCGGCTTCAAGATCTTTAAACCTTCTATTTGTTGAAGGCTTGCTCTAATACCAATTATTATTCACTAACAATCAACTTATGTTAATTTGTAAAATGGGGGATTGAATACAAATTAAAAATTTCATGTTAATTTGTATTTGGGAGATGAAACATGAACACAAATGTTATAAATTTTCAGGTGGTTTGTTTTTCGACTTGCCACCTGATGTTTATTTGAAGAAATAATATGTTACAATTACAAATGTAATCTCATAACTGCGGTTTACAGTGTTTCACACAGATGAAGATATATCTCTCTCAAGCTCTCTGAAAAAGTAAAACCTATTTCTTAAATGAAACATCTGCTACTACTTGGTTTATATATCACCAAGTTACAATATTTGCTAGACAATGTATAACATAGTCTTCGTGGTCCAACAAGTTTGCTTCTTCATTCTCTTTCTCGTGACGTTTGACAAATGAGGCTGGATTGTATCATGCTATTTTGCTTTTAATATCCCTCTAATATGTCTTGCATGAAAATTGAATGTTTCTTCTTCTTCAACATCCAAGATCACATGCAAAGTTTATCTTGGCTTCTCACTTTCTTTCATGAGATTCCCATCTGCTCATGTGCTGTGACAGTCGTAGGTTTTGACCATTGCCACATCACTATCAGTAGTTATGTATCTTCTTAGTCATTGATAGCCACTAGCTACAAAATTCTTTATCAATTAGAAGTCTTTTCCTACGACTTTCCTTAGCCATTGATATTCACATGTTTAGTAGTTGATGGGCCGATATAGATTGCAGTTGATGCTTATCCTTCATTTAGCGACTGATGACTCAATTCACTTGATCTAAATTACACGACATCAAATATTTACACTTAAGCACCCTATTCTAAATTATCCATTGAGTCAACATGACTTCTAAATGAATAACTGCATTACTACATGTTTACAGAATTCTCTTAGAAAATGTTACAACAATCCTATCAATTGATGGACTACTCCTTTAATGACTATCCCTTAGGTTGATTAGTCATAGAAGGTTACAAATTGCCTTAACATAATTATGCAATGTGATTTGTTTATCATCAGGATTTAGGCTTGATTTCTAACAATTATTTGGGTATTTTACTTATCATGAAATTTTACAAATTATATCTACATAAGCTATAAGTAGAAAGTAGAGAAATGCTAAATTTCGTCCTAACTTATCTTCCTTCAATATTATAATTAATCTTGAACATTATAATTTTCAGTTTTATAATTTATTTTGATTACTTTATTTCAATAATTTATGTTTATTTTATTTTTAAATCTTAAATTTGTAACTTAAGATTTATGTATTAATTAAAAATTTTTATTAATTTTTATACAAATAGTTTTTAAGGAAAATGTGCATAACAAAGATTAATTCTTATTTTCATTTTATTTTTTTATGTATTTAAATTTAAGTTTATATATATGTTATTTCAAATATTAACTCAATTTAATGTTAAAAGTTATAAACATATCGCTAACATATAAGTAAATTTAATCAAATACCTAAATAACTCATAGCTAATAATTTAATTACAATTATAAATATGTGTATATATATATTGTTACTTAGTAGAAGTTTGACTAATATCATCATAAATATTATATACATTGTACTTAATTCGATATTATTTTTTATTTGCCTAGATTGTTATGAACCTGTTTATTTTGCTAATAACGAGGAATTTGAATAAAAAAGAAAAGATTATATGAATATTTTTTCATTCAGATAGTTCTAACAATGACAGTTTGGCGAAAATTTTATTTTTTAGAATAAAGGTTAATGAAGATAATAATGATTTCTTGGTTGTAATTCAACTATTTATGCAGATTTTGATGCTGAAAACTGACAAATAGGAAATTAGTTAGCCTGTTTTTGTAGGAAAAACATGATCATACCTCAATTTCAATTTTAGTCAATTTTGGTTGTGTTTGGTATTGCTGTTGCAGACAGCAACGGTAGCTTTTCGCTGAAAAACAGTTAAAAAAACTGTTTGGTAAAATTTAAAAGCTACTTTCGGAAAATATTTTTGGCCTAAAAGCTGTTGTTAGAGAAAATAAGTCCCCCTATACTTTTAGAAAAAGCTGTTTTTCATTGCGGGAAGCAGATGCTGATTTCACCATCAAACCCTTACCAAAAGTATCATTATTTTAATTTTTTGCATCAAAACATATATGTATCAAAAAAATTACCAAACAGTCATTTGATTTTTACAACAACACTTTTTTTCAACCGCACTTTTTCTAACAGCACAACAATTTTTAACAGGAATCTCAAACAGAGCCTTTATCCTCTAAGATAAACCAAACAATACATGATATTAAAATTTAGTATTTATGTTTATGTTGATTACACACGACACTAAGTTCACAAATGGGAAAATGGAAAATATATGTATGATATTTATGTTAGTTTTTAAATTATTCATTGGATACAATACATGATACGAAATATACAAAAAAATTTATTTTCTTTTCAAAATTTAGTATTTATAATATATAAATGCACATTTATAAATAAACAAATAAATATTTGCATAATGTAATATGATTTGAACAATTTATTTAATATATTTGTAAAATTTTACCTTCATATATTATATTGTCAATTCTTTATATTTATATTTGATTCTACACAAAAATACCAAAAAAATCACGAACCGAAAATTGACACATTTAACTTGTTTTTTCATTAAATGAATCAAATAATCAATTTCGTAAAATTGACAAACTTTGACCAGTTTAACTGTTTCGGTCAAATGTGTAAACTATATAATTCAACCCATAATTACAAATTTAAGGTACTAACCCGTTTTTATATTCAACATGTACAAATGTTAAAACCTTGAATTCTCTCAATCTTAAAACAGTCTCCCTATCATTTTTGAGGGACTTCCATCGCCTTTCACCGCTGGAAAAGCCACCATCTATTCTTCTTTTTATTATTTTTAGTTATCTCTTGTTAATTTCAATAATTTCCCTATTTTTATTTGGATTTTGATTGTCTCTCCTTGTGAGAGATTGGTTTTATTTGATTTTTTGCAGTTCATGATATCCGAGATTACAGATTTGCGAAATTTTCATGGTGGTATAAATAATAAAGGTTTCATGGTGATTGCATTTGTGGTCGATTGCTTAAAACAACAGTTGAGAATTACATCATATACATATCACTTCAAAAAGTCGCTTGGTTGCCTATAAGAAGAAATGATTCAACAACGATATAATTATATATTTGTTCAATTTCGGTTATATGTTAGATGCTATATGACTTTTATTATTGAATTATTTTATTTTCAAAAAAAAACATGTACACATGTTTTCTCGAAATTAATTTTGGAAGCTTTACTATCAAGCTGTTATTTGTTTTTTCCTGCTATCGGAGCATCATCCATAATATGTTCATTATATATAAGAACAGTTCTTTGTAAATGTACTAGTTAGGTTTATCACATTTTTTATATAGTTTGTTATGTACGTATAGTACAAGTATATATGGGTAAATCAAATAACCGTCTCATTTGAGCTTTAGCTTCAAAGTGTATCTTTACCTAATTACCGCGTTTGAGATTATTGTTTCGTGTTTGGTAAATTCTAAAATCTGCTGTCCGGAAAAGCGTTTTTGGTCTAAAAGCTGCTATTAGCTAAAACATATCCTTCCATGCAAGAAGTATCTTGCAGTTCATCACCAAACCTTCTCAAAAATATTATTTTTATATATTATATTTCAAAATATGAATAAATTAAAAAAATTAACAAACAATTATCTAATTTTCCTGAGTACACTTTTCTAACCAACACTTTTTCTCATATCACAGCAGTTTTCAACAACACTTACAAACATAGCCTTAATTTCAGATGTTTTCTCTCTTTATTATTTTTAAATTTGACGCTTGACTTATTTGCTCAAATTTTTAAAGCGCTTTGACCCTGTAGTAAAATTAATTTTTTTTAATAAACTTGACTTATTTGTGCATATTTCAAAGTATTTTGACCCGTAAAAGTAATATTCTTAATAATTTTTTCTGAATAAAAGTATTTAACTTGTATTAAAATTCACAAAAATAATTATTTTAATTTTTTTACTGTAAAAATACTTTAAATTACATGATAAAATATAAAGTTTGTAGACGTTTGTTTTTAATTCCCTGAAAAATCAATAGGAGGCAGTCGGTTAATCAAAGTGCAGGAGCAGGTGGTGCGCTGGGTCCAAAAGCTGAACCCCTGTCCGGCTGTCCTGATAAACAAATCAAATTCCAAACCACACCAAATTTTACATAGCTGTGCCCTCCACCGATCAATTCTCAGGTAAAGCCCCTAATTACTACTCAATTACTACTAATTCCTCTACTCCTACTAATTTTCATTTTCTTCTCCTCATCAGATCACAACTTATTCAGATTATTCACTCCTCCTTTTTCGACTTCTCGTATCACACCTCAGGTAATCTCTTTCGACTTCGACTCGGCAATTTTTTGATTAACCTGAATTTGGTTATCGAAATCGAAGAGTATTTAGTACAAGTCAGTATATATAGGTTCTTCTATTATAATGTGCAACTGGTATACATATGTATGTAATAATCGTGTAATTGATGACATGTGATGTTGCTATTTACTCTACCAGTATAGCATTTTCAGGAAGTATATAATTGGTGATAATAATATATCGATAGCTCTGTGTATTATTACTTATGATTTTGTGATTCCAGTCTCTGCAAGGTTTGCGCTCGTACCTGTAGTCTAGTCATCTCGGAGGAGGCCGTTTTTTTAAAATCCAGAAACCAACTCCGACACTATAAATTATGAAATTTAGAAAGCAGATCCAAACAAAACTATAAAACACATATAAAAAATGAAGGCATTACCTAAGTTCTGATACGAGAGCGTCTCTCACCTCTTGTCTTTTATTTTCTTTAATTTAATATTTTCCTCAGAACTATATCCTGTATTGTTACAGAATCAGTAAGTGCGATAGATGTTAATTTAATGCCTATATTATATATATATGAATTTTGCTTGACACATTCTTTTAACTAACGATTGGAGTTGAGAAACTTGAATGCAGTAAATGGAGGCTGGAAGACAAGTGTTCACTGTAGATCTTCTCGAGAGATATGCAGCCAAAGGACATGGAGTTATCACTTGTATGGCAGCTGGAAATGATGTCATTGTTTTAGGAACTAGTAAAGGTTGGGTTATTAGACACGATTTCGGAGTTGGACATTCTTCTGGTATGATGCTATACATTAATATTACCCCTCTATTATCAATTTAAATCACACAATTTACTGCTATTTCACAAATTCATTGTTTGTGCACATATATATCGTCTGGAGGAGATTTAGTTCCACACACTGATGGTTCCTTTGAGAGACAGAGAGGAGAAGATAGAGGTTGACTATTTTTTTAGCATTTATGGAAGAAGAATAATAAAAAATAGTGTGCGAGTTGGGATAAAAGAAGGCCTCATTAGATCAAAGTTGGTTGTTATATATTAATTAAATTCCAATGCATTATTAACATATTCTCTTTTAAACCATCACACATTTATACCACTTCCTGGACTTTAGAATACTATTTTCCCTCTCAACTAATACCTGGCTCATAGAAAACATGTTACTGAATGACGTGGTGTAGCATTAAATCCCGCTTTGTAGCTTGTCGGAAATCTTAGTGTGTGCTTGTGGTTAAATTGTTCCGCTAAATGATGCTAATTGAAACTTTTTTTCGAATGAGATTCTGCATTTGAGTATGTCAATTGCTTTTTTGTGTATTTATTTGGGGGAAGATTGTCTTAAGAGTTACTGTACTATAAACCTGTTTGTTCAACTTATTTCTGTTTCAAGGCCCTCCCGCTTAGGATCTCTCATTACTTTCTCTAATATTAACTGCCTAGATATGATCTATCTGCGGGTGTGGGTCGACCTGGTGAACAATCCATTCACAGCGTTTTTGTTGATCCTGGGGGGTGCCATTGTATTGCCACTGTGGTGGGCAATGGCGGTGCTGATACATTCTACATGCATGCAAAATGGACTAAACCACGAATCTTAAACAAAATGAAAGGTCTTGTGGTGAATGCTGTTGCCTGGAATAGGCAACAAATAACAGAAGGTAAATTTCTTTGTTACCTGTAATAAATTACTCTACGTATCTCGCATAACGAACTAAGCCATTGAATATATACATGCAACATCTTTTCAGCTTCGACAAGGGAGGTGATTCTCGGGACCGACAATGGTCAATTACATGAAATTGCTGTTGATGAGAAAGATAAAAGGGAAAAGTATATAAAGTTCCTTTTTGAACTTGCCGAATTACCAGAAGCTTTCAAAGACCTACAGGTATGTATCTTCCCCTACCTGTTTTCTTGAAAACACTATGTGTAATGACTGTTCATTGTGCTCTATGAACTTGGTTGTTAAGAGTTGTGCTTTCGGATTTGGTTGTGAAGAATATGAGTCGTGATACTTTTTAAGAAACAGGAACTCAGATCTTGGAAGATTTCAAACTAGTTTACTTGCTTATTTATCTAATCGAGTTATATTGTCTTTTCAATTTCTATCTGCAGATGGAAACCGCTAGCACAAGCAGTGGAACCAGATACTATGTGATGGCTGTTACCCCTACACGGCTCTATTCCTTTACAGGGATAGGATTACTAGAGGTGAATTCCTGTCTACATCTATTTCCTTCTGGTTTTCCAGTTTGTGTACTATCACTCAGTTGCCCAAACAAACTAAACAAACAATTACTATTACTCTGTTTAGACCTGATGGGTTATCCGCTTCCTCTCCCTCTTTCAAAGGGAGG